>NC_065445.1:211869046-212479753 GCF_917563875.1 Diabrotica virgifera virgifera
TGGGCTATTACATTAATATTCTCATATGCAGGAAATGGTTGAAATATGGTTTTTTGATGTTCTGCGACAATATTAAGTATACTAATATATAGTCTAAGAGCTAGTGAACCCTCCGACTAACGGTCGTCCTGTAAGCACACCAAGGCTAAAAACCATGACCTGGCAGGCCTCAGCGGTGCATCTACCAGGTGAATCGAAAAGTGCAAATTTAGGGGGTAAAATAAACTTTCTCCTGTAAGGTTTAAATTTAAGTATGTGTTTGAGTAAGTCATTTAGAAGAAATGTGTACAATGACAGGCGATTCTGAAGAGCATAAGACCTTGCCAGGCGAGGGGAAAGATTAGGGGTGTTTCCTAAAATTATTCTTTTTGCATCGAAAAATTTTTTTTTAGATTTTTTGATACATTCCAAACAGAAAAGGTCTTTAGTGATTTTTCTCTTAAGTTAATAGTTTTTGTTATATAAGCGATTGAAAATTTTGAAAATTGAGAAATCGGCCATTTTTAACCCTAAATCGAACATTTATCTAAAAATTTCAATGTTACCAAGGTACGTAGATATTCTGTAGATATTGATTGATGAGATCCCGAAGAGTTATTTGCAATAAAATATCGAAAATCCCTTTGTTTTTTTAATTGCTAATCAAGCGGGCGCGTCACTGTAGTATAAGTGAGGAAGTTTGAGTTTGCATAAATTCATTATCTCGAGAATGGGCAAATTTCAAGGGAAATCCTTAGAGAGGTCGATTTTTATTTTTAAATTAGGACTTTTTGGCATATATGTAATACTAGTTACGTCATCCATCTGAGCGTGATGACGTAATCGATGATTTTTTTAAATGAGAGTAAAGGTTGTGTGATAGCTCATTTGAAAGGTTATTTAATTCTTTATTCAGTAATGTCAACATTAACATAATTATTTATACAGGGTGTACAAAAAAATTTTTCTTCTCTTTGTCAAATTTAATCAAAGTTAATTTAATAAAAAAATTTTTTTGTACACCCTGTACAAATAATTATGGTAATGTTTATATTAGTGAATAGAGAATTAAATAACCTTTCAAATGAGCTATCACGCAACCCCTACTCTCATTTAAAAAAATCATCGATTACGTCATCACGCTCAGATGGATGACGTCACTAGTATTAGATATATGCCAAAAAGTCCTAATTTAAAAATAAAAATCGACCTATCTAAGGATTTCTCTTGAAATTTGCCCATTCTCGAGATAATGAATTTATGCCAACTCAAACGTCCTCACTTATACCACAGTGTCGCGCCCGCTTGATTAGCAATTAAAAAACAAAGGCGTTTCCGATATTGTATTAAAAAAAACTCTTTGGGATTTCATCAATCAATGTATAAAGAATATCTACCTACCTTGGCAACTTTGAAATATTTAGACAAATGTCCGATTTAGGGTTAAAAATGGCCGATTTCGCAATTTTCAAAATTTTCAATCCCTTATATAACAAAAACTATTAACTTAAGAGAAAAATCACTAAAAACCTTTTTTGTTTGGAATTATTCAAAAAACCTAAAAAAAATTTGTTCGATGCAAAAAGAATAATTTTAGGAGAAACCCCTAATCTTTCCCCTCGCCTGGCAAGGTCTTATGCTCTTCAGAATCGCCTGTCATTATACACATTTCTTCTAAATGACTTACTCAAACACCTACTTAAATTTAAACCTTACAGGAGAAAGTTTATTTTACCCCCTAAATTTGCACTTTTCGATTCACCTGGTAGATACACGTGCACCGCTGAGGCCTGCCAGGTCATGGTTTTTAGCCTTGATGTGCTATGAATTATCACTAGAAAAATTTCTAGCCTTACAGGACGACCGTTAGTCGGAGGGTTCACTAGCTCTTAGACTAATAGTTGTTCTGTCTGGGAAAGGAACTTATGACATTTTTATCATCTTACTTATTCTTAATTATAATATATTCATTTGTTAGTTTTTACCTTTTGTAACAATCGGACATAATGGTAGGGGAGCCCAAGCGCGGATTTTTGCAGTTACTCGAGCTCGTCATATTATGACATGGGGAGAAACCTTGTAACCTGTAAATGTACCCCTATCATATATTGGATCTTAATACAGGGGAGCTCAGCTCGTTAAGGGAGATCAGAAAAAATCTATCCTTAGAAAAACTCTAAATCGTCAAATTAAGATAAGGCAAGTTAAGTACATGCAGAACAGTGTACATTTCAAAAATCTGACGGTTTGAGCGGGCGTAAGGAAATGGGTGATTCACAAAGTTTCACAAGAAAAAAAGCGAATATTTCGAGAAATAAACGTCAGATTGAAAAACTAAACGTCTTTTATATTAATTTTTAAAAAATCTAACTAATGGCACTAAACACGACACCACACAGAGAGGGGGTAGGGGTAAATTTTAAATTTTAAATAGAAACCACGCGATATTTCGCGAAATAAACATCAGATCGAAAAACTGCAAAATACACGTACAGTGGAACCCCGATAAGTCGGCCCCCGATAACCCGGAAGTTCGGCTAACCCGGACCGATTTTCATCATTAACAAATAAACAATTTAACAATTTTATCAAATAAAAATGTATGTAGGCAAAATAATATTTGAGAGATGATGTGTAATTTGAACTATACGATAGTAAAAATGATTCATGGCACACGGCGGCAGAGCGACCGTCTCGGCTTATCGGAAAGAACAGGCACCTGTCTGTATTCTTTTTCCTTTATTTTTGTCAAACTGTCTTAGCATTGTTTAAAATAGACTAGAAGACTATTTAAAAAAATCTTTTTTAAAACAATGGTCTTAGTCTGTTCTGAAATAACAACATTGTTCCTTGTGACCATATTGTGTGTAGTATAGTCGTATTGTTCACTTCTATTCTGTAATCGTGCTTCAGATTGTGTTTGCGTGTTTTTTGTCTACGTAATGGCAACAAAACGTAAAAATGTTGTAGTGACAATGGAAAAGAAACTAGAAGCATTAGGTAGAATTGATAAAGGCGAATCTTTAAAATCAATTTATTGCAGCATCATATGGTGTCAGTACATCTACAGTATGACTGAGTTTTTTACCAAGAAATGAACAATACTCTACACTCTATACAACTATACGTAATTTAGATGTGTACTGTGCATATGTGTTTTATGCTTTTGTAATTATAATGGAGGTTATCTGTAACTATACTGTATTTTATTAATTTCTACTATATTCTCCGGCTAACCCAGATTTTCGATAACCCGGATCGGCCGCGGTCCCGATTAATCCGAGTTATCGAGGTTCCACTGTATTTAATATTTTTGAAAAATCTATCGAATGACACCAAACTCGACCCCCCACGGAGGTGGGATAGGTGGTTACTTTAAAATATTAAATAGGAGCTCCCATTTTTTATTGCAGATTTGGATTGCATACTTAAAAATAAGTAACTTTATTCGAGATATTTTTTGACCTATGGATAGATGGCGCTAAAATAGGAAAAAACGATTTATGGAAATGGAATATTAAATTAAAAAATGGAAAGTCCCCACTTACATAAATGGACAATTTCACTTAACTTTTTTTGGTTTTAGGACCTAATCTTCACAACCCAATAGGTTCCCATAACGCTCTAGTGACTGCAAATTTAGCATACTTTCCTCCCTTACTATTAGTAATTATGTAGTCTATGATTGATTTTTGGCCTTAGACCAGGAAGGATCTGTTTTTAGGTGGATGTGAGAGGTGGCATTCGGATTTTTGCGGATAAAGTTAGGTGATAACTTCGTTAATAATAATTGACTTATGCTCTTTCTCAAATATGCCCCGGAACATTAATAAAAAATTAAAATATTTAAAAATTTCAAAAAATGTCGTTTTTTTTTTCTACTTTCTTTGCTTATAACTTTAAAACAATTCATTTTGAAACAAAGTCGTATAGGAATAAAACAGAGATAATTAAATTTTCTATTAGATAGGATTGGTTAAAAATGTCTTAATTTATCATCCTTGCTGCAAAATAGCAATAAATATAAAATAAGGTGGAAAACAAGCCTTTCCTTATTCAATGTTTTTCCATCACTTAGGTTACACTTGGAACCTTCCTAATTCGCTTAGAAAATTTTTGTAATGTGCTAAAACCGTCCAGCAAATTTCATTAAAATTGACTTACTAGATTTTGCATAATAATTTTGCAATCTAAACTTTTTTTAAAAAATTAAAAATTTTTAAAATCTTGCACAACAAAAACTAGAACATACAAAGATTTGTCAATTTTTTTACATATAAAGAAGCATTCTACCAATCTAATGCACTTTACAGAATTGAAATAATCGGATTATTTAAACAGCCTCAGCAATGTTTTAAAGTTATAAACAATTTTTTGGCTTATAAACAAATTAATGCTGTGGCCAGGAGGGGGTGCTACGGGCTCCTTTATTTAGATGGACTTACCCAAGTTTTTTTTTATTTCGAATTTCATAACATCGATTTTTCGCAAAATAAAACATTTTTTTTTTGTATTTCTTCGGTAATTCTAAACAAAAAAATATTCTCACAAGTTTTTTCGTAGGATGCATAGTTTTCGAGATAAACGCGGTGGAACATTCAACAAATCGAAAAATTGCAATTTTTGAACGCGAGTAACTTTTGTTTAAAAAAAAAATAAAATAGCAATTCTGCCGACAACATTTGAAAGTTTAAGTCAAATTATACCGGTTTTAATTATTTGCATTGCTAGAAATTAATTTTTTTATTATTAAACAAAGCTATTAATTTATTAGCCAAAAAATTGTTTACAATTTTAAAACATTGCTGAGGCCCCTTAAATAAACCGATTTTAATTCTATAAATTGTATTAGATAGGTAAAACACCTTTTATATGTAAAAAAATTAGCCAACTTCTAAATGGTCTACTTTTTGTTCAGAAAGATTTTAAAAAATTTGAACTTTTTTAAAAACATTTAGATTACAAATTTATTATGCAAAATCTATTAAGTCGATTTTAATGAAATTTGGTAGACCGTTTAATTAAGTTATAAGAATTTTCTAAGCGAATTACTAAGGTTCTAAGTGCCACCAAAGTGGTTAAGAAACATTGAAAAACAACAGGCGTATTTTGCCCCCGTATTTATTGCTATATTGCAGAAAAGGTAATATCTTAAGACATTTTTGACCAGTCGTATATCATACGAAATTCAATTATCTTTATTTTATTTATCTACGACTTTGTTCCAAAACGAATCGTTATAAAGTTATAAGCAAAGAAAACAGAAAATAATCGATGTTTTTCGAAATTTTTAAATATTTGAATTTTTTTATTAATGTTCCGGGCATATTTTTTGAAAAGGAGCATAAATCAATTATTATTATTGAAGGTGTCACTTAACTTTATCTGCAAAAATCCGAATGCCACCTCTCACATCCAAAACAAGACGTTTTTTTACAGATTAGTCCTGGCAGTGGCGGCTCGTGACCTCAGTATGCGGGTAGGCTACACATATACTTCGGGTAGGCGACAAAAAATATCCTATAATTTGTAATACATTTTGAGCCGTCTTGCAATACTAAATGTAATCTATGAGCGCAACAATGTGTAAAAATTGCTTTTGGAGCATCTACTTTAATTTTTGATTGTAATCCGTTTAAAGAACCAGCCATTACACTTGCACCATCGTAAAATTGAGCAATTAATTTCTTTTCGTAATCATATGGCTCAAGCACGTTTGAAATTAAACTATATAGAGCGTCTGCACATCTATTCTCGCTAACATCAAAAAACCCTAAAAATCTTTCTGTTACCTGACCAACTTTGTTAACAAAACGGACTGTTAAAGTACACTGTGATTTTTCGGTTATATCAGTAGCATCGTCCGCTAGTATAGAAAAAATTGAGTTTCATTAATTTCTGTTGAAATTTCATGTTTTACGTAATCGGCAATACAATCTATTAAATCATTGTGTATTGTTTTTGACAAACCTGTGAACACCCCTTCTATTTTTTAACATGATCCTGGATTTCCTGATCGCGTTTAACTACTAAATTAAAAATTTCTTTAAAATTACCCATGTTTGAAGAATCATGGCTCTCATCACGACCGCGAAATGCAAGTTCTTGTTTTGCTAACAGAATTTTAACATCAATTTCTTCAACTTCTTCAATCTTTTTCAACTTCTTCATTATATATCTTATTAGATAGAGAAATATGTCCAGCTAAAGCACTGTCAATAGTTTGTTTATTTTTTTCTAACTGTTTTAAACCTAAGCAATTGTTTAAATGTTCTTTCGAAGATTCATTTTTTTTACACTAGCTGATAAATTTTTCAAATCTGAATATCCCTGACTCACCCAAACATTTTGCTTTAAATTTGAGAGCAACAGACAAGGCCAACAGAAAAGTGAATTTTTAAAATAACTTTCGCTTAGCCATTTATGATCTTCATACCATATTGTTTTAAACGATCTCGAAAATGGTCGATTGTCTTTTGTCTTATCTGTGGATAAAATTGTTAAATTTTGTAAAGGCCGGCCCATTGAAATAATTTCTGATCTTATCTCTGATTACATCGTTTAAAATATTCATATTCGATGACTAAAGTTTTTCCACCAATAAAACTAACACACCTACGTTTCAACAACGTCAAATATTACTTATTTTATTTATGCATCAAATAATAATTTACTCTTCGAATAAATTGATAAGTTAACAATTAACCTCGCTTTAAATTTTTAATTATCTATATAATCTAATAACACAATTCGTCAGTTTAACTTTAAATTATCCAAATTGTATTGAAACACAATAAAAATATAATGGACGATAGGTCTGGATCCCGCGTATGAAAAAAAAATTGATTAATAGCAAGCTGAAAATTTGTGAATAGCTTAAGGGTGACTAGTCGGATAAACTTTGATATATGGGAACACTGAAACAGGGGCAGTTTTAATTGTGGAACAGGTTAAAAATTTGGAACGGCCAGACCACGAAAACGGTACATTTATTTTGTCCGACAGAATAGACTTAAACTCTCCCAACAGAGATTAAACTCTCATGCAAAAATCAGACTGCTATTTATCACGTCATAATTCCTGGCATTTGACATATTCTACATGTTCCACTCATTAAAACGCCTATTTGGTGATAAATAGCAGTCTGATTTTTGCATAAGGGTTTAATCTCTGTTCGGAGAGTTTAAGTCTGTTCTGTCGGACAAAATACATGTGCCGTTTTCGTGGTCTGACCGTTCCAAATTTTTAACCTGTTCCACAATTAAAACTTCCCCTGTTCCAGTGTTCCCATATATCAAGGTTTGTCCGACTAGACACCCTAAAGCTATTATCAAATTTTCAGCTTGCTATTAATCAATTTTTTTTCATACGCGGGATCGAGACCTACGACTGACAAATAACTATTCACAGATTTATTTGTCGTTAGTGAATTATTACTAAATTAATATAAAATTAAAATGCCCTTCAATAGACCGATCTCAAATTTACCTGTTTACTATTCAATTTTCATAAACAAATTTAAATTTTCGTACCTAGTTTTATTCAATACTTAACCTACTAACAGCCAAAATCAAAAAACAATTATTTAAAACAGTTTCACAAGACACAAGAGAAGCAACTGATAAAATTTTGTAGGTCCGGCTATAAGACTCTGTGCCTATCCGCCCTTTCAAAATCGCTGCAGCAGACCTGCAGTAGGCCTTTAGTTCGCGTAAACAGAGAGAGATCGCACGTCAATTCGGTGTTGGCGTCGTTCTATTTCAGGCTACGTTTGCAAGTGCCTGACCAAGGAAGAATATAGAATCTTATACAGTACTACTGATACTACAAGGAGCGTACAATAATTATAAGTACGGTGAAAATTTTTTGGATATTTTTAAAAATAATTTGGATAATTTTTGCTATTTTATTGTAGCTATTGTGTCAAAATTTATAAATTACAATTTTGAAATAAGTAATTTATATTAATAATTTATATTATTGTACTACATTTGAAGAGGGTAGGCGGCGCCTACCTTGCCTACCCCGACGGGCCGCCCCTGAGTCCTGGTCTACCCCTGCTTTTGCAAAAAGTGTACAATTTGTGTTGTTCGTTATGTGGGAAGTACGTGTTGTTAATTCTCATCTCGTTTCTGGCACAAAAATCAATCAGGAACTCTCCGTTCTCGTTGATGGTGTCTTCGTCGAATTTTTGTTTTACGCCTGGCAGGATGTCATTTCATTACCTATCCTGGCATTGAGGTCGCCGAAAATGACTACCTTTTGGTTGTCATTAATCTTGTCGATAGCTTCTTGTAGTGTATTTTAAAACATTTCTGTTTCTTAGATGGGTTTAGAGATGTCTGGTGCATAGGCGCTTATTAGGTTCTGGTTAGTAGTATGATTAAACTTTTGTGACGCGTGTAGAATTTTGTCACTTACGTATTCTATTTGTTCAATACTGTTCATGTATGTCTCATGAAGTAGGATGCCTACGCCTGAGTGTGCTCTGTTTTGTTTAGGTTCTGTACTGTACTGTATTCAACTTACATAAATAATAAAAATATTAGGTATCCTGATATACATAGCTGTCCTATTAGTACATTCTTTCACGGTTTTTGCTGTTAATTTTAAAGAATCGCTTAGACTGAAATGAAATTTTGCATACGTATAGCTAACAAGTCAAAGAAAAAAAGTGATATTGTGCCAAAAGTGATGTCCAAATTATGCCCGGAAATTGATAAACTAACTAATTATAACTAACTTTTGTTCTATAGAGTTTTTTTAAAAAGTAAATACTTTTAGAGTTATTTACTAGTGAACATGTTCATTTTTCAACAAAGTAACCACGTTTTTAGACGGTTTTTCGCAAATAATTCAAAAAGTAAGTATTTTATCGAAACAAAATGTTCTTGGTAAAAAGATAGCCTGTAAAAAAGGAAAAAAATGGTGTATGCATAAGGTCTCTATACTTAGCAGAACCAGAGTTAGAGCTAATTAAAAATAGGTTCATGTTCGCCAAATTACAAATTTAGTATTTCAACGTGAACTATCCAAAAAATGAAGCACTTTCTAGGGAAAATTCATTATTACTTTTGTTAAAGTGTTTAAAAATCTCAAAGAGTAAAAAAAACTCGGCTTTGCTTTTTTAAATACTTTGTATTTTTTGTATTTCTATAAGACAAAAATTGATTAAGATTTGGTGTTTCTAAATTTGCATACGCTCGTGATTAGTGAATCGTTCAAGCACGTTTAACTACAGCCCTTTCAAAAATGACTGTGAACCGATGAAACTTACAGATTATATAAACAATACATACACGAGTAAAGAAATTTGTGAAGTGGTAACGATTAAGTTCTTTGAGATGCTAATTAGGGGGTGATTTTCCAGATTTTTTACCAAAAAAAAAGGGACCAACTTTATTTTCAGCGTATCTTGTTTACTTTTGATGCTATAATTTTTTTTATAAAACAAAAATAAAGCTTTTTTTAAACACTTTAAAAAAGTTTAAATGAGTTTTTCCCAAGAAATACTTCATTTTTTGGTTATTTCACGGTAAAATATTCGATTTGGAATTTGACGAATATGAACTTATTTTCATTAGCTAGTAACTCTGCTTCTGCTACGTACAGAGACCAAATATATTCACCATTTTTTTCAGTTTCTTGCACGCTATATTTTTGCTCAGAATGTTTTTTCAACAAAATACTTACTTTTTGAGTTATTTGCGAAAAACCGTCTAAAAACGTGGTTATTTTGTTGAAAAATGAACATGTTCACTCGCAAATAACTCGAAAAGTATTGACTTGTGAAAAAACTCTATAGAACAAAAGCTACTTAGAATTAGTCAGTTTACCCTTTCTGGACTTATTTTGAACATATATTTTTCACCCCCGAGATGGGGTGAAATTAACCCCCAGGGCAAAAGCACACATCTGCACCATATCACTTTTTTTCTTTGACTTCTTAGCTATGTGTATGCCAAATTTCATGTCAATCCAAGCGGTTCTTTAAAATTTAGAGGTTTTGCGATATTTTACCTATTAAAGAACGTACTATATCTGGGAAAGGAACTTTTTACATTTTTATCATCTTAGTCATGCTTTATGGCTAAAACGTATTACTTATTGACGAAAATAGCCTACATCGACCATATTATTAGTTATACATAGATACTTATTTGTTAGTTCATACTTTTTGTAAAACTCGGATAAAAAATTCATACTTTTTATTAAAGTTGTTTCTGCGAAGTGGTTTATAAGAGGAAGTCCTCGGTCTGGCCTTCCTTGCAACTGTCCGGCAGTGTCAAACCGCAGTAGTGTCGACTTCCTTGACAAAACACACAGAGGGTTTGCGTGATCTCGTTTTTAATAATTTTCAAGAAATATTCTTTAATTGTGTCTATACATGTAAAGCCCGCATACGGATAAACGAATAACCCACATCTTAAACGTTGGCTAGCATGCGAATACGTTTCCCACTCGTTAACAAATTACGCCTTTTCAGAACACAAAACAAAAATAAAGTAATTGTTTGAATTTGGAGACGTTCTCAAGGAATTTTTAACTATGGGAAGAGTTCGGTATTTGAAAATGTTTTCAATGATGATTAATTCAAAACTGTAAGGCTGTAATTGAAATGGAAGATTTTACTAAATGATTGCGGTTTAGAGGAGTTACCAGTTTTGTTATTTCCTAAAATTTATCGACGTCTACGTCAGTATTCAGTAATTATTTTAATAAGCAAAACACTAAGTATATTGTATAACAGTATTTCCAAATTTTTACAAAATTTATTAATATAATGTAGGTTATCTCTAGAATTGACCCTTGAGAATGTAGTTGGAGTATGTTCCTTTGTTCTGGCGACTTGTTCCAGGTGTATCTCCTAAGCTGTATCTGCCAGAAGCTGTATCTCCCAGGACAGGGATATTTTCTTCTGTTTTTTGCATCGTAGTTTATTTAATTATCTCAGGATACGGTTAGGGTGGTGTCTTAGTTTCGTATACCTATCTATTTCTTCGGCGCCTTTTTGTCCATCATTTATAATATGGCACACCTAGATTATTTTTTCAAAAAACACGAAAAACTGTTTTCGGTGTCCATGTGCACTGTGGGAGTGTTTTGTTTTTATGGTTTGCTTTATTTATACACCAGAATATTATGTTGAAGTACTTTAATGTTTAATACACGTTTTAAGGCTAAAAATCGACATTTTTGAATTATTTCCCTTTTGCTTATTAATATATTTATATTTGTTATACTAACTTGAGTTAAGCCTATGTTGGTGAATTAAGTTTGTAGTTGCTCTCTTTTGAAGAGGCATTGTTCATTTAATTAGAACGAAGTGACTTTTTGGTTGGATGATGATTATTGTTTTCTTCTTAAATCGGCTTGAATAATACCTAATTCCACTGTTTTCTTCGAATATGCTGTTTTTATGGCTTTATTGCTCAAATCAAGAGTTTATTTGAAAAATGCCTTGCATATTTGTATTTTGGATCCATTAATCTCGAAGTAAAAGGGATTGTTGAGAGCTCTAAAATTGTGTGTACTTAAGTACCGATATTTAGACTTTATTTGTTGCGAGTGGCGTACTAAAAATTCTTTTTGCTTTCCAAGATCACCGAGGGCCCAATATTCATCAAAGTCCTGTTGTCTTGACATCTTGTCCACTTTATCTTTGCATTTTAGGCGACATTTGTCTCCACAGGGTGGTCCAACAATTCTTGCTAGAATTAGTGTTTTAGATTTTGACAGGGTAGTTTATCTATCTTAATCTCAGTAGCAGTTTCAGGAACCATAACACCTTCTGGGCCAACTTTGTCACTATTATCTTCGGTATCCGATGCACTGGAGCTGCTGCTGCTGGATCAAGTTACCGATGATGATGATGGTACGACCTTAGGTGGGTGCGCATTTTTGTTTAACAATTGCAAATTAGGATCTTTATCTTAGTTGTCAATATCACTTTCATCGCTCCAAAGAAGAAAAATATAATAGTCCGGGGCTGCTGTTTAGATGTGCTAGGGATAGATGTATTAACCGGTGTCAAAACAGCATGAGTTTCTTTGGATGGAACTTTAACACTTGATGACATCTTCAAGTTATCTTCCACGGTTGCATGTTGACTAGAAGGTATATGAGTGATATTTTATTTATACTGTTCTTCTACCATACTTACTAACAATCGCCGGCGATTCATTGTTTTCCTGAAATATACAATGTTTATTTTACTAACTTACAGAGTTATGTGCCACAAATCAATTTAGAAAGCCCACAAAAAACATTTTTTTAAATCTTTTTGGCTATGTTGTAAAGATAAATTTGTCAGAAACCATCTAAATGGATCCAACTTGAAAAATTGGCAGTAACAGAAGAACCAGTATTGTTAATGGTAAGATAAACGTTAAATTGTACTACGACCTACAAACTCGAATCGTCAATAACGAAATAAGTTTAATTTTGATAAGATTTTACATAAAAAAGGAAGTATCAAATATGACTCAGCAAAACAGACACAACTACAATATCGAAAATGTTTCATGAGTAGGGTAACAACTAAAAATAAAAATAAAATCTTTACTTACCTTGCCAGCGATAGAGGTTTAACTCAAATTGTTGTATCCTTGTAATTAGCACTAACCATTTAAAAGGTGACAACTCAAAATAATACTGCTTCAAATTTCAACTAAACAGGTACAACTCAAAATAACTCCATACTTTTTACGAAGGACACTTTTGCACTCCGCTTGTAATTCTGATTGTATCTAGCATTTTCATTGTTCCCATTCATTCGCGGTGGGATCTAGCTCGCTCGTTCAACAAAAGAGACTCTAGGTGCCATCTAGCGTTGAATTTTGCACATATTTTTAAATCTCTTATTGATCGATAGGTATCCGTACAGGGAATTAAATGGTGAGCTTAACTCAATTTCACATATTTTTGACTTAAATCTCTTTAGATCTAGGTGTGCGATATCTTTTGTTGTTTAAATGTTGAATGGGTTGTATATGTTCATTACTGACTTTTGTTGTTTAGTTTATCTGTGCACAATATGCTTGTTGGCGTACCTAACAGATAATCCTTGCGATTACTGTTATTTGCTTCTTGTTTTGCATTAATTTTCTGTTTGTTTTACGTGCTTCTTTCCATACTAGCGAACAGAGCCTATTTTACCTCAAATCAGGCCCGAGGCACACACAAATTTCTGGCCCCTAAATATAATTTAATAACAATAATAACTTTTTTAAATTTATTAATTATTTTATTAAAAATATAGTTGCACCAGAAATTAAATTTTTTATTAACAATAAATAAACATTGTTTAAGGGGATCGGTACAAAGTTTCGGCTCCAATCCTATTTAAATATGATTCATTATTTTCGAATCCTGAGAAAACTAATGAGTATTTTTGAAAAATTTAAAAGCAGAATAAAAGATTACGTTCTTACCGAGAGCCGAAAATCCCTGAAAACTTTTATAATGTTTATTTTAATAAGGTTCAGGGGTGAAAAACTAAAAGAAAATGTAGTGTGATTTTTAATTTCAAATATCTCATTCAAAAGAAACTTTTTATTTATTCTAAGGGACTTTCGGCACTCGATAATAATTTAGTCTTTCATTGAGCGTTTAAATTTTTTAAAAATATTTATTAATTTTTCGAAAAAAATGGTCACCATGTCCGTGGTTCGCCATCTTTGTCATACAACGCAATAGTCGAATAGATATGATGACAAGACAGTGACAATTTTAAATATTTGACATGGTATCGAGAATATTTTGAGTTGTTAATTAAATAATATTGATACTAAATTTGATAAATAATAGGGAACTTGCACATTTTTTTTATTACATAATAATGTTCAGTTTTGTATAAAAATGAGATTTTTAAAATTTCACGCTTCAAAAACTCATAATAGCTTAGAAGTACAAATTTAAAGTCTTCTTTATCTTAAAATAGTTCAAACAACCCGTGACGTCACAGAGTTTGACTATGTGGTTCAGTTTATGGTTATATTTACGTATATTCTTTTTCTTCTTCTTTAGTTTATTGGCCTCCACTTACTTGGGTATTTAGCCAGATCGTCATCGAAGAATAAAGGAAAAATATTTATATTCTAATGACATTTATCGTATGTCACTGTAATAAAATATATCAGTTTGTTGAGGTTACAGTTTGATACAGTTTTTGAAGGAAAGGAAAGAAGGTTTACTATTGAAAATAAAACCATTTTGTAAAAGCACAAAGTTTCTATGAATAGTTCAAATGATCAAAAACATTTGTAACGTCACATAAGTGTATTTTCTACTGACGTTTATAAATGGCTAATCCAAAATTATATATACAATTATTGGTGTAGAATGTAAACATACAACCCAGTGATGTCACGATGCGTTTTGGGGTGGCTGCTATAAGTTGAATTTTTAGTCGTCTTTAGGGGCCAAACGAAAGACAAACAAAACTTTTTTATTTTTGATACAGGGTCTAAATTATGTTCTGCTGTGATTTATACCATTTTTTTCGAATTTAAAATTTTATGCAAGTTCCTTATTATGACTTAAGACCTGAACTTAATAAAAAGTTATTTATTGTTTATTATTTATGGAAGATCCAAGCAGAGAATACACCAGGATATATTCTGTGATCCAAGTATTTTATTGTTAAAGATGTTCATCTGAATGCTAAAAAGCCATGTCTAAAGTTAATGATGAGATTGTCAAGTAATGTTTACATATCCATACCAGTGAGTATTTTACTACATGTAATTTGCCGTGTAAATACAGAAAAAGTAGGGATAGCCGTAAAATATTTGCGCCTACACTCTTAAATATAAATTTTTAAACATGAGTAAATATTGAATAGGTATATGTATAATAGTGCATTATTGGTACATTATAGCTAACAACAAAAAAAATTAATTACCAAAAACTAAAATATACCTATACAGAAATAACCTACAACTAAAATTAATTATATTAATTAAATATAATTATAATAAAACAAATACTGTCTCTACAGAAAATAATGTCAACGTCAATATGATGTTATTTTCAATCAAAGAAGTCATCACACTTTATAGGTCTGGATCCCGCGTATGAAAAAAAGTTGATTAATAGCAAGCTTAAAATTTGTTAGTAGCTTAAGGGTGTCTAGTCGGATAAACTTTGATATATGGGAACAATGGAACAGGGGCAGTTTTAATTATGGAACAGGTTAAAAATTTGGAACGGTCAGACCACGAAAACGGCACATTTATTTTGTTCGACAGAATAGACTTAAACTCTCCGAACAGAGATTAAACTCTTATGCAAAAATCAGATTGCTATTTATCACCTGTAATAATTCCTGTCATTTGACATATTATACATGTTCCACTCATTAAAACGCACATTTGGTGATAAATAGCAGTCTGATTTTTGCATGAGAGTTTAATCTCTGTTTGGAGAGTTTAAGTCTGTTCTGTCGGACAAAATACATGTGCCGTTTTCGTGGTCTGACCGTTCCAAATTTTTAACCTGTTCCACAATTAAAACTGCCCCTGTTCCAGTGTTCCCATTTATCAAAGTTTATCCGACTAGACACCCTTAAGCTATTAACAAATTTTCAGCTTGCTATTAATCAACTTTTTTTTCATACGCGGGATCCAGACCTATTACGGATTTTGTAAGATATTAGATGTGTTGTAAAGTTCTTTAAAATGTGCCACTTCTTCCACTAAATCATCAACATCGATATCGTTCTCATATTCGGTAATAGTTTTTAAGTCTACTGTTTCACTATTGTCTGTGAAAAATATGTTAAAAATATCGTTTACAAAATTATAAGTATTTTTTTGTATAGATAGTTCTGCAATTAAAATATCACAATGTATCACAAATATCACAATATCACAATGTAAAATATCACAACGGTAAAAACTATCTACTTTAAAATTTTCATGTCCTTTAAAAAAAATTATAAGAACGGTTTATGAATATAACATTTATTGTTATCATGTTCTCTGTTCGTAAAATGAAATAATTTTGAAAATTCATTTTGTTATTGCAATAAACATTTTTTTGGTGATCTTTCCGGGACCCATTAAAATGCGGGCCCGAGGCAGGTGCCTCACGGGCCTAGTGGTAAAATAGGCCCTGCTAGCGAAGTATACATTAGTAGGTATCCGTATAAAATTGCTTTTGAGACTAGTGTTATCTTTGTTTTGAATCTAAGTTTAAATCTTCTTTCTATTATTCCAGCTAACTTGTTTTGGATTAGTTGTGTTTTATTTATTGTGTTGGTCGATAATTTTTAAAAATATGTCGTTCCTTTCAGGTTTATGGATCATAATATCATGGCTTCTTTCCACTGCTTTGTGAGGTATACTGCTACAGCCTTGCCCAGTAGGTTATTTAGGGCGCACTGATTTATTCGGCTCGGGTACTTTCTTTATGGCAGTTTTTCTGATGAAGTATTTTCCATGTCGGAACCAATTTAGCCTACAATATTTATTTTTACATTTTTTCCATTGTTTCTATTTTAGCTTCAATATCGTAGCGGTACAATTTTCACCCCATATGGAGATATTGGTTTCTTTAAATTTCACCTTGGAAAGTTATGTTATTTCCAATAATCCAGGTTATATGTGTTTCCCACTCGTTAACAAATTTATTCAAAATTAGCCTTTTCAGAACACAAAACAAAAATAAAGTAATTATTACTTTAATGTTAATTAAATTTAAGTAATTAATTACTAAAATCTTATTGAATTCATAATTTAACTTTGATCAAATATGTATATATCTATTTTGTTTTTGATTATGTTGAATCAGAATATGGCATTACATGTTTGAAAATTCTTATGCAGAAGCTCTTATACAGTATTTCTCCGTAGCTAGGAACCACATGGGAAACTTTTGTTTTATCAATTTTACGTAAAAAAGTTATTCTTCATAGAATGCTCTGCATAGTCTAAAATTTAAAACTCGACCATCATATATCAAATTTTATCAATTTTATACGAGGTATGTCAAAAATATGAATTTCGTTAAATATTCTAGAATATCAAAAATTGTTATTATGAAAAGTTGTTTGGAATTAAAAACTATGTTTTAATATATAATTGAGTATATCGACATCCTACATCCTTCTAATTGAAATTTTTTTTTTCAATTTTTTCTCAAATTACGGGTAGGTACCTATAATCATCATTTTATTACAATCATGATAACTATTTTATTATCAATTTTACGAATAAGAGTTATTCTTCATAAAATACTCTACTTTTTATGTAAAGTCTAAGATACAATCATCAGATAGGTATCAAATATTTTCAATTTTAGACGCGGTATGTAAAAATTATGAAATTCGCTTAAGAGTTAAGTGCCTTTATAGTTCACAATATTTTAAATAGAAGAATGTAATTGAACATTAAAACATAGTTTTAATTCCAAACAACTTTCCTAAATAACAATTTTCAATATTGTGAAATATAAAGGTACTTTACTCTTGAGTGAAATTCATATTTTTTGACATACCTCGTATAAAATTAATAAAAATTGATATCTGATGATTGCATCTTAGATTCTATCCGATGAAGAGTATTTAAAAAAATAACTTATTTTCTTAAAACTGATAATAAAAAAGTTATCAATAGGTTCTAAGTTACGCAGACATAGGTACTGTATAAGAGCTCAAAAAAAATTTTTTGTTGAACATTTATTATTGGTGAAGCTTATTATTAAATGTATTTTAGGTGAGTTTTACAGAAAAAGTTTTGATCACTTTGTATAAACATTTGTTTAACTGGTAATTTTCGGTTTTTGCATTACATTTTTTTATCTTTCTTAATTTTCTCAAAAATAAATTGTTTGTTTCATTTCTAAAGTAAAATAGTTTAGTATATTTTAAAAATTACACTCTCACCTTTAAGAAAACACCTACAAAATTGTAATAAATCTGTTCAAACTTGAGTAATACCGTCTTAATTTTTGAGACTTTTTTTAAATAAAACATCTTTCAGTAAGATGTTTGAAAGGTAGGTTGTGCAAATTTGAGAGTTTTATACGTAAAATTGTATTAGTTACACATTTTTAAATCATTTTTAAACAAAATTCATGTAAGTCTTACTTTCCGCCCACACCGTACTTATTCACATAAATTTTATTTCATTTTATTATAGCCATAGATAGCTTAATTGTTCTTCTTCCATGTCCAATTTGTAAAATTTCATTTGATCCATTAGTTAAAGAATTATATTAAAATAACTCCTCAACCGTGCACTTCGCCGAACGCTAGTGCGCCAATATTTGTGAGAAGGGTGACTTTAGCGTTGTAAATGAAAAATTATAGAAGCTATAGATCTAATTTTAGAAAAATCTTTACGTAAGGTTTTTTGGAAAGTTTTCTGAATTTTTCAATGGTCAACAGTTTTTTTCTAAGATTTATATTTTCGGAGTTATTTAGAAAAACAACTAATTTCGCAGTTCATTTGTTTAATAAAAAATGAAACAACCACTTCTGGAGTAGAACTTTTTGATATGTTGTTACAGTTAATCAAATTACAAAAAGTTCTATCTTGTTTGATTTTTTCCTCCTTGAAGTCAAAATCTCTAGTGACTCCCCTACAAATCGAAAAAAAAAATTAAACGGGTCATTTTTCCTTCTCTTCTCTTTCTTACCCAGTCCCTAATATCCTTTACTTTGCATCTCCGTCGAATTCACAATATATACTGATAGCTCTGTCCTATAGGGTCTTACCATCGAATTTTTAAAGGTTTTTCATTTCTGCTGTTTGTAGAATTTTTTTGTTCTCTCTGTGTTGGGTCGTGTTTCTGCCGGGTAAAAATAAGTCATGAAATATAACTAAGCTGTTTCGTAATAATAATAAAAGAAGATGGTTTGATTAATTAAAAAAAATATAATTTGAGAACAGTTTTTAATCTGGAAGCACTGTGTTTATTAGAGACTATACTTTATAATTTATTATTCACAAAATATTGGTTAAAACATTAGAAATTTATGAATTTTGGTTGGTTATTTTCTTTTTCTAACGAGGTAATATACATTAATTATATTTTCTGTGCCTAATTATTCGCTTTTCTAGTTAAGTCTTTGTCAGCTTTTGAATATATTTAAAATTATATAACTACAGTTCATTACCAAGCACAATAATTATAAGGTATCTAAGAAATTATTCCAATTACCGGGTATTTTGATGTAAATACTAAGTTTTTAAAATTCAAGCGCATATCTTTCATGCACCTGTGCTTTCATGAAACACATAATGAAGCTATTAGAAGATTCCTTCTATTCGAATTATACAGCATATAAATACATTGTATGTGTATATATACTATGTATACATAACATAATGTATATATTTTACTTTACAGAAATTTTCATCAATTTTACTTATAAAAAAAATGAAAATAAATCAAGATGGAACACTTGATGCTGCTATAAAAGGCAGAAACTATAAATACAGGGCAGAAAAGCCATATTTATGATAAACGGCATTCTGTGGGAATAAACAACATCTAAAGCAAACAAAGACCTCCTATTCAATACCATACTTAAAAGTATAATCACCAATGGCAGTGAAGTTTGGCCACTGAAACAACGAACAGAGAAAATGTTACTAATAGTAACAGAAATGGACTTCTCTAGAAAAAGAGCAGCAAGCAAATCAAGAAGAGATCGGATACCAAATGAGAGAAGAGAGAATACGAGAAATGATGGGAGTCACGCATACCATGATTGATGAAATAAAAACAAAACAACTAATATGGTCCTCTTCTTTTTTCAATATATATTTCCGACCTGTATAAATCTTTAAATAATTTGAAGTTGCACTCTTTTGCAGACGACACACAACTTTATTTCTCTTTTGAACCTAACTCTGTTAATCAAGCGTCACAAAAAATAAATCAGGATTTGGAATCTATTTGTAGTTATTCCACTAGACATAATCTTAAACTAAATACAAAAAAATGTAACTCTTTGTTATATTGTTCAAAAAATTGTTCAAAATAAAGCCACTGTTCAGGATAACTTAAAACTAATTATAAAAAATGAACCTTTAAAAAATGTTAATAGTTGCAGGAACTTAGCAGTAATATATTATGACTGTACGCTACGATTTCAATAGCATGTCACCCTTTTAGTAAAAAAGTGCTATTTAGTTATGCGTCAACTGTATAGAAGTAAAGGTATTTTAAACTTTAAATTCCGTAAGTTACTTTGTGAAACTATGGTAATGTCAATTCTTAATTATGGGCTCTTGGTATTTTATCCTTGCTTAGATCAAGTTACGAAATTAAGGTTGCAAAAAATTAAAAATAATTGTTGCAGATTTGTCTTTGGCATAAGAAAATACGATCGTGTATCATGCAAAATAAAAGAACTTCAATGGTTAACCATAGATAATTTATACAAATATCACCTCGTCTCTTTGATATATCGAATTATTTCGTCGTCAAATCCTATTTATTAAGGGAACAAATTAGTATTTCATGGAGACTAGCTACACTGAACCAAAAAAGTACGTAAATGTAATGAAAAAAACATTGATTCAAAAACGGGGAGCATTAATTTTCGTCCAAAGATCAGTATCATTGGTCCAATGTAAGTAGATACATTAACTAATGCTCAAAAACATTAATTTTTATGAATTAGTACGTTCATCCAATGTACTTTCTAGTTAAGAATCAATGTATCGGTACATTGAATCAATGTAACGGTACATTGAATCAATGGATCGGTACATTGAATCAATGTATCGGTACATTAATTCTTAACTAGAAAGTACATTGAACGAACGTACTAATTCATAAAAATTAATGTTTTTGAGCATTAGTTAATGTATCTACTTACATTGGACCAACGATACTGATCATTGGACGAAAATTAATGCTCCCCGTTTTTGAATCAATGTTTTTTCATTATATTTACGTACTTTTTTGGTTTAGTGAATGTCATCTTCATGTATATTTGTATATAACATACAAATAGTTAATAAGTAAACAAAATGACGACTTAACATCTACATAAATATTACAAATATAGGTTGAAGCAACGATTTTTTGCCGATTCTCAAACTAATATTAAGTATCTACAAGTTTAAAGAAAAAAAAACTTATATTTTTAATTAACACAAACAACTTTTTATAATGGTATTTGGAAAAAACTGAATACCTAACTAAATATAACAGAAATTGATTCTTCTTATAAAATATATAAAATATATAAAAATGTATACCTGATATCGTGAAAATAAATACATCTACAATAACATCTCCACAAATACATCTCTCTGGGATTAATTATCACCACCCATACAAAAAACAAATGGTTGAATGGCATTTTTCTTTGATTTCAAAAATCTAATATGATCTTCGACTTCTTGCTGGGTCTTCCCGATGTAAGAATGATTACTGGAAATCTCTGATGGGATATTTTATTAGTCCGTACAAGATATCGATGTAGAACCCAAAGAATAACTGCATGTTAGCCATCTACAATTTATATTAATAATTATTATAAAAAAAATAAATCTAAATATTGAACATAGTTGTATTTTTGGGTATCACTTTTATTTATAGAAATATTTTAATTTATCCTGAAAAAAATTGCTAGATGTTGAGATGTATATTTTTACTTTGATAGATACTACCGACTGCAAGAGTTAATAATATGTTTCAATTATTTACGGTTTAATCACCTAAAGATTTAATTTACTAATCTTTTATAAGATTATACCATTTAGCAATATTTTCAAATGGTTCCTATGTTCTTTTACCTATGTGTCGAATTAGCTTTTGAACAAATTTAGAGAGAATAAAAATTAATTAATACTAGATATGCATGATTGAATAATCAAATAGGTACTTACATTCCGTAATGTCTTCATGGGTAATCTTTTCAAATAAAAATTTATTTGTTTTATCCTTGATATGACTTTCACACCGAAGAAAGGAGATAATTCTTTCGAAATTGCTGTCCCATCCATCAATAAGTCCATTTCCATTTCCAAACGCCACTCCAAAGCCCATATCAATCTGCAAAAGTGGAAATAGAAGTACAACTTTTCTTTATAGAAATCCAACAAAATAATTTATAAATAGTTAAAAATATATGTAAATACATACCTTAGAAAAATCAACCAAATCACTAGTGCCAAACACCGCTCCACAGAGTCTGCAGGGTGACTGTCTGCTCTGCTAGGAGGCTGCAACTGTTGTCACGTGATTTTTTTACACCAATAAAAACACTTATAGAGTTTTAAGAAATGTATCGGTTTATGTACAAAATCATTGCTACAATGAATTGATCATTGATTCAGGTATATTACATTAATACAATGCTTGCGTTTCATCAAAACAATGTATCGAGTTATTAATCAAAGTCAAAAACATTGATTTAATGTTACGAAAACATTGATTCAATAAACGAGTTCGTAATTTAAAGAACACTGTACATTAGTGCAACGTTTTATATTCAATAATTTAACCGCATAATCCTGATGTATAATTTCATATATACAATGAACAAATTATTAGTATTATGAAAAAAGTCATTGGATAGATAAAAAGGTTTATTGGATTAATGATTCTATTCATTATTTTTTAATGAATAGAATTACATTGTAATAATGAATATGGTCATTACTTAATGACTACGTGTTTATAGTATTAACGAAATTTTCATTGAATCAATGTAAAAAAAGTCAATGATTGGCGTTCATTGGTACTATGTACAATATTTTTTTCAGTGTATTTTCCAGAGATCGTTTACTTACAATGCTGTTTTAGTGTTTAATAGTTTAACAATAAATTTAAGAGGTAAATCTCTTGAATTCATGAAGCAGCATTATAAGAAATTTTTACTACAATCGCAGTAACGTTATTATTATTATATAGTATATTGTTGTCGTTATTGTTACCATTATTTTTGTTTTTATTTATCATTCTTATCATTTATCACATAACATCACAAATTATTTTCTTTATATTATTTTTCTAGTAGCCACATGACTATTTCTATCATTTCAGTATTATATTATTATTTTTATGTCGAATTATAAATTACTTTACATTCTAATTATTTCAAACTAACTTTGTAAACTTGAAGTTAAGTGGAGCAGCTCTAGCTAGACTTCGCCTCATGTATCTCGTGTTTATAAATTTTTACAGACTAAATAAAGGCAATTTATTATTATTATTATTATTTCATCACTATCATCACTTGACTGACACAACATCGCAAAAGCACAGTCTTTTTGTCATTCAAATTTCATTAAACTACTTCACTTGATAGTGATTCTAGCTCGACTGACAGCGCAGGTGACCTCCTTGCTATGTGCTATCGACATCGACCGCGACTTAACTAGTAGCATCCACCGCGACCTACACCTCCACCTCGACCTACTTGTTCTGTTCTTACCAGTGGCGTAGCTGAAGATTGCGGGGCCCCCTGCGACAATTTCTTGGGCCCCCGTATTATAAACATAACGACTACTAATAACAGTATAATTACTAAAATATGTGTAATGACAATACTTACAGTCGGTAAAATGAAAGAATACCCATGAACGAACATATAAAACACGCTGTATTTTCCTGTCACCGTGTCACAAAGAAAATTGTCCAGTGCAAGTACCTGTAACAATAATTATTACATGTACTTGCGCTGGCCAATTTTTTGTATGACACGATGACAGAAAAATACAGCGTGTTTTATATGTTCGTTCATGGGTATTCTTTCATTTTTCCTACTGTAGCCTTTCTTTAATAAGTCTTCATCAGTTATATAGATTTTTCGGGAGTAGATATGAAAACTACATGTATCTTAATCCGACAAACCTATTAGTAAGTTGTTGCAAAATTATATCTAAATTTACATTGAAAACATTAACTACAAAACTTTTTTTTGCGAAAAGTTATTTTTTCGTCGCAGCTGAGCTCATCGTAAAATTGTTTTATACGTTTTATCCGTTTATTTTTAAATTCGGGTATAATACTATTCTGCTATTCCTGTTGCTTTTGCTAAAGTTTCGGAAAACGAATTTCTCATTTCTAGAAGATATCACATCTCATGTGAGAAGATATCTCATTAAGTTTTTTCAAAAAGTTGAAGGGCGACCGTTAACTCTGCCGTTTCAGATTGCAAAAGTGTTAATGTTAGATTAGTAAAGTTAAGTATTTTAGATTGAATAGTAATGTTAACGACAAATTCAAAATTATTCATATGCTCTAATAATGCATTAACTTATAATTTTTCATCGTTTTTTAGATAGCAATGAAATTTTCGTTGAAGATTTCATTACTTGTCGGAAAGCTCGACGCAAAGCCATAACAGTATCATGTATGGATGACCACTGGGTTTCACATAACCTTTTAAGTGTTGGCAAACGCGAATTACAGTACGATAACCCCGGATGTCAGCGGTATTGCAGTCCAATAGTCCAGCCGATCAGCAGTTTCAACATTTCCACAATATATACCTCATCAATTAATTATGTATAAATACTTGTAAAATTCATTTTCAATTCAGTTATAATTTATATTAAATAAAGTGCTGTTAGTTTGTTCGTTGTAACTTTTAAAAGGGCCTTTTTAAAAAGTACCTTCGGGAGTGACAACCCTTAATTGGCGCAGTCAGTAGGATAGTGGGAGAGTCTCCAGGAAGATCCTCGTCGTTCTCAAACGTTTACCCGCTACCGAACCAGATTCCAGGAAGAACTAAGGCAGTTCCATCCAGGAGTTCAACATTTATGAAGAAAGCTGAAAAGAAGCTAAAAGAAGAAAAGAAAAGTGTACCGAGAAGGAATGCACCGAAGCATCATCTTATACCTGTAAGCAAATTTCACCTTATTTCTAATTCTAATATAATTTCACAAGTATCATCTCTTAGAATAAGTGATTCTCTTTCAACAATTTTTGAATTAAACACAGAATCTAGTTCTCCATTAGCTGATAATAAAATACCCACCAATTCTTTTGAAATACCTTCCATAATTATAACTCCAGCATCTGAAACTACTAATTCCATTATGGCCCCCACTTTTGATGTCAATAAAGACCTTTCCATCGTACCAGAATACGATGGCAATCCGAACGAACTCCATAATTTTATCGATGTCATTACAATGCTCTTAGCCCATTTTTGGGACCATGCTAACCCAGAAAATTTCCAAAATATTATGCTCTCTAGAGGAATCATGAATAAAATTAAAGGAAGAGCCAGAGAAATTATTTCCGTTTACGGCTGTAAAGACTGGCCGTCAATACGAACAGCCCTTATTCAAAATTTCGCAGACCAGCGAAATGAAAATTCTTTAACTAGAGATCTAGTTAATCTTCGTCAGGGACCAAATGAGAACCCTCATCAATTTCATGAAAAAGTTATGTCTCTTCTAAATACCATTTCTAATCATATTGAACTTCATAATGACAATGAAGAAGTAAAGAAAAGTAAAAAGGAATTTTTCCAGCAACAAGCGTTAACTACATTCTTAGCCGGACTAAGAGAGCCTTTAGGATCGACAATTCGATCCATGAGACCAACAAACCTCGCTTTAGCTATTCAATACATCCAAGAAGAAAACAATATCCGATATTTGCAAAAGTCGCAAAACTATTCTTTACCAAACTCCAGTAAATTTTCTGCCACTCCACATACGCAGAGACAAAATTCTACTCAACCTCCACGCTGGCAACCTCAGTTGCCAAAGCCCCAATGGCAACAGCAACAGCCATTCCCTAGGCAAAATCAAGGGCCTTTTCAACAACAACCATTTATAAATAATACTCCAAGATGGCCAACACAAACTCACAGATTTCCACAAAATCAACAGATCACTCCATTTCAACAACATTCTAGACCAAATTTACCTAATTCTCATAAACCAGCCCCATCTCAGTCATATAGACCAACACCAATGAGTGTCGATCGATCTATTACTCGACCCCCTACCCAAAGGAATTTCCGTTTTCAACAAACAGCTAGCCCAAGATTTACAGTAGAGGAGCTGTATAATGTAGAACAGGAAGAAAACAATTATGATGAAGCCGCTTACGGCGATAATTACCAAGACTACCCTTATTGTGAACAAGAAGGGTACGATTATGAAGAATTTACAGACGATAGTCAAAATTTTCCTCAACTTCTAGAGGAAAATCAAGAAACGTAATAGAATTACATTCCTATGCCGAGAAAAGAGAGCTCCCATATATCAAAATTCAAAATCCTCCCCTAAAACTTCTAATTGACACAGGAGCCACTAAATCTTTTCTTAATCCCGACATAGCCCATAAATTTTACAAAAATGATATTAAATATGAACCATTTGTAGTAACTTCCATTTTTCAAAATCATTCGCAAGATTATTGCGTAGAAATTCCAATTTTTCCCGAATTTAACTCTAATAAAAGCCTAAAATTTTATCTTTTTAAATTCCATAAAACCTTTGATGGCCTCATTGGCCTTGATAATCTTAAACTTCTAAAAGCAAATCTTAATTTTCCCGAAGCCGCACTCACTACAGAGCATTCCATCCTCCCTATAAATTACTATGTGACGAATAAATCACAATTCTACTCCGTCCAGTTAGAGCCCCAAACAATTACCCAAGTCAGATTGCCGGTGAAAGAAACTTCAGGTACAATCATCATACCAAGACAAGAAGTCGAAGGTGCTATCCTACGAGAAACTCTAAGCGTCGCATGCAATCAACTTGCCTGGACCGAATTAATCAATAATACTGATGAATACATCCAAGTAGCACTAACCGAGCCAATCAAAAGCCAGCCAATAGATCTTCAAGAACACCATATATACACAACAGATATTCTGCCCATGGAAAATAACAGTTCTATAGATGTTGATCCTCTCCTGAGAACTGATCATATGAATCCCGAGGAAGAACTACACATAAGACGACTATGCAGGAAATTTGCCGATATATTTCACAATCCCGACGATCCATTAACATTCACTAACCAGATAAAGCACCGCATAAGAACTACAGACGAAGTTCCAGTCTATACCAAGTCATATCGGTATCCTCACATCCACAAGGAAGAAGTACGTAAGCAAATCACTTCAATGCTAGATCAGAAAATCATCAGACCGAGTCAATCACCCTGGTCCAGTCCTATCTGGGTCGTGGCCAAAAAGCCAGATGCTTCAGGAAGGATCAAATGGCGAATAGTTGTTGACTACAGAAAAGTAAATGAGAAGACCATCGATGACAGATATCCGATCCCGAACATAACAGATATTTTGGACAAACTTGGACGCTGCCAATACTTTTCCACCCTAGATCTTGCCAGCGGATTCCACCAAATTGAAATGGCCGAAGAAGATATTCAGAAAACGGCGTTCAATGTAGAAAATGGCCATTACGAATACCTAAGAATGCCATTCGGACTCAAAAACGCACCCTCAACATTTCAAAGAGTGATGGACAACGTATTAAAAGGACTCACAGGAGAAATATGTCTGGTTTACATGGATGACATTATTGTTTTTTCTACCTCCCTCCAGGAACATATGGTAAACCTGAAGAAGATTTTCGAAAGACTACGAGAAACAAAATTCAAAATACAAGTAGACAAATGCGAGTTCCTCAAAAAGGAAGTCGATTTTCTAGGCCATGTCGTAACCTGCGAAGGAATAAAACCAAATCCGAATAAGATCAAAGCAATCATAGATTATCCGATACCAAAAACAGCTAAGCAAATCCGAGGATTTTTAGGACTACTTGGTTACTACAGAAAATTTATCAAGGATTTTGCAAAAATTACGAAACCACTTACAACATGTCTCAAAAAGGATGCAAAAATTGAACACACAGAAGAGTTCCTGAATTGTATCAAAACATGCAAAGGATTATTGGTTAACGAACCACTTCTACAATATCCCGATTTCACCAAGCCATTCAACCTGACCACAGATGCTAGTAACTTCGCCATAGGAGCCATCCTGTCCCAAGGTCCAATAGGAAAGGACAAACCCATCGCCTATGCATCCAGAACCTTAAACGAAACAGAACTGAAATATTCAACTATTGAAAAAGAAATGCTAGCAATCGTCTGGGCCACTAAATACTTCCGCCCCTATCTTTTTGGACGAAAATTCAAAATTTTATCCGACCATCGACCACTACAATGGCTATTCTCCCTTAAGGATCCAAACTCAAAACTTGTCAGATGGAGACTGAAGTTAGAAGAATTCGACTACGAAGTCATATATAAGAAAGGCAAATCAAATACGAATGCAGATGCCTTATCCTGCGTCGAAATCCATACAAAAGAAGTAAACAGCCTTGACAAAAACATGGAAGAAATAATGGAACTTCTGTCGAAGAAAGACGATGACGATATATCCATGATCAACCATCCCAGCTCTTTATCCGACTTAGAAGAATTTCTAGCCGACCGACCTCAAGACTTTCAACAAAATCATAATCCAGCAACCCCTATAGGAGACTTGGACAAAGTAATAGAAAAACATCAAACAACATCGTTAACTCCCGAAGAAATGAAAATAATAGACGAACTCCTACAAGAAGACAGCACACAGGACGAGAAAAATTCAAAAGATCAGCCATCAAGCTCCCTTTATCAACAAGAAGACAACGATTCAGATGTCAGCAAACACTCTACAGCAGAGAATCCGATAATGGGAATTCCAATCAGCGAGAAACCACTTAACTGCTACAACAACCAGATAATTTTGAAGTTAGTGAACTACAATCCAGCCAAACCAATTACAGAGCAATGTTTTATAACAAAGAAGAGAATGCACGTTCAACTTGGAAGAAACGATCTTCATAACGACATTTTTCAATTTTTCAAGAACTACGTAGACCCAAAGAAGAAATACGCTATTTTGTTCGAAGACGATAAACTTTATGAATCCATGTGCAATATTCTACGTGAAACTTTCAAAAACTCCGCATTCGATCTTGTCAAATGCAACATATTCTTAGAAGACGTAAACAGCGAAGAGAGGCAAAAGGAAATTATAGAAAACTACCACCAAGGAAAGACCAACCACAGAGGAATCAACGAAACCGAAGCTCAAATAAGAAAACGCTACTACTGGCCAACACTGAAGAAAGGCATAGAAGAAGTCATCAATATTTGTGATACCTGCCAAACCAATAAATACGACAGAAATCCAGTTAAGCCGAAATTTATGGTAACTCCAACTCCAACGAAACCACTCGAAATCATCCACATAGACACATTTCAAGCTGCCGGACAGAAGTTTCTGACAATAATTGATGCATTTTCGAAATATGGACAAGCATACCCAATAGAAGGATCAAACGCAATCAATGTGCTCAACGCCTTCATGCTTTTTGTCACCCATCATGGACTTCCACATATGATAATCGCAGATAGTGGAACAGAATTCAAGAACGGCCTTATCCAGGAATTTGTTGATACACACAAAATTGCCATCCACTACACAACGCCAGATAACCCACAGTCAAATGGAATGATAGAACGCTTCCACTCCACTATATTAGAACATCTACGAATACTTAGAGAAAAAAGAAAAAATCTCAATATAAAAGAACAGATGTTATATGCTATTCTGGGATACAACAACTCTATCCATTCATCAACCAAACAAAAACCAATAGAAATTCTCAACGGTCATATAGATCCTCAAGATCCATTAGATATTGATATTAGCAGAACCTTAATAAATAACTATACACAGAATCACAGATTAAAAACAAAAGAAATCTACAAAGAAATAAACAAAAAATTACAAGAAGCAAAGCAGAAAAATATTGATAAATTAAATGAAAAAAGAGAAGCACCGATAACCTACAAGCCGAGCACCAAAGTATACACCAGAAAAACACTAAAGAGAAACAAACTACTTCCAAGATTTTCTTCCAGAATTGTGAAAAATAACAATACAGTTACTGTTGACACCCAAGATACAACAATACACAAAAAGAATATCAAACATCAGCCAAAGACTAATGGTAAAAATACTTTACAGATGTACCTTAGTAGCAGCCCAACAAGTTCAAATCCAAAACCTGAAGGACAATCCAGGGATCCTCCCCGTTAAAATTGGAGAAGCCAGAATTCAAACCAGCACTCACGATTTCATCCACTATTTTCATCTAGAACCCATCGCAGAAGAAATCAGCTCCATAGAATCTCAATACATTACAATCAGCAGAGCAATAGAAGATGGACTTAGTCAACCATATTTTGACAGCCTACAAAATTTTGATAAAGCAATACAGTACCTACTCCAAACTTCAAGAGATAAACTCCAGACAATATATCCAGCATCAAGAAGCAGAAGAGGACTTATAAATGGATTAGGAAGCATAATAAAATCTATCTCTGGTAACTTAGATCAAGACGATGCCGAGAGATACAATGCTGCCATTAAATCACTCGAAAATAGCCAACAGAACATCATTACAAATATCAACAGCCAACTGAGCCTAAACAAGAGAATAATGACTAATTACAACAATACTATTTCACTATTAACTCACAACCAAGAAATTATAGCCGAAGAGACCAACAAAATAAAAACAGAATTGAACCAATTTGTTTTCAATTTTAGTCATTATATGCAAGTCCGAAACATCTTAGATCAGATAAACCTGAACTTGCAAACAATTATACAGATACTTGACGATCTACAAACAGCAGTGACGTTCGCAAGGATCAAAACTTTACATAATGGTCTCATCAAACCAGAAGAAATAGAATGGACAGTACAGAAAATGCTTGAACATCATCCTGCATCACAGATTCCCTATATTCAAGAGGAAGACCTATCCAAATATTATGACATTGTAGAGATTGATGGCTACTTCACGAACCACACCCTTGTTTTCATTTTACATTTTCCTATTCTTCATTCCAGTTCGTTTACCTATTTCCATTTGTACTCACTCCCAACTACCAATCGTACAATAATCATTCCTCCTGGTCCATACCTAGCATATAACTCAGACACTTTCCTATATATGGATCTACCATGTAAACGAAGCGAATCCAAAATATTCATCTGTCAAGAGAAATTCCCACAAGAAAGTAAACAGACTGATGACTGCATCATCCAAATCCTTCAGTTAGTCAATGATGCCGCCCAATGCCAAAGTGTTCCCGTTACTGTGACCAGAACGATCATACAGAAGATATCAGATGCACACTACGTCGCTGTTTTCCCAAAAGCTACCAAGGTATCCACCCATTGCGGCACAACCGAAATAGAAGTACTCGAAGGAACTTATCTGATAGAACTACCTCCAGGATGCGAAGTAAGGACCAATAATGAAGTATACCTCAACTCCAAAACAACAGTCAAAGAGGAACCACTAACATTACCAAAAATCAAGATAACTACACTTCCAGAAGGGCATCCAATAGTCAAACCCTTAAAATTAGACAGAATCCCCTTAGACGAACTTCATAAGTTAACACAAGAAGAAGAAAGATTCCAGTCCATCCTTCCTACAAATACGGACCAAAGCCATTTGTGGACACCACCCATATATATCCTGGTTACAATTATCCTAATTTTTGGATACCTGAAGTTAAGGAAATGGAAAAGAGAAAAAGAGGACCAGCATCCAACCACAATAGAAGACCCTACCGACCAGAGGCCAGAAATCCCAGATGCTGTGCATTCAGTTTTGTTCATCCCTCACAAAACTTCCCCAGGGGATGGAGAAATTACAGTACGATAACCCCGGATGTCAGCGGTATTGCAGTCCAATAGTCCAGCCGATCAGCAGTTTCAACATTTCCACAATATATACCTCATCAATTAATTATGTATAAATACTTGTAAAATTCATTTTCAATTCAGTTATAATTTATATTAAATAAAGTGCTGTTAGTTTGTTCGTTGTAACTTTTAAAAGGGCCTTTTTAAAAAGTACCTTCGGGAGTGACAACCCTTAATTCGCGATAGATCCAATGTCATAATAGTACATAGTACATAGTACATCCTATCTTTTAATAGGTACTTGCACTAAAAAACATAATCGTTTTAATTATATCCTAAAAAAGCCAACACATGTACACTAACAACGGCATCATTAAACACTAGGATCAGATTTTTAAATTTCATTTACAAGACCTTCTGCACTTTGGTCTAACATGCGAATAAATCCCAAAAAACTTTCAGCAACTTCTGCTTTAGAAGATAAATTATTTTCATCTCAAGTTACATACCAGTGTCAAAATAACTGCCAATATTTGAACACACATTTTAAAGTTCTCTGGAAATTTTGTGATTTAAAGACATTCTTAAAACAATTTGAATTCGTTATTCATACTGTTCGAGTTCGTTTTGACGTTTTGTATGATAATTAAGTTTATCTAACTTCAGCAGTTGAATCTGCAGAAAAAATATAATTATAAAATAAATAGTGAAGTGACAGTGACGTACCAAATTCTGTTTTTCTACAATGAACAATTCACACATACGGAATACATACAACCAGTGTCTATTTTGGTATTAGCAGAAATTGTAGGTAAACAGCAGGTCCACTATTAATATACATCCAGGAACATGTACCCAACTCCCAAACAATATCCGCCCCCAGAAAACACTTCCGAAAATGCACCAAATTCCGTTTACTACTGTCAAGAGGCAAATACTCCTATAGCAAACATTCCACAAAATCAATTCATTTTTCCAGCACAACTACAACAATTTCCACTACAATCACAACCAATGTACTACGTCCAAAACAACCCATCCACTGCAGAGCAGACCTCAAAAAGACAGATAAATCTTGAAAATATACATTCAGATATTGAGTTTAGCGAAGACGAAGACAAAGAAGCCCAAAATAAGAACTCATGGCAAGTAGTCAAAAAACGTAAATTTAAAAATAACGATTTTAATTCTTCCAATTCACCACCAACAAAAATACAAAATCGATACAGTGCATTATCAAACGACGAGAACACTGAACACATTGAAATAGAAAAACAACAGAAGGTACCGGTACCAAGACCACCTCCAATATTCATATATGGTGTCAAAAACTTTAAAGATATGCTCGATAGCTTTGCACAAATTATACAAAAAGAAACCTTCTATACCAGAACCCTGCCAAACGACACTGTCAAAGTTATAACACATACAACAGATACCTATCGTCAACTGGTAAGACATTTACGAGACGAAAAAATCGTTCACCACACTTACCAAATAAAGGAAGAACGTGCCTACAGAGTGGTAATAAGACATATCCATCACTCTATACCCACAACAGATATAACAAAGGAGTTAGAAAATGCCGGCCATAAAGTTCGCAATATAACCAACGTCCGACACAAACAAACAAAGGAACCCTTATCCTTATTTTTTATAGACCTTGAACCCAAGAGTAACAACAAAGACATATTTAATCTAGAATTCTTATGTCACACCAAAATAGCAGTGGAAGCACCAAAGAAGAGAAACTCAATCATCCAATGCATGCGTTGTCAAGCTTACGGTCACAGTAAAACGTATTGCACTAAACCACACTACTGCGTCAAATGTGGAGAACAACATGATACAAAATCTTGTAAAAAACCTAGAAACACTCCGGCTAAGTGTGTACTATGCAAACAAGATCACCCTGCTAACTATAAGGGCTGTGCTGTCTACATGGAACTAGTAGAAAACAGAAATATGCCAAAAAGAGGAAACCAACAGCCCCAAAGAACAACATTTAACAACCCACATGTAAGTAATGAAACAAATCAGCTAAACACTACTCTACAAAATCATCATAGAACATATGCAAATGTGACAGCAAATCAAATCAACCGCGACCAAGAACCTAAAACTAACATAGAACTACAACTAATAACATTCCTTAACGAGTTCAAAAACATGTTCTCACAACTCATGAGTCAAAATAGTATGATATTAAACTTACTCACACAAGTCATTAACCGAAGGGATTGTTAATGTTAAACATAATTAGAATTGCCACATGGAACGCTAATGGCTTGCTAAACCATAAGCAGGAAGTAATCACTTTCTTAAACCAGAATAAAATCGATGTACTGCTTGTTTCAGAAACCCACTTTACTGATCTAACTATGTTCAATATTCCGCTCTATACTACATATAGTACACCTCACCCCGATGGTACTGCTCATGGTGGCTCGGCCATAATCATACGAAGCTGTATATCACATCATGAATTGCCAAAATATGCAACAGAAAAAATTCAAGCAGCAATTGTTCAGGTGAATGCAACGCCATGGCACTTTAACATATCTGCAATCTACAGCCCACCTCGTCATGCAATCTCCACAGATGAATACAAAGCCTTCTTTCAATTACTTGGCAGTAAATTTGTAGCCGGGGGAGATTGGAATGCGAAACACACACATTGGGGCTCAAGACTCATAACAACAAAAGGTCGTAACCTTTTAAAAGCAATGACCGACAACAACTACGATTGCCACACCAACGGAATCCCTACTTACTGGCCAAGTGACCCCAGAAAACTTCCAGATGTGCTAGACTTTTACATAAGCAAAGGAGAATCCAGAAACAACTGTCTAATAGAATCCAGCTATGACCTCTCATCTGATCATACACCAGTTATTATGAACAAGAGTACCACAGTTATAACCAACACACCCCCTCCTCGACTAGCGTCAAAAAACACCAACTGGGCAGATTTTCAATACTACCTAGAAGAAAACATTAATCTTAATTTGCGAATCAAATCTCCACACGAGATAGATACAGCAGCTCAATATTTCACCACCCTTGTGCAAGAAGCGGCATGGCAATCTACACCACGAACTGAACGCAGACCGACACATACAACAAATGTTCCCCTACACATTCGGCAACTCATTGCTGAAAAACGTCGTGCGAGAAGAAACTGGCAAAGATCTCGAAACAACATAGATCAACATATATACAATAGACTACGTAGACAACTTGGAGTAGCCATCAAAGCTGCAAACAACGAAACCTTCGAACATTACATTACAAACCTTACAGCAAATGATCAGACGCTATGGAAGGCGACTAAGAAACTCAAGAAACCATACACAACTATTCCTCCCCTCCATAAACCAAATGGCGAATGGGCTCGTTCCAACAAAGAAAAAGCGGACGTCTTTGCTGAACATCTTACGAGTGTATTTCAAACCGAGCCACCAGACCTTGATGAAGAAGTGGAAGAACTAATTAGCGCAGCATGTCAAATGTCCCTTCCAATCAAAAGTTTTACTCCTATAGAAGTCAAGAAAGAAATAATCAAACTCAACTCACGAAAAGCTCCAGGTTATGACTTAATCTCGGCACAAGTACTAAAACAACTTCCTCGTAAGGCCATTATTATGCTAACAGTAATATTTAATCGCATGCTAAGTTTATCATACTTTCCAAAAATATGGAAATTTGCAGAAATTATAATGATCCTTAAGCCAGGCAAAGCTCCCAATGAAGTAACATCTTATCGACCCATCAGCCTACTCCCAATCGTTAGCAAAGTTTTTGAAAGATTGCTGCTACAAAGAATATACGCAGATCATGAATTCCTAACATTACTACCAGAACATCAGTTTGGTTTTCGGGAAAATCACTCTACTACACAACAAGTCCATCGAATAGTAAATGAAATATCAAAAACTCTCGAAGAAAAGAAATACTGCAACGCTGTATTCCTAGATATCTCACAAGCGTTTGACAAAGTTTGGCACAGAGGACTGCTTTACAAAGTAAAATTAGCACTATCTAGTAACTATTTCCTCCTAATCAAATCCTACTTATCAAATAGATATTTCTCAGTAAAATTCAAAGACCAACAATCCAGCCTCTGTCCTATTAACTCCGGAGTTCCGCAAGGTAGTGTTCTCGGACCTCTGCTTTTCTCACTCTACACAGCCGATATACCAGAGTCTCCTAACACTACGATCGCTTCCTTTGCTGATGACGTAGCAATACTAGCAGTAAATGAAGATCACATACAAGCCTCACAAGACCTGCAACACCATCTGGACATACTCAGTGAATGGTACAAAAAATGGCGAACTAAAGTAAATAAAACAAAATCATCTCAAATAACGTTTACAAACCGCCACAACACATGCCCACCTGTAAGAATGGAAAATGTACGAATACCAACAGTAACAGAAGCTAAATACCTTGGCCTCCATCTTGACCAACGTCTTACTTGGAAAAAACATATACAGACTAAAAGAAGACAACTAGACTTGAAATTTCGGCAAATGTATTGGCTCCTTGGACGCAGATCAAAACTCAACATCCAAAACAAAATTCTTCTGTATAAAGCAATAATCAAACCTATTTGGTACTACGGACTACACCTCTGGGGCTGTGCAAAGTCAACATCACTGAATATCATTCAAAGATTTCAGTCGAAAGTTCTAAGATCAATAGTGGATGCACCCTGGTATGTAACTAATCAAACACTTCACGAAGACTTAAATATACCTTTCATTAGAGAAGAAATCCATCGAGCCTCGGAATCACAAAACGAGCGTACCATTCACCATGACAACGAATTAGTAAGGGAATTATTTCATAATGGCCCTGTCACAAGGAGACTAGATAGAACCTGGCCTCAGGACCTATTTTAAAACTTTAAACATAAATAGAATAAGATGAGACATCATTGGAAGTCTCTTCTTCATGACCAAAAACATGGAAAAAAATTTACTTAATACTCTTTTAATGATGTAGATTGTAAATAAACATAATTACATAAAAAAAAAAAAAAGTTACATACCGTAAAATAAGATTAAGCTGATCGTGTTTCGAAATATCTTGAGTGGTATCAAGAATTATTGAATAAAAACAATTTTTTTTAATTAATAAATTAATCAATTTGTTTTCAGTTTCTTGAGGCAGCAAAGTTATAACTTAGTTTTGTATTTGGGAGATCAAGTAATTTGTTTTTTTAAGTTATTGTTTTTATTGATTAATTTAGCTAAAACAGGATCATATTTATTTAGTAAAAGAACCACCGAAAAAAAATTACCTTTTTGGGATTCACTTTCATCTAAACTACAACTACCAACATGTCCACGAAAGTACGAATCGCTAAATTGCACCCGAAAAGAGTAAGAGTAAAATATGTTTTGATCCCCAATTTAAAGAAAGTAGAAGTATTAAGCTTGAAGGCTTTAAGGGGCCCCTCCTAACGTCAGGCCTTGCGGGTCCTGCGGGCCTGTCAGCTACGCCACTGGTTCTTACCATAAAGTGTAGACATATAATAAATTAATAAACACACATCACTTGAGGAAGACACTCTGCCGAAACAGTCGTAGTGACATTAATTTGTAATACATTTTGCGGTAGTATTGAAAACAAAAGTTTTCCGTGTAACTTTCAAGTAATTTAAAAGTCGACATAGGTTTGTATAGTGTATAGACACGTAGGCTTTGATATTGATATGTAGCAAGAATACCCTAGCAGAGAAATTAGATGAAAATTTTGTACGAATGAATGAAAGGACCAAGAAGGAGAGGTAGACCAAGGAAGCGAGGGCTGGGCGACCATAAATTTGTGAAAGAAGCCGAAGCGTATTATGCAAGTGAAAAATCTAAATTTAAAACAAAGATTAAAATAAGCGTAGAAAAATATTTGTGAATATATTCGGTCAATTCTGTTCAATTTTTTATCCACCGTGTACACATTTTTGAGCGTACTTATTTAAATTTTAACATATTTTTTTTATTTTAGGTAAGTACCATCAACAGCAGTTTTAATAAAAAGTTAAACTCACATATGTAAGTATGATAATAAAAATAAAATGAAAATAAAAATATACACTGTTACTAATAAAACACTCGTATTCCGTATTCTAAGGATATTCCATATTTATATCTAGAATAGTTATCCTAAGTATATAGACCAGTAAGGATCTGCGAAAAAACGTCTATTTTTGGATGTGAGAGGTGGCATTCGGATTTTTGCAGATAAAGTTAGGTGACACTTTCAGTAATAATAATTGACTTATGCTCCTTCTCAAATATGCCCGGAACATTAATAAAAAAATTAAAATATTTAAAAATTTCGAAAAACATCGATTTTTTTCTGCTTTCTTTGCTTATAACTTTAAAACGATTCGTTTTGGAACAAAGTCGTACAGAAATAAAATAAAGATAATTGAATTTTGTATAATATACGACTGGTAAAAAATGTCTTAAGGTATTAATTTGTCTGCAATATAGCAATAAATACAAAATAAGGGGGCAAAATAAGTCTGTTGTTATTCAATTTTTTTAACCACTTTGGTGGAACTCAGAACCTTCATAATTCACTTATAAAATTCTTTGTAATATACTTAAATCGTGTACCAAATTTTATTAAAATTGACCTAATAAATTTTGCAATCTAAATATTTTTAAAAAAATTCAAATTTTTTAAAATCTTTCTGAACAAAAAGTAGACTATTTAGAAGTTGGCTACTTTTTTTACATATAAAGAGGTACTCTACCTATCTAATACACTTTACATAATTAAAATCGGATTATTTAAGGGGCCTCAGCAATGTTTTAAATTTATAAACAATTTTTTGACTTATAAACAAATAGCTTTGTTTAATAATATAAAAATTAATTTTTAGCAATGCAAATAATTAAAACCGGTATAATTTGACTTAAACTTTCAAATGCTGTCAGCAGAATTACTATTTTATTTTTCAATCAAACGTTATTCGCGTTCAAAAATTGCAATTTCTCGATTTTTTAAAAGTTCCACCTCGTTTATCTCGAAAACTATGCATCCTACGAAAAAACTTGTAAGAACATTTTTTGCTTAGAATTATCCAAGAAATACAAAAAAATGTTTTATTTTGCGATAAATCGATGTTATGTAATACCTCAAGTTCTTTGTTTATAACAATCTTATCGACATCCGGATCATCTGTTACCCAAAAAATTCATGTTCTACGGGTCAAAATAAAGGAGCCCGTAGCACCCCCTCCTGACCACAGCACTAATTTGTTTATAAGCCAAAAAATTGTTTATAACTTTAAAACATTGCTGAGGCCGATTTCAATTCTGTAAAGTGCATTAGATAGGTGGAGTACTTCTTTATATGCAAAGAAATTGACAAATCTTTGTATGTTCTAGTTTTTGTTGTGCAAGATTTTAAAAAATTTTAATTTTTTAAAAAAAGTTTAGATTGCAAAATTATTATGCAAAATCTAGTAAGTCAATTTTAATGAAATTTGGTGTACGGTTTTAGCACATTACAAAAATTTTCTAAGCGAATTAAGAAGGTTCCAAGTGTAACCTAAGTGATGGAAAATCATTGAATAAAGACAGACTTGTTTTGCCCCCTTATTTTATATTTATTGCTATTTTGAAGCAAGGGTGATAAATTAAGACATTTTTAACCAATCGCATCTGATAGAAAATTTAATAATCTCTGTTTTATTCCTTTACGACTTTGTTCTAAAATGAATAGTTTTTAAGTATAAGCAAAAAAAGTAGAAAAAAAAACGAAATTTTTTTTAAATTTTTAAATATTTTATTTTTTTTTATTAATTTTCCGGGCATATTTGAGAAGCAGCATAATTCAATTATTATTAACGAAGTTATCACCTAACTTTATCCTCAAAAATCTGAATGCCACCTCTCACATCCACCTAAAAACAGATCCTTACTGGTCTAATAAGGTAGATATAGAACGAAAATAATTTGTTACTAATAAACTCGGTATAAGTTATGACGTTATGATATAAGTATTCCCGCTTTATTCCACAATAATAGTTTGGCAACGTCACAATCTTCTGCACAACTACATAGAACAACGATATGTCGATATATTGTGTCAAATATGTCAATTTTGATTTTTTTCTGTAACTGACAAACCAAATTAACCTAGGCAAAAAGTTTTTTTTTGAAAATTCGTTTATATAAAAATACCAGCTTTTCCCAAAGTAGATTTAAGTCTACAGTCAATATTAACAGAGTTATTCAAATTGTTGATAAGCCAAAATTGACTCTACTTTTGTAAAATGTTTTCGGAATGTTAAAAATGAGTTTTTATTGCAGTATTATTTTTTCATATATTTTTCACAGAATTGCTGTATCATTATTATGTTCTGAACTCTTGGGATAAACAAATTTAATAAAATTTAAACTAAGTAATTGACGAATCATCTTGAAATTTTCTGAGCATTATATGGACTATTTGACTTAACTTTTCATGCAATATCAAAGTCTTAAATTCATTTTTGCAAAAGTTATAGCAAATTTTTAATTTTCGAAATTTTAGTCTTTGCAATTTTCGAAGCAACAAATAATCGGACCAAAATTAAAGAACTGCCATTTTAAACCTTTGCTAATCTGCTAACAGATGAATACCCCAAATAAGATATTTACATAATTACCCCATTTTTGCCTGTAGCGATTTAAACGAAAAAACTGCCATCTTTCACCCTTATTTGTTAATAACTAAAATTCTCGTCCCAATTGTGACTGGCATTTTTGTATTTATATTGTATTAGGTATATTATATAGATTATATAGTACCCAAAAAACCCATCTGCAACCTGGCTGCTCAAGTTTCCCCACAAAAACCTTATTTCTCTGGTCTTAAAAACCTTACACCCTCTTTAGAAAAACGATATTTAATTCTGAATTTGGATTCTAATTCTGGATCCTTATCGGTGTATTGTGAAAAGGGATTTATTTTATCTTTGAAAAGCTTCTTTTTCGTGTATTTTCTATCATGTTAATTAAATTATCAACTTCTTCGACAGCCGCAATACCTTTTAACACATTTTTTATTAAGTATATAATTACTCACAAAACAAATCAAAAGATGACATATTTTTGCCTTTAATGACATTGACAGTCATAAAATAGCTTAGGCACAGAATAAATAACCACAGAATAAATAGCACAGAATAAATAAATATGGTTAGTTATTCTGTGGCTTAGGTATACCAGACTTAAACAAGGGTGTGGGTCGGTATAAATTTGGACTAAATTCTTATACCAAGTATAACCTATATCTAAGTTATTCCATGTTTATTGGTAGTGATTTTGCCTATATATGTACCTGATTTATTCTCAGTATAACTTTTATACTTGGTTTATTGGTAACATAGTATAGTATAGTTGATCCAAAAGATGGCATAACCCAGAAATCCAAAGTGAAAGTTATCCTTCAACACCAAATTGTTCTATATGGTCCACACAATGTCCAGAAAAAAGTCACACCATTTTGAGCGTCGGGTTTGGGGGGGAGAGGGGGGAGAAATCGGTAAATTCGTAGTTTTTTAAGTTTTTCGCCAATATTTCTAAAACTATGCGGTTTAGCATGAACAACCCTCTATACAAAATTGTTCTACATTAAATTTGAAATAAAAAAGGCCCTATGCATAATCTTTCTAAAATGAATGGTCCCAAAGTTACGAAGGTAGTATAACATAACTGGTCCAAAAAAAGGAATAACCCAAACATCTAAAGTAAAAGTTTTCCTCCAACACCAAAATGTTCTATATGGTCCACATATTGTTCAGTAAAAAGTTATACCATTTTGAGCGTCCGGTTTGGGAGGGAGATCGGAGAGAAGCCGGTAAATTAGTAGTTTTTTTACGTTTTTCGTCAATCTTTCTAAAACTATGATTTAGCGTAAACAATGTTATATACAAAAATGTTCTACATAAAATTTAAACAAAAAATGTTTTATACATAATTGTTATAAAATCAACGGTTCCAGAGTTAAGGAGGGGGGAAAGTCGAGGTTTTCGATACTTTTTATATTTTTTGGGCAACATTTATGATATAACTATACCAAAAACCCAGACATCCAAAGTGAAAGTTATCCTCCAACACCAAATTGTTTTATATGGTCCACATAATGTTCAGAAAAAAGTCACACCATTTTGGTGTAACATAACAATTGGTGTAACATAACATAACAATTATGTAAACAACCTTTTTTGTTTTAAATTTTATGTACCTAGAACATTTTTCTATAGAACATTCCTTACGCTATAGCATAGTTTTAGAAATATTGACGAAAAACATAAAAAAACTACTAATTTACCTACTTCTCCCCCCCAAACCGGACGCTCAAAATGGTGTAACTTTTTACTGAACAATATGTGAACCATATAGAACAATTTGGTGTTGAAGGAAAACTTTTACTTTGGATGTCTGGGTTAGGCCTTTTTTGGACCAATTATACTATACTACCTCCGTAATTTTGGAACCGTTCATTTTAGAAGGGTTATGCATAGGGCCTTTTTATTTCAAATTTAATGTAGAACAATTTTGTGTAGAGGGTTGTTCATGCTAAACCGCTTAGTTTTAGAAATATTGACGAAAAACCTAAAAAACTACGAATTTGCAGATTTCTCCCCCCTCTCCCCCCCAAACCCGACGCTCAAAATGGTGTGACTTTTTTCTGAACATTATGTGGACCATATAGAACAATTTGGTGTTGGAGGATAACTTTCACTTTGGATGTCTGGGTTTGGGTCTAACTATACCATACTAACAGTGATAGTAATCCATTTCATAAAAGTAGATAATATGCTTATTCCATTGATTTCTTGCTTCTGCATTACTAAAGGTCGGCACTGTTCGCTAATTTCTCGCGTACAGTTCGTTGAAAATATGTCTACAGCGAACTCATAGCAAACTCATCACGATCCATGGAAAATGACGAACCAACTTGTACGAGGTTTATGTAAATGATTCATTTAATTTGTAATTTGGGTATGTATTGATTACGTTATACTGTAAAAATAAAAAAGACTTCCTGTTGTAGCTGGTATAGGTATATGTTACAGTTCAAGTTGATTATCCAGTTGGAGTTGACTTAGATTTGTATTCAACATTTACTAGTAAAACTATACTCCAACTAGAAAAAGTATATACTCTTCCCAATGTCATTTAGTAAGAGTTGATTCACACAAACAACCGATTCTAGAAATTAAATGTTACTGGATATTTTAAAATCTTGATAAGTAGTTAAACAACTTAAACGGATAAAACAACCACGATCCTCTAACAAACTGGATATTGATTTTATTAGAAACAACAGTCAGGGGATTTCAAACAATTTAGAGAGCAATTTTGAGAATAGCGAACAACAAGAATCCATCGAGGATCATTGGAACCAAATCAAAACGATTATAAGCAACTCAACTCCAAACTTCAAAGAGAAAAATCAAAAGAAGCAACAGTGGATGAACGATGAGATTTTGAATTTGATGGAAAAAAGACGCAAATTTAAGATTCAAAACATCGAAATGTATAAACGCATTAATAAAGAGATAAGGACTAAAATACGAGCGGCAAAAGAAACATACTTTGAAAAAAAAATGTTTAGAAATTGAAGAGTTGCAGAGAAAACATGATTCATTTAATATGTATAAAAAAATAAAAGAACTCACCGGTCAGAACAAAAAACATGCAAATAACATCGTTGATAGAGACGGAAAACTGATTATCACTGATTTGGATAAAATAGACAGATGGAAAGAATACATTGAGGAACTGTTTAATGATGAAAGGCCCGAGCTTGAAATTAACGAAGTAGTTACAGGACCTGACATAACTATGGACGAAATTGAACAAGCAATAAGATTAGCAAAGACCAGAAAAGCGACGGGACCAGACGAAATACCGAATGAAATAATAAAGCTCTTCGAAAATTCAGGTAAAAGATCTCTCCTTCATCTTTTTAATCAAGTTTATCAAACTGGCTATATACCAACGGATTGGCTACTGTCGACTTTTGTGACGATACCTAAAAAAGCAAACGCGAAAAGATGTAGTGACTACCGAACCATTAGCTTGATGAGTCATGTTTTAAAGATATTTCTACGAATTTTGCACTCTAGGATGTACCAAAAAATAGAAGAACAGCTTGGTGATACACAGTTTGGATTCCGCAATAACCTTGGGACCAGAGAAGCACTGTTTAGTATTCAGGTTATGGTACAGAGATGCAGAGATGTCGAACATCCGGTTTATATGTGTTTCATTGACTTTGAGAAGGCCTTTGATCGGGTAAAACATACGGACATGATTGCTATTCTTCAGAAAGTGGGTATTGATGATAAAGACCTACGCATTATCAAAAATCTTTACTGGCATCAACGTGCAAACATCAGGATTGGCTGGGACACGTCTGAAGAACTTCAAATACGAAGAGGAGTAAGGCAGGGCTGCATTTTGTCCCCACTAATATTTAACATCTATTCTGAGTTTGTTTTCAATAAAGCAGTGGATAATGCTCAATGTGGTATCAAAATGAATGGCGTCAATATTAATAATTTGAGATATGCGGATGACACGGTGTTAATTGCGAGCAATTATGAAGAACTTCAACATCTGATTAATAGGATTACCACAACGTGTGATGAATATGGACTCAAGCTAAACACCGCAAAGACCAAGGTGATGGTTGTCAGTAAGACGCCAATACAACCGGAAGTAGTAACAGCTTATGGTGAACAATTAGAAAGAACTAACAGTATCACCTACCTTGGTTGTAATCTAAATGAGAACTGGGACATGAGCAAAGAAATTAGAACACGTATAGAGAAGGCCAGAGCTGCATTCTTTAAGATAAAGAAACTTTTATGTGGAAACAACATTACTTTGAATCTTAAAATTAGATTAGTGAGATGTTATGTGTTCTCTACTCTTTTGTACGGTGTCGAAGGTTGGACTTTAACAGATACTCTTCTCAAGAAATTGGAAGCCTTTGAAATTTGGGTATACCGAAGAATCCTACGAATAAGTTGGGTGGATAGAGTTCGTAACGAAGTTGTTTTGCACCGGATGGGAAAAGTCACAGAAGTCGTCAGAACAGTTAAAAATCGAAAACTTGAATATTTTGGCCATGTTATGCGACACCCAGAGAGATATAATATACTCCATTTAATAATACAAGGCAAGGTAGACGGAAGAAGAGGGCCAGGTCGAAGAAGAACGTCATGGCTTAAAAACCTGAGAGAATGGTATAACAGATCCTCTGCATCCCTTTTCCGAGCTGCCGTTAACAAAATTACTATAGCCAATTTGATAGCCAACGTTCGATAATCGAGCACGGCACATGAAGAAGATAAGTAGTTGAAACAGTCAAAACAAAGAGACGCACACTCATCAAAAAAGCACGTGAGATTATACTCGTATAATCTACATTTACTGAATCGATCCAGGAATAGTCAACTCAAACTAGTATAAGTTGATTCTATTTTTCCCGCGATCTACTTTTACTAACAAGGGTTAGGAAGAGTCTTCAACTAGTAAAAGTTTATTTAAATTTTTCAAATCAACTCTTACTGCTCGTTTTATTTGGAGTTGACTTGAACTAGGAATAGTCAACTCGAAGTGAGAATCAACTTGTAACATATATAAATTTTATTAAAAAATTTTCTTAAAAAGATCCAAGTTGGACAAAAACTTTTATACTAAAAAGGGAAGTTCCCTAGGTTGGCTGTATACCATATAGTTAAAAAACTCTAACATGAAGTAAAACCACTTCTATGTAATTGGTATATTTATTAAAATTTAAAAGATCCCAATGGATTAAATAAAAAGTGTCCAATTCAGAACGTTTTCCGACCTATCAGTTCATCATCAGTGAATTCAACTACTTGCTAAATAGCCCCAGAACCAAACAATGGTTGAAATTATAATTCAATCTACATTATGTCAAAGTAATATTGAACAGGCTAAACGCCGATGTTAAAAGATATAACCTCCGGAAACATGGTGAAACCCTACCAGGAAACTTAAACAACCATCTTAGGCCAACGTTGACTACCAAGTAACTTGGTAGTCAACTTGGACTTGGTAGTCAACGTTGGCCTAAGATGGTTGTTTAAGTTTCCTGGTAGGGTTTCACCATGTTCCCGGAGGTTATATCTTTTAACATCGGCGTTTAGCCTGTTCAATATTACTTTGACATAATAGGTCTGAAAACGTTCTGAATTGGACACATTTTATTCAATCCATTGGGATTTTTAAAATTTTAATAAATATACCAATTACATAGAAGTGGTTTTTACTTCATGTTAGAGTTTTTTAAAACTTTTATCATCATCATTAACTCCACAACCCAATCACAGATTAACGAACGTTTTCGGCCTTAGCAGACCATCATCAGGTTATACTCTAGCTAGATCGTTGCCGTTGAAACTAGACACAGAAATTGGTCACATGACCTTTGAATAACAAATTTTAAGCCATATTTTCTTAATCTCATGCGACAACAAGTCGATGTTGAAGATTAAAATTTTATCAAATGTGCGTCTTCATCTTTGCTTCAAGTTAGCCAGGCTAACTAGAACATGTGATAAACTGATACATTTATTTATCTTCCAGAGATGAATCGATTTCATGAATTGCGAATTTCTAGTACCGGCCATATGCGTCCGTTTTGGGTAGGTTAACGGTTATTTTATCCTATTATTTTTATTTGTGTCTTTAATTTTTAAGCATTTTTGATACTGGCTTACTAGAAATTTTAGTAGTAAAAGTTACTCTTGCTTTAAATCGGTAAAATACACCATTTTTGTAATTTTTTTAAAATTTTTCTCAAATTCAGAAAACGTAAAATTTTCAATAGTCCAAGTAATGAAGATGAAGCTTAAAATAGGACAAAACCTCGCAATTTTTACAGAATGGATCGATTTGCTTGAAAATTTGAGAATAAGTAGCGCATAGTCCATGGATCAAAATCTATATGATGCCGAAAGGCGCTTTTACCATGGGGGTGGCTGCTACCCCACCTCGGGGGTGGAAATTTATATTATATTTTGACCGCAAAAGTTGGTTAAACAGTTCATTCTAAGCAAAAAAACGTTCCATACATTTTTTTGATAAAATTAATAGTTTTCGATTTATTCGCTATCAAAAGTGTTAGTTTTATATCGAAAAAATCAATGTTTTTAATGAGTTTTCTGCTAATAACTCCAAAAGTTTTCGTTTTATCAAAACAACTTTATTTAACAAAAATGTACCTTTTAAAAAAATATACAAAACCGTTTGTTTTAATTTTCTTTAAGACCAATAGTAATCGAGCTATACTTTATTATATGTTAGTTCTTCTTCGTCAAATGCTAAATATTGTAGTTTCAAATGCTAAGTCAAAAAACGGGAAAACTATGCATTTTTCGAGGATAACTTGTTTAAACTAATTTAAAGTATTTAAAAATATCTATCTAAAGTTATAAATAAAAAATTAAGGGACTTATAATGAAAAGAAAGTCAGTCTCTATTTTTTTTTCAGCTAAAAAGTGATCGGAAGCAACCCCCTAATCACTACCCTAATTAAAATTAGTCATTGCCCTTATTTGGTCTTCTTTATTTATGTATTATTAATAGGTTCTAGAAGTTTGACCGGCTTAGAATGATTAGTTTAAAAAAAATGGAGTTAAAATCGAATGACGAATTTTTGTAGTTTGGAAAAAAGGGCTTTTTCTTCAAAATAGAAAGTTTAGCATTAGAGATACGAAAAAATGTTGAAATATGAAATTGTAGCTTATTTAATTATCAAGAAACTGGTTTGCAAAAATTTTTTCTACGGCAAAAATTGAGTGAGCTATTGAAAACTAAAACTTGTAATAACATGCAAAAACCCCTTCATCAACCCTTTCAAAGTCACTTCTTTTTGCGACGGGGGCTTTTAAAAATATTTAATATTAATATTCTTATAGGTCTTATAAAAACTTACAAAATTCTTTTTTAACAAACTTTCCAAGATAAAAAATAAAAAAGTTACGGTTAAAAAATCAATATATTTTTTTGAAAAAAAAAAAAGGAGAAATCCAATTGGAACCATAATAATGTAAGTTAGCGGTGTTTTTAGTCATTGGCTTTTTTCATTCTTCTTTATTTATGTGTTATTAATAGATTCTAGAAGTTTGACTGGCTTAGAATGATTACTTAAAAAAAACTGGAGTTGAAAGCAAATAAGGAATTATTGTAGTTTGGTAAAATATTTCTTCAGAATAGAAAGATTAGCATCAGAGATACGAAAAAATATTTAATATGAAATTGTAGGTTATTTAATTCCCAAGAAATTGGCTTTAAAAATTTTTTTCTGCGGCAAAAATTGAGTGAACCGTAATAATGAGTAAATCGAAAACCATCGATTTTTTTGATATAAAACTAACACTTTCGATAGCGAATAAATCGAAAACTATTAATTTTACCAAAAAAATCTATAGAACATTTTTGGCTTAGAATGAATGTTTTATCAACTTTCGCGGTCAAAATATAATAAAAAAATTCCACCGCGCGATGGGGTGGAAACCACCCCCGTGGTAAAAGCGTTTTTCGGAATCATATATATTTTGATCCTTGGACTATACACTACTAATTCTCAAATTTTCAAGCAAATCGATCTATTCTGTAAAAATTGCGAGGTGAAAAGCTTCGGTTCCTGGACTACAAATCTATTTTTCTAGAAAAAGGTGTATTCTACCGACTTAAAACAAAAGTACCTTTCAGTACTAGAATACCTCACAATTTAATAATCCAGTGACAAAAAGACTTAAAAGCTAAAGACAAAAAGTTATGCGATAAACCGTTGTTCTACTCACAAGGGACGCCTATGACCGGTACTAGAAATTCGCAATTTATGGGATCGATTTATCTCTGGAAGACAACAGGCGTACCAGTTTTCGTTTTTTGAAATAGAAGCGTTCTGGAGGTATTTAAAAAAACCTAACTACAAGATGCCTTCTTCAAAGAGCTCTACTTCACTTATAGTCTAGTAAAATAAGATTACACTACATGTAAATCAAAATGTAAATTCGTAGAGATTGGAACAAATTTTATATCAAAGTTTAGGTAAGTACAAAAGATATTTTCAAGAAAGTAGCCAAATCATATAAGGTGATCATTGTTTAAATAATTAAACAGGGGTCATTTTTGCACAATATTTGCTTTTTTAACTGCTGAGGTAATTTACAATGTAATGAAGGTCTTTAGGGTTTTTTTCTACAAAGCTGAAGGACAAATGTTTCACCTAATATTTACTAAATTAAATTTGGCCCCCTATTTATTTAAATAATTATATATAAAATTTAAAAATCAAATTTGCAAAAAAATATTTTTTTCGTTCTAAATAAGCATTATAAATTATTTTATTTAATAGAAGTTGCGCTATGTTACCACTATTAAGCAAAAAAAATCTGTTTAAAAAATATTTAATAACTTATGAGATATTTAATTTGTTTATCAAATGTTACTATATTTTCAATTGCAAAAAACGCGGTTGTTACCAAAAGAGTATAAACCTGTTTAAAATCTCATTACTTTTATTTTTATGATGTTTTCGATAAATGTATTTATAAATTCCAATTTCAATTTAATTCACCTCTAAAATGACATTTAAAAATTGTTCTAATTTGTTTATAATTTTTTTTTAATAACGTCGCTGGGGTAAACATTTTGAAATGCTGTTCCGATAATTCGGAAATGACAATGAATGGAATGACAATTCGCATGAATAATCGGATAAATGCGGTTCCTGGGAATTTTTCACTAATTAACAAATTTTTTTGTCGTTTTTTCTTCTTCTTTTTTTTTCCTTATAGTAAAAGATATACTTTTGCTTAAAGAGGGGGATTCATTAAGAATGTCCAATTTCTGCGTTGTCGATTCTAGACCTCAAAATGTGTAATAAGATTTAACCAAAATCACTTAAATAAAATATGGCTCATTATTGAGATAAGTTTATTTAAAAATTTAAAAATTATTTTTGCTCAATATTTTAAAACTATTCGACGTATCCTTTTCATACTTGGTAGAAGGTGTAGGTAATATACACACTATGAAATTATGTTAAATACAGGTTTCCGGCTATTACCAGAGGCGTACAACATGGGAAAGCAAATGATTGACCCTTCCCAAATTCTACGTCACTTGCGAAATTGCCATTTTAGCACAATTTTTAGATTCTCCAATACTCTCTATGTAAATAACTTACTTCTCACTCGTAACGATAAAGTCATTAGTTTTCGAGATATTTGAAGTTAAACATGTAACAGTTAAACATGAAGTTAAACACAGTAATTTTGATTAATGTTTTGTGAAGTTTAATTTTTAATTTCAAATATCTCGAAAGCTATCTAATGATTTTATCGTTAAGACTGAAGAGTATATTATTTATTCTTAACGATAAATAATTAGTTTTCCAGATCTTTGAAACTAAAAATTAAGCTTCAAATATCTCGAAATCTAATGACTTTATCGTTACGAGTAAAGAGGATGTTATTTACATAGAGAGTATTGGAGAATCTAAAAATTGTGCTAAAATGGCAATTTCACCAGTGACGTAGAATTTGGGAAGGGTCAACCATTTACTGTTCCCTGTCGTACGCCTCTGGTAATAGACGGAAACTTGTATTTAACATAATTTCATAGGGTGTACAGTACTTACATTTTCTACCAAGTATGAAAAGGAAACGTCGAATAGTTTAAAAATACTGAGCAAGAATATTTTTTAAATTTTTAAATAAAACACCTTGTAACTCAATAAGGAGTCATATTTCATTTAAGCGATTTATGTTAAATCTGAATATTTTGAGGTCTAGGATCTACAACTTAGAGATTGGACATTCTTAATGAAACTCCCTCTATAAGCAAAACTATATCTTTCACTATAAGGAAAAAAAAGAAGAAGAAAAAACGAAAAAAAAATTTTGTTAATTAGTGAAAAATTCCCAGAAACCCGATTATCGGAACGGCATTTAAAAATGTTTAATCCCCGCGACGTTATTTAAAAAAACAAATTATAAACAAATTAGAACAATTTTCAAATGCCATTTTAGAGGGGAGTTAAATTGAAATTTGAATTTATCAATACATTTATCGAAAACATACATAAAAATAAAAGTAATGAGGTTTTATTCAGGTTTATATTCTTTTGGAAACAACCTCGTTTTTGCAATTGAATATATAGTAACATTTAATAAACAAATTAGATATCTCATAAATTATGACATATTTTTTAACAAATGTTTTTTTGCCAAATACTGGTAATATAGCGTAACTTCTCCTATTAAACACAATAATTTATATGGCTTATTTAAAACGCAAATAATATTTTTTTGCAAATTTGATTTTTAAATTTTATATATAATTATTTAAATAAATAGGAGGTCAAATTTAATTTAGTAAGTCTTAGGTAAAAGATTTATCCTTCAGCTTTGTAGAAAAAATCCTAAAAACCTTTATTATATATTAATCAGTTATTCGTTTTACCCTAAGGTGTACGAGAATTACTCCCAGGGTTACCCCTAAGAGTTTACACTTAAATTTCATGTAAAAAATTTTCCCACTTCTTTTTGTCTCTTGCTAATATTTTTGCTTCCGTCCACGTTTTTCCTCTCTTCTTAAGTGTGTCTCCAATCACGTCATCCCATGTTTTCCTTGGTCAGCCTCTTCCACGTTTGTGTTGAATTCTTGCTTCCCACACTTGTTTGACTAGTCGGTTGTCATTCATTCTCTGCAAATGTCCCCACCAACTTAATTGTTTATTTTCTACAAACTCCAACACAGACGGAATTTCTAATTCTGCTCTGACATCTAAATTTCTTATTCTATCTATAGTATCCTCCTCTATTTACAGCAGTTGTTATGTAATGTTATATGTAGTTATGTCAGTTCATATTTTATTAGTTGTCAAAATATATTTATCGAAATGTTCTACTTATTCAATCTGCAGATATAACAAATTGGCGACGAGGTAAATCATTGAATAACCAAATTTTTAAACTACATATCAAACATGGATCCAGATCAATTTAAACAATTTATGATGGTAAACCAGGAAATTTTAAATCAACTGCATAAAAGTTTGGCAAGTACTTCAAATTCAAATAATACTAATAATTTTATAACTCTATTCGAAAATTTTGATGAACAAAAAGAAAACTTCAAAATTTACATAGAACGTTTCGAAAACTACCTTAAAATCAAACACGTTTTCGATGACAAGAAATTTGCTTTAGACTTACTATTGAATTCTATTGGCTCTGCAACTTTTTCAATGCTTTCATCCTTAGTTGCACCTCACAAAATTAGAGATTTTGATTACAACACCATTGTAAAGAAACTTGATAATCGCCTGAATCCAAAGAAAAATATTTTAGTGTTGCAGCATAAATTTCTTTCCTTATATCAACAAGAAAATCAGTCAATTTCCGAATATACTACTGCTCTAAAACAAGCTACTCTTGAATGTGAATTTATCTCTACGTGCGAATGTCAGGCAAACATTTCTGAACATTTTTTACGAGCTCAGTTTATTCGAGGCATCAAAGATAACTTAATTAGAGAACGTCTGCTGGAATCCAATGAAAAATCATTTAAAAAATTAGAAGAAAAGGCTTTTTTCTTAGAATCTTCAATTATCGACAGTAAAGAATTTTCATCAAGTAACAATTCTTTAAATATCAACCAAATCAATCAATCTAGACAGAGACCAAATTCAGCGTCTTATAATAGGAAGCGTTCCCAGTCTAGATCAATAATCAATTTTCAAGAGTTGGGGATAGACAATCGATGTTTACGATGTGGTCAGCAACATCTTGTTAAAAACTGTAAAATCAATCCTAAACGACTTTTTTGCAAAGGTTGTAAAAAAATATGGTCACGTCATTTTAATCTGTATTTCAACGCTTTTAGCAAACAAAGATAAAACTAACTCGACCCATCATCTAATTAATGAATATCAACCATCAACCAGCGAAACAGAACCAGAGGATATTTTTGGCATTAATAAAATTGTAGATATTTATGAAAATCAATCTTACACGGATGCTCAAAAGTTTTATGTGACAGTCCTTATTAAAAACAAACCGGCAACATTTGAAGTTGATTCTGGAGCAGGATTTACACTCATCTCAGAATCAAAATTTAAAGAACTAGATCTTGATTTACCACTTCAAAAATCCGATATTGCCTTTAGATCATATACAAAAAACGTATTTTATCCCCTAGGGAAAGCAAAAACATCAATACAATATCAAAATAAAATTTCAAGAGAAGAATTTTACGTAGTTCCTGATGAATTAGACTCCTTATTAGGGCGTGTATGGATAAGACATTTAAACATTAACCTTCAAGACATCGATAGCTCAACAGGAATCAGACAAATCAAAAATATACCGGCTAATGAAGAAGAATTTGTTCAAAAATATTCAGACATATTTGAAGAATCAATTGGACTTGTATCAAATTTTAAAGTAAATTTGCAACTGCGTAAAAATGCCAGGCCAGTCTATTTTAAAGAACGAGATGTACCGTATGCACTTAGAGAGAAAGTTGAGAAAGAACTTGACAACTTAGAAGCTCAAGGAATTATATCGAAAGTCAACCATAGTGATTGGGGTTCACCACTGGTTGTTATTCCAAAAGCTGATGGAGGTGTGAGACTTTGTGTAGATTACAAAATTGGTGTTAATGAGAGAATTGTGTCCGCAAACTATCCAATCAGAAAAATCGAAGATATATTGAACAGCTTAAAAGATTCACGATATTTTTGTCGATTGGATCTGTTCAAAGCATATCTTCATCTAGCAGTAGACGAAGAGAGCAGTATTATCCAAACTATATCAACACATCGAGGAACATATCGAATGCATCGACTGTCTTTTGGAATTAAAACTGCCCCTTCAGAGTTCAATCGAATTATTGATCAAATTCTATCCGGTCTATCAAAAACTCACTCATACTTTGATGACATAATTGTTCATGGATCCAGTAAACAAGACAAAATCTTGACGCATGCCTTCAACGACTAAAAATGTTCAATCTACACCTTAATCGCAAGAAGTGTGCTTTTTTCGAAACCAGTACAGAATATCTTGGTCATCTTATCAAGCACAACGAAATATTAAAGTCTCCAAAAAAGATTCAAGCTATTCTCGACATGCCACGTCCCACAGATGTGGATGGAGTTCGAAGGTTTCTTGGTATGGTAATGTATTATACCCGATTCATTCCTAATGCTTCAACTAAAACGTACCCTCTACGGAAACTTTTACAGAAAAGAGCAAAATTTATTTGGAATAATTCATGTGAAACAGCTTTCAACAAATTAAAAGAGGAAATTGCGAGTGATCAAGTTCTAATTCCATATGACCCAAGTTTGCCCGTAGTATTAGCTTGTGATGCAAGTCCAACCGGTGTTGCAGGGGTACTATCTCATGTTATTGATGGAATCGAAAGGCCTATCGCATTTGCTTCAAGATCTCTTACCAAATGTGAACAAAATTATAGTCAGTTAGACAGAGAAGCACTTGCAATTATGTTTTCAGTAAATCACTTCTTCATGTATCTTTTTGGGCGTAAGTTTAAACTCATCACTGATAACAGCCCTCTAACGTGAATTTTTCATCAAAATTCAAAATTACCTTCAATGACTTCTGCTAGACTACTTCGATATGCATCATTTTTATCAGGATTTGATTACGAAGTCGAATACAGAAAATCTTCTGATCACGTTAACGTCGACTGTTTTTCTAGAGCTTCTATCAATCAACCTTCATCTTCTTTAGAAAAAATTCTCAACAAAGAAATTAAATCTATCTGTCATGAGTCAATAAAAGAAATTTCAACATACGATCTAACCTATCAAAATATCAAAGATGCCACAGACGAAGATCCTATTTTATCAAGAATTAAATCTGATTTAAAATCACAAAATCAAACTGAACATGATTTTATTTTAGAAGACGAGATCCTTTTTAAAGGTCAGAGAATTGTTATTCCAACTCAACTCCAACGACTGGTCCTATCGGAACTCCACAGAACTCACATAGGTATTACAAAGATGAAACAACTTGCAAGAAAGTATTGCTATTGGAAAAACATTGACAAAGACATTGAAATTATGGTCAAGTCATGTCAACCTTGCGCTGAAATTCGAAAATCACCTTCAAAAGCTCCACTGCACCACTGGGATACTCCAACAGAAAATTGGGACCGCATCCATATTGATTATGCGGGTCCATTCCAAGGTTTTTATTTTTTTGTTGTGGTTGACGCTAAATCACGCTGGGCTGAAATCAAAATTCTTAGGGATGCGCCAACATCAGAAAAAACCATCGATCTTCTCTTAGAGATATGTTCTACTCACGGATATCCTCAAGTTATGGTGTCAGACAACGCTACAATTTTTGTAAGTGATCAATTTAAAAAATTTTCAAAAACTCATGGTATTTTTCAAAAGTTTATTGCTCCTGGTCATCCTGCTACAAACGGCTTAGCTGAACGAAACGTTCAAACCCTAAAAATGAGACTAAAAGCTATGTCTACTGATCGTTTACCCATGAGTAAGAAAGTACAAGAAATTCTTTTAAAATATAGAGCGACACCACTTTCCTGTGGAAAATCACCAGCTGAAATGTACCTGAACAGATGTTTAAGAATCAAACTCGACGCACTACGTCCACCAAAACTTAGAAGATCAGAAAATCAACCCAATGGTGCAAGAAAATTAAATGTGGGGGAGAGAGTACAAGTACGGTATTACCAAGGTAACCAGGAACTTTGGAAATTTGGCACAATTGTTAAAAAGTATGGATTGTTACATTACGAAGTCCAACTTGATGATGGCTATTGTTTAAAACGTCACATTGACCAAATTCGTAAAACCATGGTACCTAAAAAGAATGCAACCTTTGTAAACGAACCAGAAGTAATTCATTATCAGCCACAGTATCAAGAACTCCCCCTGCATCTTCTGCCATCTATCCAACCTCCAGTCCATTTACATCCAAATCCAATCAACGAAAATGTAGATCCAATGATAGAACCTGATCATCCTGATAATGAACTGGTACCCATTAATGAACCTGCTGCGGTACCCATTAATGAACCTGCTGTTGAAGAACGTAATGATCTTCCACAGTTAAGAAGATCTGAACGGATTCGACTTTTCAAGTCAAGATTTTAGATTTAGGTTTTTAATTCTTTTCTATTTTTTTAAGTTCAAAATAGCGTGGGAGATTATAGTATCCTCCTCTATTTACAGCAGTTGTTACTTACTTACTTACTTAGTCCTAAGCCTTTCTACCTTTAGGTGTAAGGCTGGTGGAGTTGAGTTTGGCATTGTAGTCTCCATGCTTTCCGATCTTGCGCTAGGTTTCTTGCACTTTCCAATGTCAATCCCTTCTTCTCGACTTCTTTCCTGATTTCATCTACCCACATAACTCTTGGTCTCCCTCTTTTGTTTTTCCCCTGCACTCTCGTTTCGAACACTCGTTTTGTTAGCCTCTCGTTCGACATTCTACACACGTGCCCGAACCATCTAAGTTGTCCTTCTACTATTTTTTCATTGATTGGTTCTAGTTTTAGGTTTTGTCTAATTGTTTCGTTTCGTATTTTGTCTGTCCTCTTTCTGTTTGCTATTTTCCTCAGGAACCTCATTTCCATAGCATTGACTCTGGATTTTTGTCTCCCCGTCAATGTCCATGTCTCGCTGCTATACATGATTGTTGGTCTAACTACTGATTTAACGACTGCCGTTTTTACTTTTTCCGGTATCCCTTTTTTCCCAAAAAATGTTGTTTTCATAGTGTTAAATAAGCTTCCTGTTCGTCCCATTCTCTCGTTTATTTCCATGTCTTGTTTACCATTTGATTCGATTATTACTCCTAGGTATTTAAAATATTCCACTTGCTCTAGTTGTTTCCCGTCTAATTCTATTGCGTGTGTCTTCCTCGTATTTGAAATTATCATTGTTTTTGTTTTCTCTGTATTAATTTTCATATTTATGTTTGATAGTTCTTCTTCTAGGATTTCAAGATTGTTCTGTAAGTCTTCTCTGTTTTCTGCTATCAATACCATGTCGTCTGCAAATAGTAGCTCCGATAGTTGAGTCTGTTTCATTTGCCAGTATCCTAATGTTAGTTTTCTCATTCTTCTCTTGGCTTTCTTTATCGCTTCATCCAGTACCACTGAGAATAGCAGTGGACTCAGCACGCATCCCTGTTTGACGCCTTGACTTGTAGAAAATTCTCTGGATTCCTCGTTATTGGTTCTTACTGTATTTGTATTATTTTTGTACATATCCTTTATTACTTCTATTATGTGTCTGTCGACTCCCCTTTCTGTTAGTGTCTTCCAAACGTCCTTTCTTCGGATTCTGTCAAACGCCTTTTCCAGGTCAATGAAGCACATATGTATCTCTCTATTTTTCTTGATTACCTTCTCACTTACTTGTCTTAATGTGAATATTAGGTCTTGCGTGCTTCTGTCCTTCCTGAATCCACACTGTGTGTCTTCCATAGTTGTTTCTATTTGTGTTTTTATTCTTGTCTCTAGTATTCTTGCTAATACCTTCCCAGGGATACTTGATATGGTGATACCTCGGTAATTATTACAGTTTCTCTTGTCTCCCTTTTTGTGTATTGGTAATATAATGTCTTTCTTCCAGTCCTTTGGTAATTCTGCTCTATTTATGATATCATTCATTAGTTCTTTCATGCTATCCATTCCCTCTGTCCCCATGAATTTTATCATTTCCGGGGTGATATGATCCTTGCCTGGTGCTTTGCCCAGTTTTACTCTTTCTATTGCTTTCTCTAATTCCTCTCTTGTTATGGATTCCACTTGTTGTTCTTTCTTGTTCCAACTTGTACAGCAGTTGTTATGTAATGTTATATGTAGTTATGTCAGTTCATATTTTATTAGTTGTCAAAATATATTTATCGAAATGTTCTACTTATTCAATCTGCAGATATAACACTATCTCTCCTAGTTATCCCCTTGACCTTACGTAAATATTTCATATCCATCGCTTGTATTCTGCTTTTTTCTCTGTCATTAGGGACCCATGATTCAGACCCATAAGTTAGAATTGGTCTGAATATAACTTTGTATACATTCATCTTTGTGCCTTTTGATACTTCTCTTTTACTTATAAATCCTTTATTTAATGCATGGTATGTCCGAGCCGCCTTCTCTATTCTGTCATTTATTTCAACATTATGTTTGCCTGTTTCTTGTATAATTTAGGGATGGGAAAAACCTACCGGTTTAAACCTAAAACCGGTTTTTTTAATTCGCAATAACCGGTTTTACCGGTTGTTTTTTTGTCCCGGTTATAACCGGTTTTTTTTTAAGTAAAAACCGGTTATTAGGTTTTTACGGTGATTAGGATTAGCTAAGGTATTATTTTGGATCCCAATCATAATTATTATTCTCAAGTAATTATTCCAAACAAAACCATAATTCAAATTTTATTTTATTTTATAAATACAGAAGCAAACTGAAAGTGCAATCTCACATCAGCCAGAAACATTTATTAAGTTTTATTATAATATTGCCTTGAAAAGGTATTTGTAATCATAATATTTACATAAGAAGTGATCTGGTTGAATTAGACGCAAGCATCATCTATTTTTCACACTTAACTCTTGACATTGAAAGTGGGTGAATGACTTTTTCTGATTACCAAAAATAATGCTCTGACTATGAATATCGAATTACTGATTATGAATACGAATCTCCAAGAATTTCCCTACGTTTTCAAAACGATACACCCATACAGGAAGTATTAAATGAGTTAAAATGTACCTATTCTACAAATATACAAACGTGTTAAAAGTAATACATGATAATTTTTTTTGATGGTAGTAAAAATAAAAGATAAATTGCATTATCCAATTTATTTTTAACTAAAATATTTATGTTGATATCATTTTTTAACTCCCATTTCTTGTAACCTATTGGATTAAAAAAACCGAAAACTGGTTTTTCCAAAAACCGGTTTTTTGGCCGGTTATAACCGCTAGGTTAAACCGTAAGCAAAAAAAACCGGAATAACCGAAAACCGGTGTTTTGTCAAAAACCGCCATCCCTAGTATAATTACTCCCAAATAGCGATACTGCAACACTTGCTCCAGTTCTTCATCTTGTAATTTAATTTTTAGATTCTGTTGTTCATGTGATACTGCCATTACTTTGGTTTTACGTTTATTTATCTTCATCCCATTTTCTGCTAGTATGTCGTTCCATATTGTAAGGTTTTCTTGCAAAACTCTTTCACTTTCTGCTGTAATGACAATATCGTCTGCAAATGCACATTCCGTGAATTCTATTCTCTCGAGATTTTTAAATCCTACATACAGCTTTCTTTTTATTTTATTGTTACACTGTTTCAGGATATTATCCATAAAGATAATGAATAGTAAAGGGCTCATCACACCACCTTGCCTCAGACCTTCAGCGGTTTTGAAACTAGTTTACTTTGAATTTTGGCTTATGACACAATTGCTAAAGACCTTCATTAATATGTAAATTACCTCAGAAGTTAAAAAAGTAAATATTGTGCAAAAATGACCCCTTTTTAATTAATTTAAACAATGATCCCCTCATATGATTTGGATACTTTTTTGAAAATATCTTTTGTGTTCACCTAAACTTTCACATAAAATTTATTCTGTACGGAATTACATTTTGATTCTTTTTTATTTTATTAGGCTATTAGGAAGCATTTCCGACTAGGTGATTTGGGTTAAACAGTAATATTTTGAGCTCAGGAATCTAAAGTTAAAATATTTAAAATGTATACTGAAACACTTGGTATTAATCATTTCATATATTTATGTACATGCCTTAATGGTAAAATATCTGTTTAATATATGTGTTTATCGGAAGATATGTTCTACATCTTTTAAATAAAATTATCTCGCTTGCTTCATTCTTTCTTGAAATTCAGAATGCATATTTGAAATAGGAGCATTTTAAACAGAATTTTTTTTTTTTGAAAAATAGATATAAATGGTTAATTAATATAGATACCTTACAAGAAGCATTTTTATTTGAGTTGCATGAAATGTATTTAATAGAGATCAGCCGTTCTTATCCATTCTTATGGACAATCAATAAATCCTATGCCGTTCAATTTTGTAATACCACCCACTGAAACAGCAACAAAAAACCATAAGACAATGCAATCAATCAGCGAAAGAGCATAGACCGAGCGGGCCTTCTGGGCAGAAGCACGCAGTATCTAAAGAATTCTTAATCTGCGCGTTATTGTGATAAAACACGCAATTCTCGAATCGAGGGGAGCGTTTTTTATTAACAAATACAATAGGCCTGAATATCAAGACAAACGAAAGCTGCGTGTAGGCGGTGGTTACTCGATGGGCGTTCAGAGATGCAATTATTGATTGTTTTGTTTGTACGGTTTGTAAAAGATACCATTCAAAGTACTACAATGCTGCGGGATAGAAAAAAGGAAATTAATTAGACAAACTTCGTTTAGAACTTCTTTTTTAAGATCTGCTTTTAAAATTTTTATAGAAGAAGACAATTTATAACTCAAGTAGATAGGTAACTTAATAAAAAAGGCGACACTGAACCTTCATCTATAATATTCTATAATACTAAAATATGTTATTATGAAATATGAAGTCCTCTTTAAGGTTCTTAAATTAGAATAAATGTAGAAGGAAATCTAACAGAAGATATTAAAGGATATTAAAGGACAAAAACGAATAAAAAAGGAGATCTATTGTCAACTTTCTCTTTAGGTTTTCACTGAAAAAATATTTACGTAAAGCTGAACATAAACACGAAGTATGACTTACACTAAGAGTAGTTAAACCTACAGTATATTATACAGTATAATATTATCTACACCCTACACCGATAACGTAGGCAGGTTTGAAAGACCCCAGGGTCGGGGCACTATTTTTGTAGATCTTGCTGCCAATTACAGTACGTAATATTACGCTAACCAATACAGTCAATAAAGCACTAAAACATGATAGAATGAAGTTTTTCAAATCAGTTTAACGTCAATAGAGGATTTATACAAGGAGACCCTTATCAACAGACTTATTCAACCTAGTATGTAGATACCAGAAAAGATAATTAGAGGAGCCCGAGCCCGAGGGGCAAGGGGCAACAAAAGACAACAGTGCATAGGTTTTGCAGGTGACTTAGTGTTTCTGACACATTCAAGAATAAAACTTCGAACAATGTTCAAAAAATTTGAAGAAGCTAGAAAATATTGCCTGGTTAGAAACCAAGAAAAAACCAAGTAGTATTATGGAAATGAGAGGGGAAAATAAAAAAGGAAATAAATGAATCACTCTAAAGACGAATGGAACAGATAATTAATTTGAGAATGTAACAGAATTTGATTTACCTTGGAATTTGGAATAACAGTTTCAAATAGAGGAGTAGGAACGCAGTAGAATCATTAAACGCATTGTTGATGGCAAAAAACGTGTCCAGAGCAGCCAAAATTTGAACTTATGACATGAAACAATAGTGAGAGCATCGGTGATGCATGTGAAACTTAGATAATGAATCAGAAAGAAAAAATTCACAAGGAAAAAGTTTTCCTGTGGTTGGCTGTATACCATGTAATACAAAAAAGAATAAAATGCTGTATAAAAGGTATATTTAAAAACCCTCAAAAGGCCACATCAAAATCACATAACTAGTTTTCGACTGGTTTACCAGTCATCATCAGTGCTTACGTGCAATGTACATGCTAACCACCAAGATCTTATTTATCAAAAATATGTGGGTCAAAGCCCAGTAAAAGAAGTCCGTCAAGGAAACATTGATTCAAAATGCTACATTAAGTGTGGATGTTTAAAATATTTAGCTAATCTGCCCCAGGTAACATCTGAGCTGTGGATTTTACTTGTTTGTCATGACTACATGACGTTAGTTACAAGTGTGCAATAATTTACACTTTGTATTAGTACGAGCGCTTGTTGTTTCTCGTGATTCAAAATAAACAAAACAGTGACATTTCATCAATAATTATAGAAATATTATGTCCCAGAGATGACATAAAATGTGTAAAAAATTTAGGGGGAGGCTAAGCCTCCGTTGCCTCCTCTGACGAGCCGCCACTGGCCTCTGGTTCTTTTACCTGGTAGTATCCATTCCGTTATAATTCTTAACGCTTTTCTCTTTTTTCATTATGTGTCTATAGCATCTAATCTTTTATGCCATTATTGCTCTATGTACTCTTGGCCCATCATTTTTTATATTTCCTGATTTATCCATTGTCCCTTTATGAATAAATCGTTTCGTTTTCCCTCTTTGGTAAAGTATTTTTCTTGTAATCTTTCTCTCAAAAACTTTCAGTTGTTCTTTTTTTGTTGCTGTTAATGTAAATGTCTGAAGCATAATATACCACTATTATTGGTCTTATGGTCGTTTTGTAGATTTTCATTTTTGTGTTTCGGCTTATTTTCTTATCTCTAAACATTTTTTTTTTCATTTCTATAGAACGCTTTCCCGCTTGAATCTTTTCATATCTACACTTTCACTTCTTCTGTTTACTAATACATACTCCCAAACATATGAACGTTTCAACCTCTTCGAAGCTGTGTGCGTCTATTGTCAGTTCTGTCATTTATGTATTATTTGTTACTTGCTTTCATATACCTAAGTTGTTTAATTTTTTCATTTATTTCCAGTCCTCTCAGTTTGGCTTCGTTTTCTATTTCTTGGAAGGTTTTCTTTAATGCCCTTTTATCTCTTGCTACTATGGTTATATCTTCCGCATATCTTATGATTTGTACTACACTATTGCTATATTGATGATTCCTCCGTTTGACAGTTTTTTTACTATCTTGTATAGTGATAGAATAAATAATAGTATCTACATTTGAGAGCCTTGTCTTATTCCATTTTTTATTTTTATTTTTATTTTTCCTCGATGGGAGTTCAGAGATGCAATTATGGATTGTTTTGTTTGTACGGTTTGTAAAAGATACCATTCAAAGTGTTAGAATGCTGCGGGATAGAAAAAATGAAATTAATTAGACAAACTTCGTTTATAACTTCTTTTTTAAGATTTGCTTTTAAAGTTTTTATAGATGAAGATAATTTAGAGCTAAAGTAAATAAGTAAATAAATGAAAAAATGCGACACTGAACCTTCATCTACAAAAAATGTAGGTATGAAGTCCTTAAGGTTCTTAAATTAGGGTAACTAGAAGGAAATCTAATAGAAAAATTTGAAGAACGAAAATGAACAAAAAAAGGATATCTAGTGTCCAATTTCTCTTTAGGTTTTCACTGACACAATATTTAGGTAAAGCTGAACATAAACACAAGATATGACTTACATTAAGAGAACCCTTTTACGTTTTTTTTATATAGGATGGGAACCGCGATACGTCCGAACATCCATAAGATTATAGAATTTTTTGGCTTGTTTGCTGATCTATTTGATTTTATGTTGTTTCGTTTTGCGAAGTTCATTATTTAATTAAAAATCAATGACTTCCAACAAAACCTAGAAGATGCTCTTTCTTTAGACCAAGTAGATAGTGAACCTGAGGACACTTGGATCTATCTCAAAGATAAGGTAATCGAGGCTGCAGAAGACTGTGAGGCAGCGGTTTCCACTGGCCGTAAGCCATGGATATCCGATAATACGTGGACTGTGATTCAACGCAGAAAAGAACATAAAACTAGATACGGAACAAACGATGAATACAGAGCGTTATCGAGAGAAATCAGAAAACAGTGCCGCAAAGATAAAGCTGATTACATCTCTCAAATATGTAGAGCGATAGAGGAACATGGCTGTCGAAATGAACCGAGGGACTTATTCCAGAAGATAAAACTCCTTACCAGAGAATTTAAACCTCAAACGTGGTCTGTAATAGATAAGGAAGGTAATTTAAAGACCGATACTGATGAAATATTGGAAACATGGCGAAACTACTGTGGCGAGCTATATAAAAATAACGAGGTATCAGCAGAAAATCAGTGGCCTTCTGACTACCCCAGAGAACCTACTGTCTTACTCGCTGAAGTCAAAGATGCAATTACATCACGAAAGAGAAATAAATCCCCAGGCATTAATTCAATACCATGTGAAATACTACAGTTACTAGGTGACAAAGGATTACATATCATCCATTCTATCTGTGTCGCTGTTTGGAATTCAGGAAAATGGCCATCTGATTGGTGTACCTCAATTTATATCCCGCTACACAAAAAAGGAACTACTACCAGATGTGAAAACTACCGCACACTGTCACTAATAATACATGCTAGTAAAATCTTGTTGCATACCATCAAGAACAGATTAAAAACCTATCTACATTACCAAATACCCCAGGAACAAGCGGGGTTTGTAAAGGGTAAAGGTACAAGGGAACACATCCTGAACCTGAGACAACTCATTGAAAAGTTTAGAGAATTTCAAGTACCTATGGTTATATGCTTGTTGACTAATAAAAGGCATTTGATTGTCTAAGCTGGATAAATCTGTGGTCAATTTTAATAGAAATGGACGCACCAATGCACCTGGTGACACTACGACTAGATCAGAAGTTCTCAAACCAATTCAAGACCGAGAGAGGTGTTAGACAAGGATGCGTGTTGTCACCTGACTTATTTAACATTTATGGTGAAGATGTCATGAGGATGGTTTTAAAAGGATGGGCCGGTGGAGTAAGAGTAGCTGGTAGGAAATTCTCCAATTTAAGATTTGCTGATGACACTACACTTATAGCAGCAAATGAGCAAGAAATGTTTGATCTTCTGCGAAGAGTTGAGTACGAAAGCAATAAAGTTGGTCTGAAAATCAATAAAGCTAAGACAAAAATAATGGTGGTCGACAGATTTGACACTATTCACCTGACTAACATATTACAGGAATACCAGGTAGTAAACACCTTTGTCTATCTCGGGTCTAGTATAAGTAACGATGGTAACTGTGAAGCAGAAGTTCGGAGACGTATTGGTATGGCAAAAAATGCGATGAGTCGCCTAACTAAAGTTTGGAAAGACAGATCTATCTCTCAAAATATCAAAATGAGACTGGTGAATGCCCTTGTATTCTCAATATTTCTATACCGAGCAGAGACTTGGACTCTTCGCGCATGCAAGCGCCAAAAAATTGATGCCTTTGAGATGTGGTGATGGAGAAGAATGCTGCCCATACCTTGGACTTTGGACAGCTCATAGGACAAACGTTTCCATTCTAAACCAACTCAATATTAAAAAAAGGCTGTCCACAATATGTCGGCAACGAATTCTGCAATTCTTTGGTCACGTGGTTCGCAGATGTGACGACAGTTTGGAGAGATTAATTGTTTCTGGAAATGTTCCGGGGAGAAGATCAAGAGGACGATCACCAACTAGATGGTCTGACCAAATAAATCATTCAGCTGGAAACTCATTCTGCGAAGCTCTTAGAGCAGCTGAAGATAGAGACCAATGGAGAAACATTGTTAGGAATATTGGAAGAAATCACGATCCTCAGTAATGGGGAAACGACAGGAGAGAGAGAGATTATTTAATCCTTTTCTTAGCTGAGAAATAAGTACTCCCCAGCTGTAAGACATATTGTTAGCAAAAGAAAAAAAAAGTGTACCAAAGTTGGATTTTATTTTTGTTTTTGTCAATATCTATCCTTCTTCGTCTTCTTCCTTCATATAAGCAATTTTGCTTGTTCATTGGCGGGTTGTTGTCTCTATGGAATATTGTCACTTTATCTCTTGCGCGATCGGCCGATACTTTGCCACTTGGTGATTTCTCCCTTGCTATTTTAATGAGTTTTGTGTCGCCTATTCTACTGATATGATTATTTTATTGTTTTTTTTTTTAGTTTAGTTCCCACTCTTTTATACATTGTACATTGCATTTTATTCTGATCTGATCACTTTTTATTCGGTCTCTCAGTGGGTTTCTGGTGATTCCTCCGAGTATCTTTATCTATGTTGTTTCCAGCATAATCTGTGTTTTGACTGTGTCGGGTCTTGTTCTGATGCATATTATGTCATTATTGGTCTTAAACTGGCCTTAGAGACTCTTAATTTCATTTCACAATTAAAGTGTCGGTTAAGCCATACAGTGTTATTAAGGCATCCTGCTAATCTATTTCCTCTTTGTACTTGACAGCTGGACAGTGTACATATCTCCTAGGTACTTTATTTACATTACTTGTTTAATGCTATTTATTTGACGCAAAGTCATACTAAACAAAAGAAACAACAACAATACACCATGGTTCAGAAAAGAAATAGAAGAGAAATGTAAAGAGAAGCGAGAGGCCTACACCTACATGAAGTATAAAACATCAAACACTCCAGAATCCAGAGACACCTATTGGGACCGTGCAAGTTCGGCAAAGCGACACCTATTTCTACGCTCTGTACTTTTATTCGCACTGTTAATTATATTGGCCAATTATATTAGTCCTGGTTATTGGATAATTGTCAAGGCCATAGTCCAAAAAAATAATAAGAAGAAAAAATAAGATTCAGGTTATCTTATTAAAACGTAAACAATTGTATGCAGTAAATAAAATTAGTTATTCAAATGCAGTACTGCAAGCAAAATAATTTAACTTTATATAATAATTGCATATCATATCAATATTGTGGAGCAACATATAATTTTTCTTCTTCAATGACAGTAGATATGAAATGTACGTCAATTTGACAATTTCAATTGACAATATAAATTATTTAAGAAAGTTGCAATATTTCTCCGCTAGTCGCGCACGATCGTTTCTCAATTCCCTTCCAAGTACTTGCACACCGCCAATAGGAATGGAACACCAAAATGAAACAAAGCAATTGGTAAGAAGATAAAAAAAATGAACACTGGGAACAGTTTACAAAAAGGATGGAAAGCGACTTCTACGGAGCACAAAAACAAATATGGATTTTTATAAGAAACCAACGGAAAGAAATGGCAGATTTGAAGGAATACAATAACGTACCAGCAAACGCATGGGAAAGATACTTGACGGAACTATTTAAAGGTAAGGAAAAAAATAATCAAGACAATAACCTACAATAGAAATCAGTTTTCAGGAAGTAGAGATAGCCATAAATTCACTTAAAAACAGAAAGTCACCAGGACCAGACGGAATAACTAACGAGCTTCTAAAATACGGAGGAGAAAGTATGCCTATAACCCTAGACATGACAAAACTTAATCAAAAACTAACATTGCACTGCAAGATACCAGACACATGGAGAAACAGCATAATGATACAAATGTTCAAGAAAGGAGACAAAGAAGACCCCAACAATTATAGAGGTATAAATCTACTGAACACCGCACTTATGCTAACCACAAAAGTCCTAACCAACAAAATCAATAAACTAACAACTTTATCAGATGAACAACAAGGATTCACATCCGGAAGATCCTGCGTAGACGCCATATTTGTACTGAGACAAATCACAGAAAAGGACATTGAATACAATAAACTAGCATATCTATGTTTTATAGACATGACAAAGGCTTTCGATCGCATTCAAGTCGAAAACGTCTTACATTTACTGTATAGAAGAAACATACCAATCAATATTATTGTACAAACCATCGAAAACATCTATTTTCATAATCGAATACAGGCAAAGATAAATGGAAAACTAACGCAGTTTATACCAATACAAAGCGGAGTCAGACAAGGTGACTCATTAAGCCCTATGCTCTTTAATATAATAATGGACGAAATAATAGAAGCAGTACGTAAAGGTCATGGTTACAGAATGGAGAATAAAGAAATCTAAATATTATGTTATGCAGACGACGCCGCAATAATCGCCGAGACAGAAGACGATCTCCAAAGATTAACACACATCTTCAATACAACAGCCAAGAAATACAAGTTTAATACAAGAAGAAGAAGTTTAATGCTAATTCCATCGACTTCAAATTTGCATCTCATTGGTGTTTTACAGTGGCGTCTCGTGATTTTTACAATAGGGGAGGCTATACCTAACTGTAAAATATCTAGACAAATTTGCACTAGCAAAAAAAATCCGCCAAAAAAATCTAATTTAAGGCCCCATTTTTTTGACCATTTTTTATTTACATTTTATAATATCATCATAATTCACAATTTCATGATATCATATCATTTTAAAAATAGTTAATCTAATTGTAAAAGTGTATTACCAAAGTTTGTGTCGTTTATTTTTTAACAATTCTATCTCTGTAAGTAGATATGCCTATCAAAATAAATACAGATTTGAAGTTTTGCAGTCCATTCAGGTTGAAGGTTCACATTTTTTAAGATACTCAACTGAATTTTTTTAATTCTAAAAGCGGCCCACTGCGAATCCAAAAACACGGTAAATTACCGATATTTTGCTTTGCATTACAGATATCGGAAAAAGTTATTTGAACAAGTTGTTCCAAATATTATTCTAATCCCACATACCAAATTTCATCACAAAATTCGCACTTTTAGTTTTTTCATTATTTGTAGTCAGGATCCTAAAATCGCAGAGGAGGCTGCTGGCCGATTAGACGCCCTTGCCCAATCTCCGGGCAGCGTGTGCGTTAAGCATAAGCAAGCGATAATGCGGCTCTAAGGCCGATGCCACATTATGCGTTTTGACCGAATGCGTTTCCGACGCATCCGGTGAAAACGCATAGTGTGACAGATCGGTCCGGTTGCGTTGGAAGCGGATGCGTTTTGAGTCATCGGTACGCGCTTACTACCTGCACCAGACTAAACGCATAGTGTGACAGGTCGGTCCGGTTGCGTTGGAAACGGATGCGTTTTCACCGCATCCGTTCAAAACGCATAATGTGGCATCGGCCTAAGGAGACCAGGTCTCCTTAAACTACCATGCTTAAACACTGCCGGGCTGCGCGGAGCATTAGCAAGTGAGATTTTCCGGCCAGCAGCCTCCTCTGCGATTTTAGAATCCTGACTACAAATAATGAAAAAACTAAAAGTGCGAATTGTGCGATGAAATTTGGTATGTGGGGTTAGAATATTATTTGGAATAACTTGTTCAAATAACTTTTTCCGATACCTCTAACGCGAAGCAAAATAGCAGAGATTCTGTTGTACTAATAGGGCAACTCATTCTTTTGCTCTGCTTTGTTTAGCAACACCACTGTAAAACATTAAATAGTTATCTAACGTAATGTGGCCTTTTCTTTCAATATTATTCTCTTTAAGAAGTTCGTTGGTTATGTGTTGTTATCTTGGAGTTAGTGATTACATGTCCCACCCTTTGTTAAGATTTTTTTCTTATCAAACATGGTATATTATGTACATGAATATAAGAATATAAGTCGTACCATCAATGCAAGACTATCACAACCCAAAAATTACCATTTTTTGTTTTTTATGAAAATGTAATGGTAATGGGTAGTCTAACATAATGCAAGAGTATTATAACTTAACATTAATATTGTTTAATAATGTCTTATATTAAATTTTGAGTTATAATACTCTTTCATTATGTTAGACTACCCATTACCATTACAGATTTATAAAAAGCAAAAAATGGCAATTTTTGAGTTGTGATAGTCTTGCATTGATGGTGCGAAGTGTATCTGAAATTTCTTACTTTTCTTTCTATACAGGGTGATTGATTAGTAGGGTAAAGCTCAATAGCTCCGCTATAGTAATAGATAGCAATAAAAGTTAAGAACAAAAATTTTAGCCACATTTGAGCTTCACATTACAAAATTAGTTAGAATGTTACAGGGTGTTCGATAACACAGTAGCAGACCTAACTTATGTTTTTTTAAATAAAACACCCTATATTTTATTTTATATTCGAAATTCTGTTAACTTCTCCATCACAAAAATATAAAGGTTTGTAATGTTATACAGGGTATTTACAAAGTTATAACCAATTTTGTATGAAAATGGTAACAAGTTCAACTCCCTGTATAAATAAAAATAAGCACAACAGCCATGGTTTATTAATGCCATATTTTTTTTATTTATTGTCAAAATTTTTAAAAATTATTGATATTGCTAATTTTCGTTATATCAAATACAGGGTGAGTCAAAACGCAAGTACATTATTTTCTCAGTAATGTTAAATGGAACACCCTGTATTTTATATCATTATTGAAAAGTAACATTAACGTACTTTAATTTTTATATAAAATTCCCTATGCCCAAATTTATTAGTTTTCGAGATATTTTCATTTTTCAGAGCAAATTATTTTAGGTGTTTAAATTTATCTAAATTTTAAGAAAGCCATGACTGAATTGACAATTGAAGATTACCGATTATCAATCCGGTAATCAATGTAACAATGCAGCAAATAAAGAAATAAAAATAATTTATTAGTAATACATTTTACAAACAATAACACAACCACTACATGCAACATGTTTGAAACAATTAAAAACTATCTTTTTATGTAAATGCAACAAATAAACAAAGAAAATTAGTAATAAATTTTACAAAAAAGCACACAAACACACAATACAATATTTTGTGTGAAGACAATTAAACACTACTTTTGTATGTAAATGTAACAATGTAACAAATAAAGAACGAAACATTATTTTATTTTAACGAAACTTTATCAGTAATACATTTTGCAAAAAAACATGTTTGAAAAAATTAGAAGCTACATTTAATAAAATATTTTTAATATTTAATTACATAAGGTGTTCAAAATTATCTCCTAACACATTTATGTACGCCTAAAAACGATCATTGAATGAGCTACTTACTCTACGGAGCATTTGTAAATTAACACATCGAAATACACTTTGTATTCTATTTTTCATCTCATCCCTTGTTGTTGGAGGTATTTTATAAACTTCATTATTAACGTAACCCCAAAAAGTACGGTAATGGTACTTTTCAATAATGATATAAAATACAGGGTGTTCCATTTAAAATTACTGAGAAAATAATGTACTTGCGTTTTGACTCACCCTGTATTTGATATAAAGAAAATTAGCAATATCGACCATTCTTGAAAATTTTGACAATACCGTTGACAACCATTGTTGTTGTGCTTATTTTTATTTATACAGGGAGTTGAACTTGTTACAATTTTCATATAAAATTGGTTATAACTTTGTAAATACCCTGTATAACATAACAAACCTTTATATTTTTGTGATGGAGAAGTTAACAGGATTTCGAATTTAAAATAAAATATAGGGTGTTCTATTTAAAAAAACATAAGTTAGGTCTGCACTGTGTTATCGAACACCCTGTAACATTCTAACTAATTTTGTAATATGAAGCTCAAAGGTGGCTAAAATTTTTGTAATTAACTTTTATTGCTATCTATTACTATAGCGGAGCTATTGAGCTTTACCCTACTAATCAATCACCCTATATATAGCAAATACTAAAACTAAATTAATAAATCATGGAATATACTAGTGCGGTTCTGTCCAACGAGCAAACGAACCACGCTGAATCTAATTGTTATAATTACAGTTTCCTCTCTTATCGCTACTATTTTAACTATCTTGATTTTTACACGTTTTATTTAGCACTCGCTGAAATCAGCTTTGTACCGGTATAACTATTATTATGCTTTTATATTTGCTACTTCTTTGAACTCTTTATCGCCGGTCAAAATCTCACCTTTTATTACCATATTAAACATTTTAAAGAAAGGTGTGAAATAATGTCGCCTTGTAGTGAATTAAGACCTAGTGGCTATGTTTTGATTTGATAATATTGATATTAATATTTATGACAATTCGCCAACCCGTTAAGGGGATAGTCGGAAAATCTTGGTCCAATGCTATTTAAATGCATTCATTTTTTTTTCGAATCCTGAGAAAACTGATAAATATTTTTGAAAAATTTAAACGCACAATGAAAGATTGCATTACCGAGGGCCAAAAGTTCCTTAGAATAAACAAAAAGTTTCTTTTAAATAAAATATTTGAAATTAAAAATCACCGTAAACTTTCTCTTTTTTCTTCACTCCTGAAACTTATTAAAATAAACATTATAGAAGTTTTCAGGGACTTTCGGCCACCGGTAATACTGTAATCTTTCATTCTGCATTTAAATTTTTTAAAAATACTTATTAGTTTTCTCAGGATTCGAAAAAAATGAATGCATTTAAGTAGAATTGGACCAATATTTTGTGCCTACCCTCTTAAATCAAATTTTAATATATTCATTGCATCAAAATTTGGATTTCGGTTCTACTTACCCTCCCTTCAAAGTTGAACTTGTGCCGTTGGAAGGTTTTACTTGACAGTAACCTCTTCTCGGGGGTGAAAAAACGCGTGTTTAAAATAAGTCCGGAAATGCGTAAATTGCCGAATTCTAAGCAACTTTCGTTCTATAGAGTTTTTTTAAGTCAATAATTTTTGAGTTATTTGCAATTGAAAATGTTAATTTTGTTCTTGTATCAGGAGTTTTTCAAAGTTTTTTATAAATTAATTGTACCTATAAACTTCAATGGAATGTTTCTCGATTATAAGTTACACGTTATTAATACATTTGTTGCATTATCGCCTAAATGGGCTAGTGGTTACTACGACACTAAACTTGTAATATCACAATCCAAGTTCATATCATAGCCATCCTAATATTTATTTTTTCAACATAATTCTATGTATGCATCGAATGAACACTAGATTTTTTTCTATTCGGTATAGATGGAAAAAATATTGGGATGGCTGGAAAATTAATTAGGATTGCCCGATCAAGTTTAAGCGTCGTAACCACTATAACCTAAAAGACAACTTCGGCGACAATGGTTAAATGGATTATAATTTGGAGCTCGATAGCTTCTAAACGGTTCAACCGATTTTGATCACTAAACATGAATTTGACAGGTATTTACAAATAGTATCTGACGCACTCAAGGGAAAATATATCTGAAGGTATTATAGGATTTAGTGAGCTTGAAAAGCCGTTTTTTCAAATCGGAAATGGATTTGATTATATTTATGAGGCCTATAATTTAAAAATTCGAATTTTCCTAGATATGAGGTATACGTCGTTAGACGCGTCTAGAGTCCTGCTACAAACTCTCAAACGCTGCAAACGCTCAATCGCTCAAAAACCAAAATTTTCAAAGCTAAATTTTTCAGTTTTTCTACTATAGTGAGCCGTGTATATGTCCGATCCTGACCACTTAGATAACATTTGCTAAACTCAAGTGCTACTGATTTGGTGTATTTACAGTTTTCCTATCTCTCTTGGAACCTGAGATACATTCACCCAAAAAATATGCCCTATTGTACCTACCCAGTGCTTTAGCTGTCTTATGAGTGGTCAAAAGTCACAAACCACACCAGTTCTGAATCTGATCAAAAATGGGAGGGTCGGGAACTACCGTTTCTGTTCATATTTATGAAATATTTATGTGAAGGTATATCTTCTTCTTTAAGTGCCATTTCCGCGACGGAGGTCGGCAATCATCACAGCTATTCGGATTTTAGAGACGGCTGCTCTGAAAAGTTCATTTGATGTACATCCTTACCATTCTCTCAGGTTGCGCAGCCACGATATTCTGCGTCTTCCTATGCTTCTTTTTCCTTGAATCTTTTCCTGCATAATCAATCGGAGCAATTTGTATTTCTCTCCACGTGTAATATGTCCGAGATATTCCAATTTTCTTTTTTTCTTCCAAAGAAGGTAAATATATAAATATAATATGAAATTATAGGTACATACTACTGAGGTTTATTGTGAATTATGTGAAACTATAAGACATAATGAGAATATAACGGAACCACCAAATATATATAATTACATTATTTTATAGTAATTGATCCATTATTTGTCAATGATTTGTATAACTCCTATTAGACCTGGATCCCGCGTACCAAAAAAAGTTGATTAACAGCAAGGAGAAAATTTGTTAATAGCTCAACGGTGTCTAATCGGACAAAATTTGATGTATGGGATCACTGGAACAGGGGAAGTTTTAATTGTGGAACAGGTTAAAAATTTGGAACGTTAGCCTACAAAAACGTTCCATGTATTTTGTCGGACAGAATTTCCAGTTGATTTGTTGCCATTTCATTAAACTATCATGCAAAAATCAGACTGCTATCTACCAGCAACTGGGCATTCTAATGAGTGGAACACGAAGAACATGTCAAATGACAGGAATCATGTTGGTTAGTAATAGCAGTCTGATTTTTGCATGAAACTTTAATGAAAGGGTAACAAATCAATTGGATGTTCTGTCCGACAAAATACATGGGACGTTTTCGTAATCTGACGTTCCAAATTTTTAAACTGTTCCACAATTAAAACTTCCCCTGTTCCAGTGTTCCCGTACATCAAAGTTTGTCCGACTAGACACGGTTAAGCTATTAACAAATTTTCAGCTTGCTATTAAATCAACTTTTTTTTTGGTACACTGGATCAGGTCTATATACTATACTTTTGGGCTTCACCTCGTATACAACTAAGTTACAATCTTTTAAGAATTCCCAAAGTTGTTAAGACACGAAACCCTATGTGCATATATAACAAATCCCAGAAAAGCCGGTTCAAGTCCATATAGACGTCGTCGACGACTTTAGACTCTCACTTGTTTTTTGACCCTCGCTGGCCTCCCACACCGGCCGAGACCAATTAAAAAATAGCTGCACGCCGGCCAAGTCTGACCAGCTGCCTTTCCGACCAACCGCTCGCTTCCCAGCCAACTTTGATAAATCGTAGCCAGCTCAACGTATCTGGTGTCGCACATTCGTTATTTCGATTCTTTCTTTCACTGTTTTATCTTTTTCTTCATCATAGTTGGTTGGAACAATATGGCGGTGCGAGCAGTTGAAAAATTGATTCCGATGTGGGAGGTCAAAGTATTAATGCAACAAAATATGCACGACGGTTAACTGTGTATTTAATTGAATGGGTAGGAACACTTATAAGATGTATTTGTTTGTATGTATTAAATTTATGATTTGTAAGAATATTGCACTACGAGGAGTCTTCCCAAGTTTTTATTTTTGAATTGCAAAAGCTCAATAATGCTATTCCAAGAAGAATGGCTATAGGTATAGAGTGTTTGTAATTTCTCAATGTACCTATATACATATTTTCAAGTTGTATACATTAACTGTAACTTTGTTAACAATATAGATATTAATATCAGAGCGGGGTAAGAAGTAGGTACATTGAAAGCATTTTAGAAGATCAGGTTTTGCCACTTGCCAGCCATATTGGATATGATAGAGCCGTAGATACCTACTAATGCACGATAACGCACGTCCTCATGGCGCTAGAACAGTGAATACTTACGTTGATGATATTCAATTTAAAATTATATTGGACACCATTATAGCCCACATCTGATTTAAATACAATCGAGTATTAATATGACAGTTTAAAACATCACATTTGGAAAAGCAATCCTATTCCTATGACACTGGTAACCCTCCCTGCAGGATTGCAGTACAAAAAAATCACTTCACATGATAATTTCAAAATATTTTATATTTTTGCGCATGAGTGAATTTATTTTTTAATTTGCATAATTTACATGTTCAAAATGTGCACTTTTGTGCGTTGCAAAAAAGCTTTATAAAGATGTTGTAGATCATCCAACATATTTATAGAGAGTGGTTGCTGCAGGTTGTTATCTTTTGCCGTAGTTCTCCAATATTTCTGGCGAAACTGATATACCAATTGCTTCAGCATGCTCCAAATGTATGATCAGGTGTTGTCAGATCAGATGAGCTGAGTCCTGGAAGACTATTCCACAAGTAATTATTCTGTTTTACAGATCATCCTGTTTTAAAATCTCCTATCAGATGAGGGTTCTTTCAAATAGAGATAAAAATTTTCTTGGTACCCTTCCAAAAGTACCGTAGAAAGCTTAGGATGGAAGCTAGATCTTTGTTAGGTAATACCTATACATTTTCTTTTTCCGTTAAACTCTAAAATCATAAATAATCAAGTCCTGTTGGTAAATGTTCTGGTTATATGAAACCATCAAGATTGTTTCTTTGTGTTTTATATTAACTCCTTTTAAATTTTAAAGTTCTTCAGTACGGTAAGCTTAAGCAATGCCACACAAAAAAAAATGCGAAAAGAACCACAAAAAGTTAAATACGCCAGTCAATGGGAGCAAGAATAGGATATTACCTCCAAATTCTATCCTACTGCAAGCATTTTAATGAAATTTTGGGCCTGGCCTCTACTTATCTCCTAATTCAAAGTCTACCCTATGCCGATGTGTGCATTTATCTTGGGGGTGATTCCCACCCCTTCTTAGGAGTGGAAAATTTTTTGGTTAAAATTACCACGGAATTCTATATAGAACCTAATTCTAAGCAAAAACTGTTCTATAATTTTTTTTGAAAACTCAATACTTTTGAGATATTCGTGGTTGAAAATTGGCCATTTTCATTGAAACATATTATTGTGTTTCAATTTATCAATCAAAGATAGAATAAAAAATTTTATTTTTTTTAATATAACGCGGGCACATAAATTTGATACACCCTGTATATTGATTTGTAAATATTTATTAGAAGTTAGCTTTCAACGCAAAGTGGTTTCTCCTTAATGAATTTTTCCATGAAGAATATTAAAAACATTTTTGTAAATAAAAGTGAAGTGAAAGTTATTTAGGATTAGTATTTTAAACCGATTGTTTATTACGGGAAATATAGAAGCCATAGGTAATTAGTTCTTGGAAAATTAAGGTAAAGAAAGTTTGGGATTTTAATCTTTTTGTTTAACCCCGAGTAACTTTTGTAGAATTTCCCGAAAGTAATTAGTATGATGGTAGGAATATTTTTGAAAGTATGAGTGGGTGTTTCGAATGAAAAAAGAAGGGGGAAGAAGAAATGTCTCTGATTGGTTTGGCAATTTGGAATGGGAAGGAGAGAAGGTTGAATTTTCAGATAGTTTTGGAAAGAGGGATTATTGTGTTACCGGCAGCCGAGAGGAGCAGTCAAAAGTTTTCGTGAGTAGTTCAGAAGCAAGTACTAGTGGTTGTGTTGATAAGTGAGAGTAGCTGAAAAGTGGAATGAGAGACAAATCAAATCGAGAAGAAATACCTCTTTGATTCTGCAAAGTCCAAGAAAGTAAGTTACAAGAATTATCGTTATTAAAATTATTTGTGACACCAAGTAAAAAAGATACTTGGGTCTCAGGAGATTATTGTTGAGAGAAAGAGAGGAGAAAGTTTTGGAGTTTATTGAACGAGTACTGGCAAAAAGAGGCCTGGCTTGTGTTTTGGAGAAATAGTTGCTGGTATGCTGCTGGATTTTTGCTGAGAACGGAGAAGGCTTTGATTGGTAGCCTAACATAATCAACAAGGAGGAGCTGTTTGGGTCAAGAGGAGACATCATTTTGTGTGAATCAAAAAGGTCAGTCAATAACCTATGTGATAGATTTTCTTTATAATCAGAAGTTAAATTTTTTTTCGTAAAAGCATATGCATTTAAGATTCCAATATTTCAAAAATTTAATAGGAAGTATAAGTAATTTGCGAATACCAAATTTGTTTGTTTAGCTTGTTTTTTATTAAGGGTATCAAGAACAAAGCGATAAATATTTGTTTGAATTAGATTAATTTATATGGTAAAAGTTTCTTTTGGACAGTTATGCCCACAGGATTTAATTGATAAATTTATAGAGCTTTTGCTTTTGATAATAAAGGTATTTGTATGTGTTTATTTATGATTTTTCTATTTATTTCCTTTTCCTATTTTATCCCGATAAGGATCAACTAAGAGATACTGAAACCACGAGAAAGGATAAGTATAACCTAAGAGAATTCAATTAAATTTTTTTTTGACAAAAGGCACCCTGAGATTTTTTCTTAATATTTTTATGTATGATTTGCGTTAATTAAATAATTGATCAAATAAATAATAATTAATATAAAAGTAATAGAAAGCAGATCTCAACAATATATATAATACCTTTTCGAACGGTTTTTTGCGAATACCTTAAAAACTATACATCTAACTAAAAAAACTATGTCAAACATTTTTGTAGGCTATAAAAAAAAACAAAGAGACACTTGGCCTTCATAAATCTTCTAGTTATAATACAAAAAGAGATATGGTAGGTGAAAATAGTTTGTTTTTTGGGACATTCTCAAATTGGTGTATTCAACTTGAAATAACAGAGAAACGGTCGATTTTAGGTGTATAATGCTACTAATACTTTTTGTAGTACTTGAAAATACCTTTGACCGTGGCAAGAAACCAGATCCAACACAGATCTTCAAAACTATAAGTATGGTCGCGAAAAAGGAAGCGAAAGTAGCAGTAGCAAAAGCTAAAGCAGAAGCGTATTCAAACCTATACGATCAACTTGATACCAGGAAAGACGAAACGAAGATATATAAAATAGCCAAACAGAGAGCAAAGAAAGCAAAAGATTTTAATCAGATTAGATGTATCCGAGATGAAAATAATAAAATACTAGTTCACGAAAAGGATGTCAAAAAGAGATGGAGAAAGTACTTTGACAGCTTATTAAAAGAAGAATTTGACAGACAGCCTGTGGAGTCAACGGAGACAGTAGCAGCAATGGTCACCAAAATAACAAACGAGGAAGTGGCTCAAGCGCTTCAAAAAATAAAGAAAGGAAAAGCGGTAGGACCAGATGATATTCCTGGGGAAGTATGGAAAGCATTGGGGGAGACAGGAACAAGGTGGCTAGCAGGTTTATTTAATAGAATTATGGAAGTTTGACAAATGCCAGACGAATGGAGAAGCAGTATACTAGTACCTGTCTAAAAACACAAGGGAGATATACAGCTGTGTACAAACTACAGGGCTATAAAACTGCTTAGCCACACCATGAAAATATGGGAGAGAGTAATTGATAGACGGATACGTGAAGAGACCGACATATCCGAGAATCAATTTGGCTTTATGCAGGGCAGATCAACAACAGACGCAATTTTTGATTATAAGGCAGTTGATGGAAAAATACAGGAGTAAAGAAACAAACGCTCATATGGTATTCATTGATCTTGAGAAAGCATATGATAGAGTTCCTCGAGAGATTCTGTGGTGGGCACTCAAAAAGAAAGGAGTCCCTGGTGCATATGTAAAGATTGTGAGGACTATGTATGAGGGAGTAACGACTAGTGTTAGGACTGGTGTGGGAGAGGGAGAGACTGATCAATTTCATGTGAAAGTAGGATTGCATCAAGGCTCGGTGCTTAGTCCGTATTTATTCTCATTAGTTTTGGACCAGATAATAGCGAAACTACAGGGTAACATTCCATGGTGCTTAATCTATGCTGATGATGTCGTGTTAGTAGGAAATAGTGAAAGAGACTTAGAACAAAAACTGGAACAGTGGACACGAGCTCTGGAGGGAAAAGGTTTAAAACTTAGTAGGACAAAGACAGAGTATTTGGAATGTTCATTTAAAGATGGAGTTACTACAAATAAAATGGTATCTTTGGATGGTGAACTGATTGTAAAAAGCAATAGTTTTAAGTAGCTGGAATCGGTATTACAAAGTAATGGAGAAATAGGTGGAGATGCATGCAGTAGAATTAGGGCTGGATGGATGAAGTAGAAGGAAGCGAGTGGTGTGTTGTGTGACAGAAAAGTTCCAATGAAACTGAAAGGAAAATTCTATAAAACAGCCATAAGGCCGGCTATGATGTACGGAACTGAATGTTGGGCAGTGAAAAAGAAAGAGGAACAACGAATGCATGTGGCGGAGATGAGTAGATGAGAATGCTTAGATGGATGAGTGGAGTGACAAGAAAGGATAAAATTAAAAATGAGTATATTAGGGGAAGTCTAGGTGTGGCACCAATTGATGCCAAAATGAGAGAGCATAGGTTGAGATGGTTTGGTCATGTTCAACGTCGAGACGTTAATCATCCAATACGAAGAGTAGCTGAAGTGCAGATTCCTGGAAGGAGTAGGAGAGGAAGGCCAAAGAAGACGTTGGTGGAGACGATTAGGCAGTAGTTGGATTAGGATGTTGGTAAAGGGGATTAATATTGATATGACCCAGGATAGAATTGTGTGGAGAAATGCAATTAGGGAAGCCGACCCCGCATAGGGATAAGGCAAAGAGAATGATGATGATGATGATGATGATGATGATGATAATGATGATGATGATGAAAAGACCTTTAAAATGAGCGAAAGGTCCATTACATTAAAACTAAGCGAGATATGCTGCAAACAAAATTGATAAATAATGTATTTTAAGAAAAAATGAGAAGTAATTTTAACCCCCATCCACCAAAATGTAAATGCATCGTTTTCCTTCCACAATGCCTTTTATTATAGTGTTATTTCTATGTTCAAAAAGTTGGACGGGTTTAAAATGAATGGTTTTTGAAAATAAGATCAAATTATAGAGAGCATTTTTAAATTTTCTAAAAAATCTTCCTTTTTCTCCATGTAACTTGAAAAAGATAAGAGATACATTAATGAAAAATACAAAGGAAATCTTTTTCTGAAAAAGCACTACATTTTAGTGTGGTATCTTTTTTTCGTATCTCTTATCTTTTTCGAGTTACATGGAGGAAAAGGAAGATTTTTAAGAAAATTTAAAAATGCGCTCTGTAATTTGATCATATTTTTTTCAAAAACCATTCATTTTAATCCAGTCCAACTTTTTGAACATAGAAACAACACTATAATAAATTAAAATACATTAGTCATCAACTTTTTTGCAGATATCTCGCTTAGTTTGAATGTAATGAACATTTAGTATTGCTCATTTTTAAAGGTCTTTTCAAGCACTACAAAATTTATTAGTATCATTATACACCTAAAATCGACAGTTTCTCTGTTATGTAAAGTTGAATACACCGATTTGAGCATGCAGCAAAAAAAACTCTTCTGACCTACCATATCCCTCTTTGTATTTAAACTAGAAGATTTACGAAGGAACGAATCTCTTTGTTTTTTTATAACCTACAGAAATATTTTATATAGTTTTTTTGTTAGATGCATAGTTTTTAAGGTATTTGCAAAAATCCGTCCGAAAAGATGTCATTTTTCAATGAAAATGACCAATATTCAACAACGAATAACTCAAAAAGTATTGAGTTTTTAAAAAATAATTATAGAACAGTTTTTGCTTAAAATTAGGTTCTCTAGCCTCTTCCGTGGTTATTTTAAACAAAACATTTTTCACACCAGAGAAGGGGTGGGAACCACCCCCAAGATAAAAGCGCACATCGGCATAGGGTAGACTTTGTTTCTTGAGCTATTCCCTACTTACTGTAAAAATATCAAGTAAATCGATGTACCTAGTAGGATGAAATTTGAAGCCAAATACCCTCATTGACGACCCTAAAATGGTAGATGATAAATATGAGAAAAAAGGTCTATTCAGTATAAAAATAAAGCAAAACAGCTGGACCATGAAAGAATATCCTAATATAATTTGGAAAAATAGGACTACTATTATTAGAGATGTCACTGTTGAAATATCTGGACAAATCAAAAGAAAGAAGTTTAAGAATAAAGAGAACTGGTAGTGGTCAAACAAAGTTCATGAAAAAGAAAGAAGAGAAAACTTTATGTTTTATAATGTGGAAAATAATGCAAGTTGAATTGAATGGGCGGTAGTCAAAGCCGTCTTATCACATCCATCGTACTAGTTTTATACATTTGAAAAGAAAATATAATTATCATTACAACCAATTGAGGTTTAATCCCATCAAAATATCATTGTCAACATAAAAATGTTGAATAACCAATAAAATGATGATATTAAAATTCTATATTTAACACGTTAACGGACAGAACGTCTATTGACGTCTAATTTCCATTGATGTAATGTGAGACAACGTCTATAGAGGTTGCATTTTCCCTATTATACTTTGCAAAATACATATAGCTTATACATTTGACGCACTGTCCGTCAACGTGTTAAAAAAATGGCCCGTTTTTCATTCAAAAGTCCCGGATTTCAGGTACTTTTTTTAGCCTTGTCCCGATTTCGACTGAATTGGAGTTGGTCACACTATGTATACGGTAAAGTCAAAGAATATATCTATTCATAAGGATGTCCAAGTTCATTACTTTTTAAATTAATAAGTTAATAATTTATAATATTTTTGTTTATCACAATCCTTAAGGTTGACTTGTGTAGAATCGTTTATAATACGTATTTAGTAACGCGGAGGCTCATGCTTACCATCAATTTTAATTTCCTGTCGTTCATACCCATAAGTCACATGTTAGGAAGTAATAATCGATCCATATATCTATCAATACTAATTAAATCACGAGCCAAAATTACCAGACAGTTTATCATCGTACAAGAACGGCTAACTACCACTTGTCACGTGACTTCAACGTACACAGCTTTCTTCCAAAAATACTACGTGTAGCATGTACAGTCGGAAAAATGAAAGAATACCCATGAACGAACATATAAAACACGCTGTATTTTCCTGTCACCGTGTCACAAAGAAAATTGTCCAGTGCAAGTACATGTAACAATAATTATTACATGTACTGGCGCTGGCCAATTTTTTGTGTGATACGGTGACAGGAAAATACAGCGTGTTTTATATGTTCGTTCATGGGTATTCTTTCATTTTTCCGACTGTAGGTAAGTTGTGACAGATGTTCAGGGAAGTACATGTCGAGGGTTTAAAATTTAGTTCAAATAGGTCATGCACCCTCTACTCTAAAAAGATAAGAAAAGTAGATAACCCTTTGATTATATGCAGCACACGTTGTTTTAAATTATTTTTGTTTTAAATAAAAATCAAGAACTTGTCGCTTGTCACAAAAATCCTGCAAAACCTCTAAATTTTAAAGAACCGCTTGGATTGACATGAAATTTGGCATACACATAGCTAACAAGTCAAAGAAAAAAAGTGATATTGTGCCGATATGTGCTTTTGCCCTGGGGGTGGTCTTCACCCCCTCTTGGGGGTGAAAAAAGATTCGTCCAAAGAAAGTCAGCAAATGGATAAACTAGCTAATTTTAAGTAACTTTTCTTCTATAGAGTTTTTTCACTAAGTCAATACTTTTCGAGTTATTTGGCAGTGAATATGTTCATTTGTTCAACAAAATAACCACGCTTTTAGACGGTTTTTCGCAAATAACTCAAATAGTAAGTATTTTGTTGAAAAAACATTCTTACAAAAAATATAGCCTGTAAAAAATTTTAAAAAATGGTGTATACATCTCGTCTTTACACCTAGGAGAAGCAGAGTTATAGCTAATGAAAAATAGGTTCATATTCGTCAAATTCCAGATGGAATACTTTAACGTGAAATAACCAAAAATGAAGCACATTTGGGGGAAAACTCATTACAACTTATTTAAAGTGTTTAAAAAAAGCTTCATTTTTGTTTTGTAAAAAAAAATTCTAGCATCAAAATTAAACAAGTTACGCTCAAAATAAAGTTAGTCCCTTTTGGTTTTGGTAAAAAAATCGAGAAAATCACCCCCTAATTAGTATCTTAAATGAACTTAATCGTTGCGACTTCACAAGTTTCTTGACTGGTGTATATATTGTTTATATGATCTGTAAGTTTCATCGGTTCAAAGTCCTTATTATTGAAAGGGCTGTAGTTAAAAGGGGTTGAACGGGTCACTGATCACGAATGTATGCAAATTTAGAAGCACCAAATCTTAATCAATTTTTGTCTAATAGAGAAAAACAAAAAAATACAGGATATTCAAAAAAGTAAATCTGACTTTTTTGTTTTCCGAGATTTTTGGTATCTTTAACAATTTTTAAGTTATTTTGAAAAAAAAAAATATTTTTCAAAATTTAAATTTTTAAAAATTTTACTTTGAAACCAAATTTTTTCAAAAATAAGCACTTTGAATCGATGAAACTTACAGATCATATAAACACAACATAAGTAAAATAATGCATGGAGCGGCAACGATTAATTTCATTTAAGTTGCTAATTAGGGGTTGGTCTTCCCGATTTTTTTTTGCAAAAACAAAAGGGACCAACTTTATTTTGAGCGTAACTTGATTAAATTTAATGCTAGAAGCCTTTTGTAAAAACAGAAATAAAGATTTTTTAAAACACTTTAAAAAAGTTATAATGGGTTTTCCCCAAAAAGTGCTAAATTTTTTGGATATTTCACGTCGAAATATTCTATTTGAAATTTGGTGAATATGAATCTATTTTTCATTGGCTATAACTCTGCTTCTACGAGATCCAGAGACGTAACGCGTACACCATTTTTTTTACTTTTTTATAAGCTATATTTTTGCTAAGAACGTTTTTTTCGACAAAATACTTACTTTTTGAGTTATTTGCGAAAAACCGTCTAAAAATGTGGTTATTTTGTTGAAAAATGAACATATTCACTCGCAAATAACTCGAAAAGTGTTGACTTGGCGAAAAAGCTCTATGGAACAAAAGTTACTTAAAATTAGTCAGTTTACCCATTTCCGGACTTATTTTGGACATATATTTTTTCACCCCCAAGAGGGGGTGAAAGTCACCCCCAGGGCAAAAGCACACATCGGCACAATATCACTTTTTTTCTTTGACATGTAAGCTATACGCATGCCAAATTTCATGTCAATCCAAGCGGTTCTTTAAAATTTAGAGCAAAAACCGTGAAAGAATGGACTATACAGGGGGTTTCATTAATAATTGTCCATATAGTACCTAACTGGAGAAACCTTAGCACAAAATACGAAGATTTAACCTAAAACACTTAAATAAAATGTGGTTCCTTACTGAGTTACAGGTTGTTTTATCTAAAAATTTAAAAACTATTTTTGCTCAGCATTTTAAATCTGTTCAGCGTATCCTTTTCATACTTAGCAGAAAATGCGACTACTATACACCCTACTAAATTATGATAAACAAACGTTTCTAGCTACTACCAGAGGCGTACGACAGGGGATAGTGAATGGTTGACCCTTCTCAAATTCTACGATACTGGAGGAATCACTATTTTAGTGCCATTTTTAGATTCTCCAATACCTTCTACGGAAATAATATACTCCTTATTGGTAACGATAAAGTCATTAGTTTTCGAGATATTTGAAGTTAAATATGAAACGACACGGTTATTTTGAATAATGTATTGTGTCGCTTCATTTTTAATTTCAAATATCTCGAAAACTAATCATTTTATCGTTCCGAATGAAGAGAATATTATTTACATAAAAAGTATTGGAAAATCAAAAAAATACACTAAAATAGCAATTTCGTCAGTGGCGTAGAATTTGGGAATGGTCAACCAGCCACTATCCCCTGTCGTACGCCTCTGGTAGTAGCTAGAAACGTTTATTTATCTTAATTTAGTAGGGTGTACAATACCTATACTTTCTGCCAAATATGATAAGGATACGCCAAATAGTTTTAAAGTACTGGGTACAAATAATTTTTAAATTTTAATCATATGAATCATATCATAAATTAATCAAAATAACTGTGCCGTTTCATATTTAACTTTAAATATCTCGAAAACTAATGACTTTATCGTTACCAATGAAGAGTATATTATTTACGTAAAAAGTATTGGAGAATCTAAAAATGATATTAAAATAGTAATTCCTCCAGTGGCGTAGAATTTGAGAAGGGTCAACTATTCACTGTCCCCCGTCGTACGCCTCTGGTAGTAGCTAGAAACCTTTGTTTATTCGCACTTTCTGCCAAGTATGAAAAGGATACGTCGAATAGTTTTAAAATGAGAAGCAAAAATAGTTTTTAAATTTTTAGATAAAACACCCTGTAACTCAGTAAGGAACCACATTTTATTTAAGTGTTTTAGGTTAAATCTTCGTATTTTGTGCTAAGGTTTCTCCAGTTACTATAAGGACAATTATTAATGAAACACCCTGTATATAAAAAAATCTTTTATAAAATATTTTTTTTTTATTTAAATTTACATGTCTTGACAACTATGGTCATTGAGACGGGAACAAAAATAGTTACAATAGTTGGTTACAATAATTGGTTACAATATTTGGTTAAGCTACAAGTTTTGGTACTTCTACAAAATTTATAAATATTTTATATTAAATTATACAATTTAGAGTCTCTCAGAAAAGTAAACAGAGAGTTCATTGAACCCGGTGAATTAAGTACATATATCACTTAGGGTACCACTAATGTTATGCCGTCGTCGCGTCGGGTGGAGCTGAAAGTACTGCATTCAAGTAGGGTATGTTGTATGGAAAGCCGCGTGTTGTTGCAGCGTTCACAGACTGGTGGATTTCCAGAACTCATGAGGTAACTGTGATGCGTGAGACGAGTGTGACCTATTCTTATTCGTCTGAGTATGACTTTATAAAATATTTTTAAGTTTCATATAAAATTAAAGTTGGTTTATATAATTTATAAATGATCATGGAGAGAACTGTAGAGCAGTAAAGGAAGGAGACGTTGATAGGAAAGAACAGTTTCGGTTTATACCAGGAATGAGAACAACGGATGCCCTATTTGCTTTGAGAGGGATCATAGAAGAAGAGACATTTGGTATTTCTAGATCTTGAGAAGATGGACGACACAGTTCCTACAAGACAACTGTGGAGATGTATGAGAGAGAACTGGGTTTCTGCATAGTTACATATTAAACGTCAGTATTCAGCTGTAATGAAATCATTTACAATAACTTACATCGACAGACTTTTATAAATAAGCTATTACATTTCCAGTTGGTGATTCCGCTGAAACTGTATTTCGTATAAAAGAAAAATAGTAATTGCTCTCCGTTACTTGTTCTATTTGTTTGATTTTTGATGATTTGCCGCCCTCTGGACATGCCGCCCTTGAGCGGTGCACCCCTTGCACGCTCGCTTACGGCGGGCCTGTTCCTGAGATGTACGTAAGGCTTGTGAAGGATATGTATGAGAGAGCATACAGCAAAGTAAGGACTTGTGTAGGATTGACAGAAAGTTTTCCAGTGGTGGTTGGTTTGCATCAAGGCTCTTCACTGAGCCCCTAGCTGTTAATCTTGTTATAAATGTACTGACAGAGAAGGAATGAAGGAGCTCCTTAGTCAATGCTATTTGCTGTTGATATCGTGTTAGAGGAGGAGAGCAAAGAAGTGTTGGAAGAGAATTTGGAGGATTGGAGCAGGGCTATTGAAGAGGGATGACTTAGAGTCAACAGTCAGTCGAAAACGGAGTATATGTGATTGGGAGGAAGAGGAATGGTTAGGAGTATGGAATTGGCTTTCGTTTCTAGTTTTTCTCCTGAGAACGAATAATGGTATATTAAACAAACGCAAGGCAATATCTAAGCAAGTAAATGCTTCTGAAGTATCAATTATATGTTTTCATCTTCATTATCTGAACTTATAGTTGATGAGGTGCTAGCGGTGGCGTCATGCGTCAATTGTATTAGGCATGACGGCATGAGGTAAGTTTCTCTTCATAATCTACATAATCTGGTAGTTCCTTTTCCCAAAATAACTTATGCAACAATTATTTTTTATAATACCGTTTGAATGTCTCAATAAGGCCTTAATCCATGGGCTGTATTAATGAAGTCCTATTAGGTGGAGAAAATATGACTAAGAAAAAACGTAGTTTTTGATTTTCCCATTAAGAACCATGGGATATCGGTGGCTGCCAATAGCATTAGCACAAAAGCTAAGTCAGTAAAACTATCCTTGTTCATTTTAGGTTCAGGTTGAGGTGCTGCTAATTCACGACGTGACGCAAGAGTTTTTAAGTAAGAGTTTTTAAACTAAGGAATGTTTCGTCTGCATTGTAAACGTTATCGAAGGCGTAATTTTGTTCCTTTAGTAACTCCCTCAGTTTGATTTTGAATGAATCTGCTGCTGATGAATCAGCAGACGGTGAATACCTTGCATTTTTGAAGTTCACAAATGCCATGTCTCGAATTAAACCATTTTAATCAGCATGTGTTTCCTTGAACATTTGGCTGCCTTCGATCCTAGGCAACATTTCTTATCTAGGAACATTTCTTATCTTAACTTCCCTCCTTCCAAATCATACTGTAGGTACCTATTGCAAGGATTAAATTGAGTCATAGATATTCATCATTTTGGTCAAAATAGTAACATCATTTTGGCCAGAGCAATTGTCCAATTACCACAAAGAGTTATTACCAGAATTCTACAATCAAAATATTCCAGGTAGGTACATTCACTATGTTCGAGTATTAATATTTTCTATCGAAACCTACTCTTCAGAAACATGATCCATCAAAAAATCCCGTTCGAAGTTTATAATGGCATTTGAAATATGAGTCTACCGTAGAATGATGTGCATGTGCATACCATGGACAGCACATCGCAAAAATAATTCAATTCTAGAAGAACATAAAATTAAAACTAGACTCACCCCAACTATCAACCAAAATATACTGAGATACATATTTTGGTGCGGGCAAAAGATTCAGATGAAGATCTCCAGTAAAACAATGGTCGGATCAAACAGGAAATTATTGGTTACTCATTCTCCAAAGCAAAACAACACGCACAGGGGATAGCTAATGCTAATTGGGCATAAATAGTCCAACAAACTAAATAACTCCACTACATCCTTACGAAGGAGAAAATATAGACATTCACTATTTATTCTCTTTAGTCGTTGCTTTTTAATACTGTCTACCACCTGTTAAAGTTTGAGGAAAACAATTAAATATTTAACATAAAAATATTTTTGTGTTATATTAATATACTTTCAAAGTTTTCCAATATTTTTGGATTATTTTCGAAAACTTGAATTGGGTTGTTTAGTATGCAGAACAATCACAAATAATACCTGCCATAGGAGTTGATTAAGTTCAAAGGCAAACTCCTTTACACACAATCCTTAAAATAAAATACTTTCGTGCACCAGTGCCTCATTATGACACACGTTTGTCAAAATTAATGAATTTGACGGCAAATAGTGGTATGTGGTTAAAACAGGCAGCAGCGAGAAGACTCTGCTGGCCGACGGAGTGACACCCTCACGTGAATGTTGCTATGGACACCAACGGGCGTGTCGGAATAGTAAACACACCTGGATGTCATTCCGCGGTCTCTTTTTCTACACCGGCTGAAGGCTTAATTAGATATGGAGATCTTTTTGCCAAAAATTAAACAAGTGTGTTGCATTATTTATTTATTTTGATGTATGTAAATAAAAGATCTTTTTTTTGTTTTACATGTGTGGCAATAACCTACATTAGCGACATATAAGTAGATAGAGTAGGTACCAATAAAGATTTTTGGTCACCATAAAACTACTAAAACAATCGGACATTGTTAGCTTCTGATCACTTTCTTTGGTTATGTAAAGTAATGTTAAAATCGGTTAGGCCACTCTGGCTCTCAAATATCGTACTAGTGACGTCATCCATTTGGGCGTGATGACGTAATCGACTTTTTTTTAAATGAGGATAGGGGTCGTGTGCTGGCGCATTTGAAAGGTTATTCAATTCCCTATTCAGTAATATAAACATTAAAATAATTATTTATACAGGGTGTCCAAAATTTTTTTTAATTAAATTAATTGACACAAAAAGAAGAATGTATGTAATTTATTTAATTCAAAATATCTTCTACTGCTGTTAGAAAACAGAAATAAAAGTTCATCACTAGAGAGCGGAATATATGCAACACAACATTACCAAAATATGCGCATATATATGCATTACTTTTACTACAAATATGCAGGTATTTTTTCTAAATTTGTCTAAATATGCAAATGCATATTAAAAATACTCAAAAATAAAACAATATATTAAGTCGTAAGATCTTCAGAAAAGTTGCCTTCAAAAATACGTACAACTTTCCTCAAACAATCGAAGCCCTCATTTTTTTCTAAAACATTTTTTAATTTATTTCTAATTGTAATCCCTGTATTTCCGGGAATTTTTGACAATGAGCAGAAAAAGTGTTAACAAGATTAACCGAATCACTTAATTGTAAATTCCTTTATTCTAATGACTTTATTAGATCTGGTAAAAAACTCAAATTAACTTTTATGAACATAAGTTCTTTAGCAATTTGTACGTTACTGAACAAAGTACGTTACTTAAGCTGAAGAACAAAAGCGGAATTGTCTACAATTTGATTGATTTTTGTATTTTGATGCTTCTCTCTATGTCCGTCTTTATAGAAGTAAAAGCGAATTTGTCGAATAAAAACACTCTTTCCAGAAAAATTTCTTTTGTGGGACATGATGCTTTTGTTTGTCAGTTCCTCATTTAAAAAATGAAATGTGAAAATGAATGTAACTTACGATTTTGGAACAGGCCTTGCAAAATACTTTGTCTCCACTTAGCTTTAACTCGGGAAAACACTTTATCCAAGCACTTTTTTGAATGGTAGACATATTTAAATTTAATATATACCAATCACTTCAAAAACACTAAATACGATACAACGTTTACTTTAAACAAATGTTGGGCTGGAACTGACAAAATAATTATTAGACCCTTAAAAGCAGGTAGGTACCTACGACTTGCTATGCTAATAAAATAATATTTTTCTGGGAACACCCATAATTGTTAAATTCAGGTAGTAATGGGAAAGTCTAGATGAGCGATAGATAGATAAATAACGAGCTCGTTCATATCGAAGTTATAAAATTCCAACTAAGAGAGGAAAATTTTAAACTTTTATATTTATTTTTTAGCAAATTTATTTTTAAAATATGCAAAATAAATCGTGTTTAGCTTAAATATGCAATGTTGTGTTTGTTGTCTGAAAATATGCAATATATGCATCTATATGCACTTTGCATATATTCCGCTCTCTATTCATCACACTACATTTTCTCTTAGTTTTTCACCCCTGTAATTTATTAAAATAAACATTATAGAAGTTTTCAGTGACTTTCAGCCCTCGCTAATAACGTAATATTTCATTCTGCGTTTAAATTTTTCAAAAATACTTATTAGTTTTCTAAGCAGCCGAAAATACGTACCCATCCCCATAAGAAAAACATGCCTTTTCTTCCACCCGATATAAGTACAAAAAAGAGTTTGAGTAAACCTTTGCACAACTTAACTGTGTAAATACTAAAGAAAAATCTAAATTAATTTAAAAAATTATCGGAATCCGTTAATTTGTTCACAAAAAAATCAACAACTATGAAAATAAGCATCATTTTCTATATCCCTAACTTATGTCTCACTTAACTTTTATGACTTTGGTTTTTCGACAATTACTCAAAATTTCAACCTACGAATTGCGCCAATAATTGAGCGTTTATAGAAGGACCCTAGACGAATCTGAGGATGTATACCTCATATCCGGGAAAATTCGAATTTTTAAGATAGAGGCTTCATAAATATGGTTAAATCTATTTCCTATGGGAAAAAGGTTTTTCAAGCTAAATAATTCCTGTAATAGCTTCAGTAGTTATCATACTTGACCTTAGATGCATCAGATGACATACTACTTGTCAATACGTTTCAAACTCATGTTTAGTGATCAAAATCGGTTAAGCCGTTTAGAAGTTATTAAGCTACAAAGGTATATTAAATAACGATTATTCCCGAAATGGTCTATGTAGTTGTAGTGGTTACGACGCTAAATTTGATCTGGCAACGGGCAATCCCAGTTCATTAACCCTCCATCCCAATAATTTTTTTCAATCTATTTCGAATAGAAAAAAAATCTAGTGTACATTCGATAGACACTAGATCATTTGGGAGATAATGCGGGGAGAACATTACATTCAACTTCATACATTTAATTTATAAAAAACTTTTGAAAATCTCCTGATACAAGAATAAAAAACCGCTAGACGCCGTAAAAATGAGTGGCGCATACAATATTCCAGCTACAAAAGATCTGATATGAATATTACGTGGCGCGAAAATGTATTTTCATTTTGATGTAAAATAAAATTTTAGTTTTATTTTAAAACATTTTTCCATAATATTTGCTAAATTTGAAGTAAACGCGCCACAAAAGAGTTTCAAAATTCAAAAGGTATCAAAGTTACTTTTTTGTGGCGCGTTTAACTTCAAATTTAGCGAATATTATGGAAAAATCTTGAAAAAAACTAGAATTTTGTTTTACATCAAAATGAAAATACATTTTCGCGCCACGTAATATTCATATCAGTCTTTTGTAGCTGGAATATTCTATGCGCCACTCATTTTTAAGGCGTTTAGCGGTTTTTTATTCTTGTTATTCAATTTGTTTTAGTCCAGGGTAATAAGCTAGAAATAGACCATGTTCAGGACACTCAAAAGATCCAGGTAGCTGACTACTTTTTTAGCTATTATAGACCTATAGGAAGAAAACCTACCTGTTTCCTGCCTAGAGTACGCGTCCGTTTTTTAATTATTAACAATTTATTGCAAAAATCGCGATTTTTTCGATTTTTTGCACCCCATTCAAAAGTTAAACAGTTGACATAAAACTACAAAATTAAATTTTTTAGAACATTGAAAAACCTTCAAAATGCCGATTTTTGAAAGTTAAAAAGTTAATTTGTTGCTACGCAAACTGGAAAATAAGTGAAAATCGTTATTTTTTAATAAGTTTTACTAAAACTACTTTAGAATTTTAGTGTTTCACCCAAAGTTGTGTATTGGGGTACATAACAAACCCTCAAAATTTAAGACCGATCCATTAATTAGCTTAAAAGTTATTCTATTTGTTTATCCCAGAGACCTTTATTTTGCAATAACATAAGACAGAAAATAATGAAAATAAGGCAATTCTGCGTATGTTAAATGAAAGTAGAACAGCGATACTATCAAAATGTACCTACTAAAAAAAGATAAAAAATTATCTCGTATACCTCAAAAATACTAATGCCAAATTTTTGAAGTTTTGTAGTTTATAAACATTTAGAACAACTTTAAAAATATTGTCCTCAGAAAAATCATTTTACATATTCGAAAAGTTGGTATTTTACACGAATTTTTAAAAATGTTGTTCAGTTGGTGACTAGTCGTGGTAAGTGAAGGGGGAGCTGGGAGCCGACAAATGCACGAGTTGAAAAACTAAAAAAGGCAACTTAAAACTACTGTCATTTTCTATATCTCGGAATTTGCTGAATATATTTTGATCTTTCTTTTTTTAATTTGCATGTAAATTTTCTGTACATTACAAATATGTAATTCGTCTATTTGAAATTTGACATTTATTCATCAATAAAAAGTTTTATTTGTTTAAACAATTATTGAAAAAATATTTTTTTCCCAAAAATCCATGTTTTTAATCAGACTATCATTATTAATCGTACAAAAAGTTAAGGTATACTTTAATAAATAAATTATCTTCAATAAATAATTATCTAATAAAAATATTTTATTTATTAAAGTGAACTTTAACTTTTTGTATGATCATTAATGATACTATAATTTAAAAAATAGATTTTTGTAAAAAATATTTTTTCAAGTATGTATTGTTTAAACAAATTAGACTGATTAATAATTAATAAATTTATAAACAAATTGCATATTTGTAATGTACGTAGAAATTAAATACAAATTAAAAAAAGCAAGATGAAAATCCATTGAGATGATCCGGAGATACAGAAAACTGTATTAGTTTGAAATTGCTTTTTCGGTATTTTAGCTACGTGGATTCGTAGGTTCCCCCTAGTAGCCGTTTGAACTACAATTTTGAAAAATCGTAGAGGGTGCTGTGAAGATACAATGTTTATTCAAATTTTTTAACAAAAAATACAAATCCCAGTATTTAAAATCGTATCAATGAAATTCCTTCATTATTATAAACAAATTAGCTGTGAATTAAAAAAAAAAGACATGGCTAACTTTGTCCCTAATGAACCCAGGCTAAATTTTTTTATTTGAAAATTGGTGTTAAAATACTAGCTTTTCGAATATATAAAAAGATTGTTCCTACGGACAATATTTGTAAAGTTATTCTAAATGTTTATAAACTACTAAATTTCAAAAATTTGCATTAGGATTTTTGATTATACTGATTAATTTTTTATCTTTTTTTAATACATTTTGATACTATCACTCTTCTACTTTCATTTGGCATACTCAGAATTACCCTATCTTCATTATTTTCTGTCTTATGTTATTGCAAAATAAAGGTCTCTGGGATAAACAAATAGAATAACTCTTAAACCAATTAATGGATCGGTCTTAAATTTTAAAAGTTTGTTAAGTACCCCAATACCCAACTTTGGGTGAAACACTAAAGTTCTAAGATAGTTTTGGTAAAAGTTATTAACAGATAACGATTTTTACTTATTTTGCAGTTTGCGTAGCAACAAATTAACTTTTTAACTTTTAAATATCGGCATTTTAAAAGTTTTTTAATGTTCTAAAAAATTGAATTTTGTAATTTTATGTCAACTATTTAGCTTTTTAATGGGGTGCAAAAAATCGAAAAAATCGCGATTTTTGCACTAAATTGTTAATAATAAAAAAACGGACGCCAACTCTAGGCAGGAAACAGGTAGGTTTTCTTTCTATAGGTCTACAATAACGAAAAAAGTAGTCAGCTACCTGGATCTTTGAGTGTCCCGAGAAAATCCTTATTACCCTGGACTATTTATCCTGGAGAGCGATTATTCAAACAAGTGTAGGTACTGGCCCAATCAGTCACTCTAGAACTAGATTTGATGTATTTAGCAGATCGCAATCGATTCTTTGAGTTTTCATTTTTAAGATACATTAAAAAAAAATTTAACATTTTTAGCAGCCAGGCAGCCAGATCATTGGATTGGGACAAACGGTATCGCATACATTAGTGCTAAGGGGAATAAATCGTGATTATTGCCTAACCCCAATATATTCTCTTGGTATAGTAAATCTGTTACATTTGATTAAATCTTGTCGGGGGTTAGCCAAATTTCGAGGGTTTCCCCAACTCCCACGTTCAATGGCTACAATGACGCAATGGCGTTCGTGAAATGGGATAGGCAAATGATACACAAGTTACATATTACTTTACAACATCTATTGAAGTAATGAGAGTTGTTTAAAACATACTAAGTTCAAATAAAGATGGTACCATACATTTAAGTTGGTTCTGGAACTGTTTTCCTGTGGCATGTCTAAGTTAAGTGGTATGCTTATATGAAATTAAGCCATGGATTAAATGGATTTTAATGATTATTTCATACATAGGAGATTCTGACCAATAGAAAGCTACAGAAATGCAAATTAAAGTGATAATTTTTGATAATATCCCGTCGTCAAGTATATTACGTCAGATGCCCTTCGTTGCTACGAAAAAATACATTCAGTGACATTAATGACAATTAATGTTTTAAAAGTTATAAAGACTTTCAACCGTAAAATATTTTATATCAACTGTGTGTTTAACAGTACTAATTTGTACTTACATAAATAAATTACAATAAAATTTTGGTTTTGAACAGTTTTATTCATGAAATAATCGCAACAAATTGCATTCGATCTCTAAAATTAATATAGAATTTTTGCTCTCGTGACACTTTGATATAATTTCACTCGCCTTCGGCTCGTGAAATTAAAACTGTCAAAGTGTCACTCGGGAAAAATTCAATAATTTTAGAGCTCTTGTGCAATTACTACTGAAAATTTTATAATTGTTTTTTGACGTTTAGATTTTCATTCCAGAAAACGTTTTCAAGAAAAGATTATTAAAAAAAATATGAAAAAAATATTTTTAAGAAACGCATTTCTTTAGTTACGAGTGACTAAAATTAAACATATTATAAAAAAATCAACTAAAAGGCAAAAAATAATAAAAATTGAAAAAATGTAACACATTTGTCAAAGAAAAGCGTCTTTATCGAATAAACGGTTTTCGCACCACGCTTTTCTTTAACGAATGTGTTAGATTTTTTCAATTTTTTTTTATTTTTTGCTTTTTAGTTGATTTTTTTATATATTTAATTTTAGTCACTCGTAACTAAAGAAAAGAGTTTATTAAAAATATTTTTTTCATATTTTTTTCTACTTTTTAGTCTTACACTTTTCAAACATTAAAATATATCGTCATGTTTATTAAAATATGTATAAAACATATGTATGTACATGCATGTATGTTCATGTACAAACATGAAAAGTAGTCGGAATCGGCAAAAAATTTGAAACTTTATTGTTTATTTATGAAGCATAACGTGAACAATTAACGTAAAAAGTAAAATTATGTATAGTTCATATAATTAGCTACAATCTGTAAAAGTTTCAAGTTTCTTCATTGTAAAAAAGAAGAGAATTTAAGCATTCGTGTATTGTTCCCGCGAATGCATATGTCTGCAAATTTTTAGTCATTTGCATTGAAGAAAAGGCAGTCAATATAACGTCCAAAGTTTTGACCCAAACGATTGAACTAAATGTTAATTGTAGCTAAATAATTATGTAGCTAAAATTAACTAATGTTAATTGTAGCACAAAACGTCTCTACCGGTGGTTTTTCTAAGACTACGATAAAAACAGGAATTTTTTTAATTCGAGTTTTGGTTGAAGTTTTGTTTCGTATCGTATGGAAATTTGACACGAATAAACGCCGATTTATATATAAACAAATATATGAGCGTTCAAAATTTGAAACTTTATTGTTTATTTATGAAGCATAACGTAAACAATTAACGTAAAAAGTGAACTTATGTATAGTTCATATCATTAGCTACAATCCGTAAAAGTTTCAAGATTTTACATTGTAAAAAAACAAGAGAATTTAAGCATTTTCTATTAAAATTGTTTTTTTTATTTAAACAATTAATAAACATAAAATTTTTTTTTATTAACTATTCGTGTATTGTTCCCGCGAATGCATATGTCTGCAAATTTTCATTCATTTGCATTGAAGAAAAGTCAGTCAAATTAACGTCTAAAGATTTGATGCAAACTATTGAAGTAAAGAAAAGCGTTTAAAAAATAGTAAAAATTATTAGCAGATATATTCATGGAGGATTTCAACCAAACATTGTGCGCAAACAAGACAAAGAACCCATAGTATGATGGAGGTATGTAGATAGTGTGTTCTCCATTTGGCATTACGGACCAGAACTGTTGAAGAAGTTGACTGACGTAGACGAAGCATTGTATCAACTTCGCTCATTTTCTCACTTCCAAGAATGTTCCATTGCAATAAAAACAAGTAACATCATTCTTTCTTAGGATTGTCTGCTACAATATCTATCATGTGATTATCATCAGACGAATAATTAAATTTACTGGTTCGGATTCTGAAGAGGAACCTTTAGAGATTGCTTTCTTCTTGGTCTTACGTAGACTGTATACCACAGGATGGTCGTTTGTTAACTAATGATTCCGTTAGTACTTTCCATTATATTGTTTTGGCTTGTTTTGAAGAGGAATTTATTGAAAATTCTAAAGCGTCCTTGTATGAAAACGAGGTAATGGTTGCTGCTTTTCCAGGTGCAGTACCTCTTCGAGGTCCTTTCTTTTTTTGAAAGGTTAACACCGGTGTAATATCCCAAGTAGCATAATAACAACATTTTAGTTTTACTTTTACTTAAGGTTTATAGAGGTTTTATTGTGGTAAATAAGAAGATAATGATTTTAAAGTTGCCTTGTAGATTACTGCCAGAACTTTAAAACTGTTAAGCATTTGTCACTAGTTTTAAAGTATCTAATAAGAGTATCAAATAAAACTAAGTAATCTTAATAGATTTGTCTTATTGTAGTTTTAAAATGGTTTATTCTCAGTTCACTTTAAAGCTAATCAGTTTTATAAAGAAATTCCGGACTATTTGGTTTTATTAAATTCTAGTTTGTTAACTTTTAGTTTTATTGCAGTTTTAAAGATTCTCCTAATATGACTAATAAAACCTATTATTAAAACTACTTGGTCTCAAGACTATTATGTCAGTAAAGTAAAACATATGCCTTAAAACTGTTTTTTAGTTTTCTTTAGTTGCTTTCCTAAAAGCAACTAATGGGCTATATTAAAACCAAACGCGCTTAACTGAATCAATTTGGTTATCGTAAGCCGATGCTTCTTGTTAAAACAATAAAACTATCACTCATCCCCTCTTCTTTCATGTCCAAAATGGTCGGCCATTTCTTTTATAGCGAAACAGTAGTGTAGTGTGTTGTAGTAAAGTTAATATGGAAGAAATAAGTCGCAAGTATGTACTTAAAATATAAACGAACTGGTCATTTTAAAAGAAAAATAAAACACACACAGCACTATGCCGCCTCGATTTTAGGATTAGATTCAAATTAAAACCGAGTGGCATTATTGACAGCAGCATTAAAACTAAACGGTTTTAATTGCAAGGCAACTTTGCTTTTATGTAGGATATATGCTTCTTGGAAAGGTATAAAATAAAACCATTTGATCTTAACAATTCTCTGTCGATAGACCAAATAGTTTTATTTGGATTTTGGCCATATTGCTTTCTGGTGATACTGAAAGCCATGAAAGATTACAATATAAGGCTTACATAAAAATTATAAATAAGCGACTTAAAGACATAAATTCGATATATTTTAACATTAAAATATTAAAATTGTAGATAAAATTATTTTTCTTTCAAATTAATATTTTTCGGATTTAAATTTTTTTATTATTTTTATTTTTTAATCGCCAAAATCAGAAATTTTAGGGCGCCTGAGATATTTAGACCTATTTTTGTTAACATTATCAATAAAGTTGGGTGCGCAAGTGTTTTTCTACCTTGACAGTCCGAAATAACCAAGTACTTTTTATTATTTTATGGTTACAAATATGTAGGTACCTATCCACCTACCTATCATAACACATGTAAAAATTTGTTGGCCTACCTATATGGAGTATATGGGTTTAAAGAATCATTTAATATGGTAAATTGTTTTTAAAAGTATCCATTTAAGAAACCTTTTTAAGTTAGCTATAAAACTGCCTGAACTTAAACTGTCTTTTAACATGGTTTTAAAAGCACCTTCACAGCAGCTTTAAAACCAGTTGTTTAATAAAACCAAGTTTTAAGAAAGTTTTTATTTTTGGTTTTTTTGACCTCTTTCAGAGTAAGCCCTTTTATGCTGAGATCGGTTTTATTGCAACCTTAAGGTTTACTTAAAACCAAATGGTTTTTATTTTAGTTTTATTCTACAGTTTTAAAGCATCCTTAAAATACTTAATAAACTCGTTCGGTGCTACTTGGGATTTTCGGGTCCAACAAATTCACTTTCATCTACACTATTGTCGGCAATATTTTCAACTACTGCAGATTGTTCTTTTTCAGTATTTTCTTGTTCTGGAGCAATGAAATCGTTTTCGTTAAAGGCATGGCGATTTATAGGAAATATTACGGTCTTTTTGAAGCCATTAATGACAATTGCCCAAGTTTGTGCCTTAAGATATGCCGTTCCAAATAGTTCAGCAATGTCATAATGTGTAATTGGTCTTTGATTTGACCTTAAAAATAATCTCACCGTCTCATTATAATGGGCTTTTAAGGGTGAAATTAACGTTTTATCCAAGGGCTGCATATAGTGGGTAGAAAGAGGGGGCAAGCTAACTATGTCAACAAAATTTTTCCTTGCCAAATGTATCATTTCTAAATTTCGACAATGTGTATGGAAGACTAGCAACTAGCAACACAAGATCGATAGTTTCACTGTTTCAATAAAATGCAGGAACCACTGTGAAAAATATGGGTTTGAATCCACCCATTTGGATGACACACAATTTTTGAACCAGGAAAATCCTTTTCCAGAAAAACATTGTGGTTTTTTCCGGAAAAAATCAGATATGGTATGGAACAAAAGTTCCTCCAGCACTACTACGTAAGACTGCTGTGACTAAAGATCCTCTTTCTGCATAGGTTAATGCTCCTGCCAGGTTCGAGCCTCAAAGCGCAAGAACGTATTGGGACTTTTGACTGAACAATACTTAGTCCAGTCTCAGCCACATTGAATATTCTATAAGCTGAATAATTATGATTTTCAAATGCTGCCTCAAAAATATCAAAGAAATGGACACTTCCTTATGGATGGACGTTCCAGTTGACTTTCTGACAGAAATTCTATCCTGGTATCGTTTCAGGAATCAATTTAACCATTTTCTTTCAGCATTTTCCTTTTTGTATGGATTAAAGTTTATCAGCTGGTAGCCAGCTGATACTGGTACCATACTTTTCTTGTTAATCCATAAAACTTTTTGAAGTTATTCTTCTTTTGGCGCGATTAAGAGTAAAATTTCATAAATCTGCGCGCATGCACACACAGACAGTATGGCGTTTAGTTTCTAATCTTTTAAGATAGGTATGTATGTATATTATGTATCAGCGCAAATAAGTCATTAAAAGAATATATTAGTGTTTTTAGTAAATATATTATTTATTATAATTTTTGGATTTGTCTCTCTCTGTAGTAAGATAATAAAATATTATGTAGGTATAACATTTTTATATGTCTATTTGTCACCGTGTTGTGTAATTATATCCAAAACTTACGAGTCACTTAAAAGAAGCTCCGTGGCGTACTTGGTGGTGGGTCAGAGAATGAAAGCACACGGAAAGTCGCGGGTTCCAGCCCTGGACGATTCATTTTTTTTTTTAATTTTTGGTTGTTTTAATAAAAAATTTTTGAAAGTGGTAGATAAGAAATTTAGTTTAATATTTAATATAATAGAAGAATTATATAATAGAAGAATAACTTCTTACGTGCGTACAAAGTACACACACAATCTTTTTTATTTTATTAAAAGTAAATAATCTACCAACTCATCTTCTAAGTTTTGTAGTAGGACTGCAGATCTTCCTAATTTTGTTTCAACAACCTGGCTGGTGTAACATTCGTCTTAGCTGATAGACGGAATGACGTAGTGCGTTTAACATTGAATATAGCTGCGGCTTATGCTATAATATAAAATGATGACTGTCTACAGGCACGACTAATACTAGCTACATGCTGGTGATGTCGTTCCAGTGTTGCCAATGTTAGTTTGTTCAATTTTAGGATTTTTCATAATGAAGACATATTCCATATTTGGCACACTTCCTCTCTTAATGCACACGCTAGACTTGCTTCATAACTTCATATACAGTATTAATGGAACAAATAAGAAGACTTTTTATGACTACCTACAAATAGGTCGTGCTATAAAAGCTCAGTTTTTAAAACCGATAATTTAAAAAAATTTCAAAATAAATGGTTAGTCTGTTAGTCTAAGAGTCTAAGCCATTCTACGCCTCTGTTGGAAATAGGACGTTTACTCGTCCATAATGCATTCATTGCTTACTTAGTTACAACGGCTGACTTTATCCAATAATGCGTTATAATTTTATGAACTTTACCTCGGGGGATTTTTGGCCAATTAAATGGAAATTAGAGACGAGTACAACGAGAACGAATTAGGGTGAGAAAATTGGAAGATAAATTGTTTATTTATCGATTTGGAATATGTATAGAAAATATTATGGTATTTATTGTGTAAACGATCAAATTAAACCCATATGAATGGTATAATCTTGGACACTAATTGAATTATAAAAGGTAGATTTATTTAATCCAGCGCCATGGTGATCTCAAACATACGTACTTTTTTTCTAAGATTATTCCAAAATGTAGATGTTGAATAATATTTTCATAAGTATAGGTAAGTATAAGAAACAAAGATTAACAATGATTGATACATTACCTCATCATGAAACTAAAAAATGGTACGCCCGTTAAGATAAGCAAAATGCCCCCCCCCTGAATTTATTTTATTTTTCGTTTTTTTTCATTTTTTTACGTTCTATGTGATAAAAAAATAAAAGTCAGCGCAATTTTAACACGCATTTTTTAGACCGATAGGTTTAGTGTACTTAACAAAAAAATTCCCGTCAGAAACCCAAAAAAACTAGGTTTTTGGGTATTTTTGGAAATATTCCCCATTTTATAGACTTCAAAATAATATATCAAATCGAGGTTTTTCTAGGTTATAGGTTATATTATATAATTTGAATAACTGAATCCTTTAGGTCATTCAAAAATTGGGCAAAACACGTTAAACCCCCAAAAAAACAAAAAAAATCACGTTTATAGGGTGTTTTAACCTATTTCGCCCAATATTTGAATGTCTAAAACAACTCGGTTACTTCAAATATGTACTTATATAACCTTGTACTTATATAACTTAAAAAACCTTGATTTATTTTGAAATAGATATATAAAATTGGAAAAAACCTTATTAGTTTTTTGAGTTTTTGAATGTGGTTACCGAAAAATAGTTCTTGATAAAATAAAAAAATAGACCTGCAGCCATTTCCAAAAAAAATATTTGTCCAAAAAAAATGTATTTTGAGGTTATGTACACTCAACCTACGGGTTTATAAAAAGTAAACATGTTTTGTAAAAGCCTTAACTACGCCTGTGAATTGCTTGATTTTTTAAAATTGATTGCATCCCACTAATAATGAAGAAATGACGTTTTTGGCGAAAGGGGGAAAGTCTCTACACATAATACAGGGTGTTTCATTGGGAAAGTAACATACGTTAACTGTTGAAAGAGGACACTTAGGCGGTCTCAAAACTACCATACTTAACGGGTCTTACTCCATTAATAACAAAAATACTGGGTGTTTTATCTATTTTGCCATTTTCTTATTTGGTTCATAACTTTTTAACCACACTGTATATTTATTTTATATTTGGCACGCAAATATCCTTTAAGATGTACAATAAACTAATTTATTCACAATTGCAAAAAGTCCAGGTCCAGACTAAAAAATATTCCGACCCAAAAGTAACACTCTGTTCATAAATTATTTTAAAAATAGATTTTTCAGTTGAAACGAGCATAAAAAACTAAATTTAGTGGTATACTTTGAATTTTCGGCAAAATGATTTTTCTGGTCAAATTTTGAATTTGAATTCTGAAATTATGTGAATTGCGTGAGCTCGTAGTAGAAAAAAATTTAAATACAACTTATACAACTTGTTAACCGCACTGTTTATTTATTTTATATTTAACACGCGAATATTATTTTAGGTGTCAAATTTAGGAATCAAATTTATTTACAATTAAAAAATCCAGGCCGGGATTAAAAAATATTGTAAAAATATTTCGACCTAAAAAACACCCTGTATATTAATTTTTTTAAATGGATTTTGCATTTGATAAGGGGATGGAAAACTAAATTTAGTGGTATACTTGGATTTTTCGGCAAAATAATTTTTCTGATAATATTTTGAATTTGAATTCTGAAATTATGTCAATTGCGAGAGCTCTAAGTAGAAAAAATTAAAATGCGACTTAATTTTAATTACAGTACAACCTGCCATATCCGGACCTGTCATATGCGGACCTCTCCATATCCGGACGGTTCTGCTCCGTCCGGATCTACCGAAATCTACCGAGAAACGCAGTCCTGCTGTTAGACAACGCACTAAAAGAAGAACTAAAAGATGGCGAAATAATGTCTTATAGAATCTATAAAACGTGTCTATCGACGAAAGTTATTGACGGCGTTGATTACTGGAATGTATGAAGGAGAAAACGTTTCAGAGACTATAAAAGAAGTAGTCTTGATACCTATCCGAATTTTTTCATATCTGGATCGGTCTGTCGCCACATTGATCCGGATATGACAGGTTTGACTGTAATACCATTATTAAAGGGGTTACATAGGTCTTGCAGGTAAAAAAATGTGACTTTTTAAAAGATTATATCTCGAAAATTAAAAACTATTTTTATTTATAATTGGAATATGTAAAAGTATAGTACTTAATACTTAAGGTACCTACTCTAAAAAAAATGTCAGCCAAAAATATTCATTTTTGTAGAGTTGACGGCAATTTTTAGACAACAGCCCTTTTTTGCAATGGGCAGCATAACTAAGTCCAGTCTCATCTGAAATCAAAAAATCAAAAAGTTTTTTGTAGTTTATACCTCTTACTAGTGAATGAACAAAGGAATTTTTATTAGGTGAAGTTGTTTTTGTTTTATAAAAAAAAACTACTTTAAAAATGGTCATTTTCGAAAAAATGAGAAAAATTGTGGTCGAAAAGTGTTTAAACTTATGTAAAATCTTCAAATTTCATTTTTTTTAATTCCTTCCTTCATTCACTAGCCAGAGGTATAAACTACAAGAAACTTTTTGATTTTTTGATTTCAGATGAGACTGGACTTAGTTATTAAATTGCAGTCAATTCTACAAAAATGAATGTTTTTGGCTGAAAATTTTTTTGAGAGTACCTTAAGTACTATACTTTTACATGTTTCAATTATAAATAAAAATAATTTTTAGTTTTGAAGATATAATTTTTTTAAAGTTTTTTAAAGTTAATTTTTTTTTAGCCGCAAGACCTATGTAACCCCTTAATCTAAATTGGTAAAATGTTAACATTTCAGTGTGTTTTTTATTATGTGTGACAAATAGTTTATAACGAATATTCATCTTTGAATAATGAATAAATAATAAAGAGTCAATAAAGAATACATCACTTTAATCAACAAAGTATCTAAAAATTATAACAAAACAGCGAAAATTTGCAGCATAATAACTAATCGAAACTAAAGCAGAACTATAGTAAAACCTACTTATTCAAAATTACCACCATCAAAAATTATTGTTATGTGTCAAAATGTTAATATTTTACCAATTTAGATTAAATATTGGTATTAATTAAAATTCACATAATTTCAGAATTCAAATTCAAAATTTTACCAGAAAAATCATTTCGCCGAAAATTCAAAGTATACCACTAAATTTAGTTTTTCATCCTCTTTTCAACTGAAAAATCCATTTTAAAAATATTTAATGTACAGGGTGTTGTTTTTGGGTCGCAATATTTTTCCAATATTTTTTAATCCGGACCTGGATTTTTTACAATTGTAAATAAACTAATTTATTGTACACCTTAAGTAATATTTGCTTGCCAAATATAAAATAAATATACAGTGTGGTTAAAAAGTTATGAACCAAATAAGAAAATGGCAAAATAGATAAAACACCCAGTATCTTTGTTATTAATGGAGTAAGACCCGTTAAGTATGGTACTTTTAAGACCGCCTAAGTGTCCTCTTTCTACAGTTAACGTATGTTACTTTCCCAATGAAACACCCTGATGTATTATACCTAATTCTATGTCATATTCATAAATATTTTATTAAATCATTCTTAGTATACAAATTATCCTTAGTATAAATATATTATACTATTATACTGATTATTACTATTATACTTCTTCTTCTTCTTCTTCAGCCTGTGTTCGTCCACTGCTGGACATAGGCCTCTTCCATTTGCTTCCATCGATTTCTACTCATGGCAATTCTCATCCACTGCTTGCCCGCGACTTGTTTGATATCATCTGCCCACCTCTTCTGCGGTCTGCCTACTCCTCGCCTGTTCTCTCTTGGTCTCCAGTTTGTTAGTCTCTGTGTCCATTTTTCGGGATTATCTCGGGCAACATGTCCGACCCATTGCCACTTGAGCCTTGTTATACGTTCTGCGACATCAGTAATCTTTGTTATTTCACGAATGTCGATATTTCGAATTTTGTCTCTCAAACTAATCCCTAGCATGGCCCTCTCCATCGCTCTTTGAGTTGTACTGAGCTGTTCTAAGGTTTTCTTTGTAAAGGCCATGGTCTCCAGTCCATATGTAGTTACAGGCAAGATACATTTGTCATAAACTCTACGTTTTAGACACATTGGTATATCTCTATTCTTCAAGATAAAGCTTAACTTGCCGAAAGCTACCCAAGACAATTGTATGCGTCTTTTTATTTCGGCTATTTGGTTTCCTTTGCCGATTTTGATGGTATGTCCAAGATATATATAGTGGTCTACATTTTCAAGACTGACGTTGTCAATAACAATACTACTATTATACTATTATATGTATATAGGATGTATTATGTATTGTCTCGTTTTGTTCATTTTTATTGTGGTCGTTTAGGTTTTATTCAAAATATTTTTCCATCTCCTTATTTGTTTCTTCTCTGTTAAAAGTTTTCCATATTTGTCTTTGCATATCGTCAATTTTGGTCTAAATGAGTGTGTGATTTCTTATATTTGTTTTACAGAATTTCCTGCTTCCGTGTCTGTTCTTATGCTCTAGCGTTTCTTGTACTTGTTTTTCCAAAGCCTCTTTTTAGGCATTTTCTTCTACATATTCTAGTCGCTTGCGTTAAAATATATTCTATATTGTCTTTGCGTCAAAAATTCCACTGCTATTTATAGTGTTTCTTTGTAGTTGATTAAGACTAGCTTGCATTTTTCCTCTACTGCAAATCTTCATTCATCATCATATTATTCCACATTTCTTTATCTCTTGACCTTTCCGACAGTTTCCTCTGCAGATTCCGTTACTATTGCATTTGATTGTCTCCATTTCTCCTTTGCCTCCTCGTTCTCCTCTATAACCCATATTTATACATGTTAGTTTCTTTTAGAATAAACTTTTGTCTCTCAAGAAAAATAACATTAAATTGTGTACCTTTGTAGATATAGCATGGCAACCTTGAATGACATTTTTAAATCTTTGATCTTGGTAATTCACATACTTGTTGCGTTATCTTCTACATATAAGCGGCAAAATTACACGATTTATCTTAATAATATCTTAAGCCTCTACCAAATGATGATGTTCTTAAATTTCAAATTACATCACTCACAATTTAATATTTCTCATATTAGGTGGTATAAGTAATCTATTGATAAAACACAGTGGCGTAACAAAATCTGTCGGCCCCCCTGCAGAATTGGAAATGGGGCCCCCTTTAAAAAATTACTAAATGCGACATGTGTAACAAAGACCTATCTATATGTTTACAGCCCAGTAAATGAACTTAAAATTTGGCGATACCGTGTAATTTTCAGTGTCACCACCGAAGTGGTCAAGTCAAGGCTTTTCCAGTTATTTATGAGTAAAATGTTTATTGTTCAACAAAAAACCACGTTTTTAGGCGATTTTTCGCAAATAGTTCAAAGAGTAAGTATTTGATCAAACAGAATATTGTTAGCAAAAATGTATCTAGCTTATAAAAAAATGAAACAAAAATGAAGTCTATCGACCCAGTAAAAGAAAAGTTGTGGCTCATGAAAAGTTTTTCTTCGTCAAATTCCAAATCCAATATTTCAACGTGAAATAAGCAAAATGAAATACTTTTCGAAGAAACTCATTAGAACTTTTTTTAAGTGTTAAAAGAACCTTTAGTTTTTATAAAATTTTCTAGCATCAAAACTAAGCCAGTTACGCCCAAAATACAGTTAATCCCATTTTTTTGGTAAAAAAAATTGTGAAAATCTCCCCCTATTTAGCAACCCAAATGAAACTAATCATTATCGCCTTACACATTACTTAACTTTTTATAGGACCTGTAAGTCTCACCATAAGCGTAACCAGGGGGGTTTTTGGGGTTATAACCCCCCATTGGGATGCACTTTGAGCTCTATACGCTTAACACCATAGCCCTTAGAGACCTTCTAGTAGTTGTAACCCCCCCTTTCAGGTAGTTGTAACCCCCCTTTTAGGATTATCCTGGTTACGCCTATGAGTTTCACCGGTTCAAAGTTTTAAAAGGGTTCTAGTTAAAAGGGCTTGAACGAGTCACTAATCACGAGTATATGCAAATTTTAAACAGCCACATCTTAACCAATTTTTGTGTTACAGAAAAACAGAATAAAGCCAAAATATTTATAACAGCAAGACCTACATTTCTTTACTCCTTGATATTTTTCGTATCACTAATACTTTTTAAGTTATTTTGAAAAAAAAGCATTTTTTCAAAATAAAAAATCTTTTTTTACTACGAAACCATTTTTTTTTTAATAAGAACTTTGAACCGGTCATCAAACTTATAAATCATTATTATAAACAATAAATATTTAAAGTAAAAGGTAAAGCGCTAACGATAAATTTCACGCTAACAGATTTTCACGATATTTTTACCAAAAAAACTTTATTTGAGCCAACTTTAGTTGAACGTAAATCGTATAGTTTTGGTGCTAGAAACTTTTATAAAAAATAAAAATAAAGATTTTTTTTGAAATATTTAAAAAAAAGTTTTAATGAGTTTATCCCGAAAAGTGCTTAATTTTTTGGTTATTTCAAGTTGAAATATTCGATTTGGAATTGGACGAATAAGATTAATTTTTCATGAGCTTCAACTATGTCGATAAACTTCATGAATAAGTACACCGTTTTTTGTATCTTATAAGCTCCATTTTACTACAAATATTTTTTCGATATCTAATATTTCATTCGATCAATATTTATTTTTGAGTTATTTGCGAAAAGCCCGTCTGAAAACGTTGCTTTTTTTGTTAAAAAATAAACATTTTCACTCGCAAATGACTTGTAAAGTATTAACATAGATAAAGAAACTCTATAGAACAAAAGTTACTTATAATTAGTCAATTTATACATTTCCGGACTTATTTTTAAACGTATGCTTTTCACCCCAAGGAAAGGTGTCACCCACCTAAGTAAAAGCAATCAACGGCATAAGTCCAACTTTGAAGTGGAGTGTAACTAGAAGAACCTAAATCCAAATTGTCAAGAAACTACGTCCGACTCGTGACGATGATTATTTCACTACAAAACTGTCATTTATTGAGCTATTGGTGTATTCATTTTTACATATACCTATTATGACGACAAAATCCTTGTTATTATGACGACCATTGACATAATGGGGCCCTCGTAAGCTTCATGCTGCGGGGCCTCTGTTACGCCTCTGAATATTTGTATCGAAATACTAAACATAGGTAAATATTAAAGAGAAAACCCATTTGTAGATTTAGAAATATTAAGTTTCTAGATATGAGATGATTCATTTGCCGAATACGCCTATTTAGAAATTTACGTTTTTAAATTTAAACACACAAAGTAAAATCATATACCTATAACAGAGTTTTACATAATATTAGATGACAAGATGGGGCCCCTGATCGATTGGGGCCCCTGATCGATTGGGGCTTCCCGCAAGCTTCACGCTGCGGGGGCTTCTGTTCCGCCCCTGATAAAACAGTCCAATGTCCTCTATTAATTGAACAGATAAGTGGATAAAGGTCATATGTCACATTTTTTGAGAAAATTGTTTTATTAGCCTTTTGTTCTTCTAATATGCTGTTTAACCTATTAAAATTTTAAAATTACTTATTTTTAGAAAAATAAAAATAACAGTAGGTATTAAAGCAATATGTCACACAATGATTTTCGAATTGTGGTGGATAAAGGTATTATGTCCAAAATTGCGTTTGGACATCATACCTTTATCCACGTCAAATGTGTAAATATGGACAATTTTCTACTACTTACTACTTGGATAAAGGTAATATGTCCACAAAATTTGAAATATTTGGCTTAAGGTAACTTTTTTTAAATTTAATTTAAAGCGTAAAATAGTACCTTCGAATACCTGTTTAAAAAAGTATAGCAATGCAAATTTATAAAACAAATAATTAACTTGGAACAAAAGACACTAAAATGCTCATTACTCAAAAACATTATTTTGTGACATATGACCTTTATCCACTTATGTCTTCAATTATGCCACAAGTACCCAAATATAAATTATGGGTTCTTGAATATTGAAAGATTCTTTCTGCGAAGTGAGATTTTATTCTCGAAGTGTCGACACCGAGGTAAATAAGTAAACAAATCAATTTAGCATTAAACGCCAGCTAATGAACACAAAATTCCTGGTTGTGCCTAATAAAAGCCAATAATATAGTCGGTTCGCTAAACTCAGACGCAACTGGCTAGATATTTTAGTCGATAAATTTTTTGTTTTTTGCCAATTTTGCAAAAATTGGCAAAATTACTAAGTATTTAGTGATTATTAACTATTTAGTAATTATTTTTTGCCAATTTTAATAAAATTGGCAAAATTACCGACTAAAACATCTAGAAAGTTGCGTCTGAGTTTAGCGAACAGACTATAACAATAATCTATAGAGATTTATACGCAATTTATAACTGTTTATATCAAAAAATGATTAACGCGGATGATAGATGATGGTAAGGAATGGAGATGGAGTTATAAAGAAGAAAAAGTAGTGGAAATAGCGAGTTTAAAAAACTACCAGAGCTGCATACAAGGAACCAAGGAGGGGAGATGCAACGAACAGGGAAAAAAGAATTTCTAATAAGTTGGACAATGTTAATAAATGTTTAGTTTTCAGTAGTAATAAGAATAGGGTTAGGAGTAAAAATCATACATACTGTATTAATAATATTACTGGTGATAGGAATATAGGTATTAAGTATAACAACAATATGGGCAGTATGATGGGTGAAGGAAATATTGGGAATGGGTATATAAATAGTAATGAAGGTAGGGAAAAATTAAATATAAGTATTATAAATAAACACAGTAACGAAACAAATAGCAGATATAATGATAATACGAAAACCAGGGAGCCAAATAGAACTAAAAGATAAGATAGGGATAATACAAATATACGGACCAACAGAAGGTAGTGAAGAAGAGGCTATGATAGAATTCTACAACGAACTCCAATATACATTAGATAAGTTAAGAGAGACAGGAGAAAAAATAATAATTTTAGGAGATTTGAATTCTAGAGTAGGTAAGGACGTTAATAGGGGATTAGGATATATTGGACAATATGGGGAAGAAGCATTAAATAGAAATGGAATTAAAATGCTAGAATTCTGCCAAACGAATGACCTGATAATAGGAAACACATTCAGTGAACAAACCATTGAAGACAAATATACATTTGTGGCTGAAGCGAGAAATGCAAAAAGCTTAATCGACTATATAGTATATACGAGAAATTTGGAACAAAAAATACAAAATATCTTAACGGAAAAAGAGCCGGAGCTGTCCACAAAACACAGGCTTGTCACTGCAAAACTGAAGGATGAAAAAATAGAGGAGATGGAAAGAAAAGAGTACAAGAAAGTAAAAGTAAACAAACTAAAGATAGAACGTGTGAGAGAACTTTACAAGAAGGAAACCAATAAAAGATTGAGGCAGATAGAGTGCCAAAAAGAAACATGGACAATGGAAGAAAGATGGAAAACTTACAGAGAAGTATTAAAGAAAACAGCAGCTGAAGTATGTGGAATCAAAAAATGTAATAATCAATTGAAAAGGACAAGATGGTGGAATAAAGAAGTGAAAACAGAAATAAAAATGAAGAAAATGGCATGGAAAAAATACATCGAAACGGGATTAGAATGTTACAGGACATTTTAAGTCCTGTAACAATGAATTTTTTTCGCGAAAGCTGGATTGCAAAATTTATTTTGCAAAATCTATTGAACCGATCTTAATGAAATTTACAATATTGTTTTACTGTAATAAAGTTTTTCTGGGTGAAATATGAAAGTCCTAAGTGTAGCATAAATGGTTGAAAAACGTAAAATGGGAATACTTGTTTTTGTATGGTTTTTTCGCAATTATTGCTATTTTACAACAAGCGTGACTTTTTTAAAATTTTTAACTAATTCTATATTATAGGAAATTTAATTACGCAACTTTTATGTTAGAACAACTTTCCTCGGAAATGAATACTTTTAAAGTTATAATCAAAAAACGAAGAAAAAAATCGAATTTTTCCTGCATTTTTTGACATTTTGATTATTTAAACAATGTTCCGGACCTTTTTGAGAGGGAGGATAACTCAAATATTATGATTTGAGTTATTTTCAAGCAATTTCTGCAAAAAAATTTGAGTCACCTCTCAACGTCCAAATGTACTAATATTTTTACAGATGCGACACGCAGCGGGATTACGAACACTCGATGCGAGATCGCAAAACGAACCGTAGGCAAACTCGATGCGAATACGCATCGAAGCCAAAAAGTGATTACGAACTGGGTTCGAGTAGACTGTCAGAAAATCATCGGCAATTTTCGTATTTTTGAACCTACGGGATAATATTTCGAACAAATGGAATGATGTGCACCTTATATGCCAAGGAATTTCTCTCATTAATTATTACAATCGAATATAAAATAAAGTTTTTATTACATATTTAATTGTTATAAACGTTTATTTTATATTCTAAGGATGATACAGTGATAACGTATACCTAGATATATAAATATATGATTTTCGAACTTGAGTAGAATTTGAGATTAATTATGATTTTTTACCGTTATTAAAGATTAAATGGCCAGGGAAAGATGGGAGACGTTATATAAAAAATATTACTAAAGGTCGTAATGGTCACTACTAACTACCTATTCACTTCATCGAATTCTGTCTCAGAGCTTTCCTTCACATATTTTTAAAATAGGAATAAGTATTATAGAACTTCTGTCCGTGTAATGAGTGTAATAACACCTCACTGGGAGATTTAAACAATATATTTTTTTAATGTTCAAAACATGAGAATTATTATCAAAACCGTATAATCTAAATATCGTTTGATTAACGATTTACATTATTTTTAAATTGAAAAAATCAAAGTATGAAGTAAGTAGGTTATGTCATTATGTATTCACTTTTCTTAATTTTTATACTTGGACCGGCAAGAGAGAAAGCGTTATAGGAGATCAGCGATCTATCAGAGAGAGATAGATAGTTCGAGTTGGTAACTCGACAGGGTCGTAGGTATCGAGCAGTGCCTTCAAGTTGACTCGCATCGACAACGTAGGGAAAGAGGTTTCGTAATCACTCCCTACGGTAAAACATGGCGGATACGATGCGTATCGAGTGTACGTAATCCGGGCCCTGGTCTACTACCAAATGATGATGTTCTTAAATTTCAAATTACATCACTCACAATGTAATATTTCTCATATTAGTTCGTATAAAGTACTCTATTGATAAAACAGTCCAATGTCCTCTATTAATTATGCCACAAGTACTCAAATGTAAATTATGGGTTCTTGAATATTGAAAGATTCTTCCTGCGAAGTGAGATTTTATTCTCGAAGTGTCGACACCGAGGTAAATAAGTAAACAAATCAATTTAGCATTAATAAAAAATTATAAATTTAGCATTGATAAAACAGTCCAATGTCCTCTATTAATTATACCACAAGTACTCAAATGTAAATTATGGGTTCTTGAATATTGAAAGATTATTCCTGCGAAGTGAGATTTTATTCTCGAAGTGTCGACACCGAGGTAAATAAGTAAACAAATCAATTTAGCATTAAACGCCAGCTAATGAACACAAAATTCCTGGTTGTGCCTAATAAAAGCCAATAATAACAATAATCTATAGGGATTTATACGCAATTTATAACTGTTTATATCAAAAAATGATTAACGCGAATGATGGATGGATTGACGGGCAGGCCATAAGAGCGAGCAACCAGTCTGATCACAGTAATTTAACCATCACCTCGCTAGATGGCTGTCCAGATCCACGATATTTATGAGCTTTCGCTTTAGATGTTGGGCATTAAGTGTGCTTAAGATGGGGCTTAGGGAAAGACGTTTACTTATAGAATTTACAAAAGAATATGTGAATTATTAATGAATGGACGTACCTATATGGAAAATTGAATATTACATGCAATATAAGTAGTTATAATTTAACAAGTTACAGATAAACAGATTTAACTGAAACCCTCAAGGTCACTTGCATCACATTAACGAACGTCTGTCGTATCTTCTCTTGGCGGTTGTAGATAAATCGGTTTTACTGTACATAAGTATGCACCTGGATATATCTGTCCATTGCCATTATCTAAATATCGTATTGGTGTATACCTATGTAACATTTTAATGTACTAGCCCCAGTGCTTACTCAACAATATATTAAGTTGAACTTATAAGTAGGCTTTTCGTTTTGGTAGTTTATTTTTAACTCATGCAACTTATTTTTTTAAGTTAAGTTTAAAACACGTACCTATTTATTTTATTATGGCTGTCATCAGAATCCTATGAGCTCCGCAGAAGACTACTTTGAGTAACGCTGACCTATTGTATCAAATCTTACTCAGGCGTAATTTCTTAAGATCGTATTACAGAAAGCCTTTCTGGAATTTTTGGATTGGAAGTAGAATCTTGTTGTAAAAAATGTTCTAGAAATACTTTAGAAATCGAATAATAGTGTTGATTTATTTGTAAAAATATTGTTATATTTCTATTTGATATGAAAATTAAATTTTGATAATTATAAACAAAATTCAATTTAATATAAAATATTTTCAATTTTCTCAACCACGGGCATATAAATTTAGAACAACCTGTATACAACAAATTGTTATATTTAATTTTAAGAAGTGATTAAACGAAACTCGGGACAATGCGCTTAGAACAAACAAAGTGAATGGCGCGTACCATTATCGTTGTTCGCGGAAGGTTCGATCATTAGCTTATGCTAAATAAAACTCAAGTGAAATCGATAATAGGTCATTATCGTTGTTCGCGGAAGGTTCGATCATTAGCTTATGCTAAATAAGACCCAGTTGAAGTAGATAATAGATCATTAAATTTTGTAAATAGTAGAAAGTAATTTTAGAATGGGAATTAACTATTTTTCTTTTGAAATCCATTAAGCATATTTAGAAAGATTAAAAATTGGTTTTGAGGAATACTGCGAATGAGAGTTGGTGGTGGAAGGTTGATTTGTGAATCTGGAAGGGATATTTAGAAAGTAGGGGAATGAATGAAAAAGATAAGGGAGAATGTTTTGAGCTGTCAAGAAGTGAAGTCCAGTAGTAGACGGTAGTGTACGGAGAGTGAGAAAGCCGGTGTAGTTCCGTGAGTGTGGAGTATCTATCGTGGAACGAGAGGTAGGCCAGGTTGAGAGTAAAAGAACCTCCTTGAGCCAAGAGTGTCCCGGTAGCTGATTGCAGTTTCGAAAAAGGTAGAAACACGGCATCACGACAGAAGCAGGAACGGGAGCTATACGAGCTAGTTTTCAAAGGAGAACATTACTGGAAGCCAGGACGAGGTTTTGATCGCAGCCAAGGATAGCAGGAAACGTCTTGTGTGAAGACATTCTCAGTTCGCCAGAAAAAGGTCAGTCTCATTTGTTTGGACATGAATGTATGGGTTTTTCGTATTAAATACCACATTTAAAATTGAAGAACATAATCAATAATATCAGAAAAGCTTCATCAAACTTAAATAGAATTGTTGCTAATAAATCATAATAGTTAAATGTTAATAAAAACTTTCAATTGGAAACCAAAAGGAAATAAGATTCCCGTGTGTAAATGTTATGTTTAAGAATAATAAGATATAGCAAATATTAAGCAGTGATTGCCATTTAAATAAAATAAACAATATTTTGATTATAATTGTAACCCATATGTGTGTATTATTTTAATCTTTTCTTTCCTATCCCGATTAGGAACCATTGAGAAATACTTAGAAGCCACGAGAGTAAGTAATTAATTTTATAATTCGCCCTGAGATTGAAAACATATTGATATGTGATCTGGTAAATTAATTAGATTATGATTAATGCATTGATTAAATTAAATGACAAATAAGAATATTATCTCATATCAATAATCAAGATCACATCAACTGTCGTCCAACGTGGAAAGCATTGAAAAGTATTTCTAGTGGCAAATTTGAAGGATAGAAAGAGTAAAGCCGGTATTTGAAAATTTATATGCCTGTGGTAAAAAGTGAGATACTTACATTTGATAACATAAAATTTTAGATCTCTTTAGGTACAAATTTTACATAACTGATTTAATATTTATTTTTACGATATTTACATTTGATATATTTATTGACAATTTATAATATTTGGGTGAGAAAAAGTCGTCTTGGTAACATACTAGTAAAATTTCATATTTGGCGGGGACAGTACTTCTTGAAAACAAATGTCTGTGACAAGAAGCCAAAGCAAAGACAATAAAAAACAAAAAGAACATTCAGATCAAGAGGAAAATTCAGACCAAGAAGATATTTTAGACACAACAATCATGGAAACAGGAATAGATAAACTATTACAACTGATGCAACTCCAGTCACAAAAACTGGATGACAATCAAAGAGAAACAAAACAAGCAATGGATGAAGCAAAAAGGACAATGGATAAAAATCAGGAGGAAACAAAACTAGCAATGGATGAAGCATCAAAGAAAATGGATAAAGTGGATCAAAAAATGGATGAAACACAACAAAAAATGGATGAAACACAACAAAAATTGGATCAAAAAATGGATGAAACACAACAAAAAATGAAACAAGCAATAGAAGAGAACAACAAGAAAATGGAAGAACGCATAGGAAAGTATGAAAAGGAAGTAAAAGGATTTTTGACAATGATCAAGAACGATATGGGACAACAAGAGACAGAGATTAAAGAAATCAAAAGCAAAATAAAGGAAATAACGAATTGCCAGAAAAAGGAAATAGAAAATTTGGAAAATAAGTTGGAAAATGCTATTCAAGTAGACAGAGAAGAAGTGGAAAAAAGAATCACAGAAATAGAAAAACAAGTCACCGAAAACCGGACGCAACAAAATGTAGGAGAAAGAAGAGAAATGGTTATACATAGCACAGATGACGTGAAGATAAGGTTTGGCGGGGATGTAAGAAGATTACACCCAGTGTCGTTCATAAATAGCCTGATAAAGAAAATACAGCACATCGGAAATTTCGAAACAGCAAAAGAAACTATCAGAAACCATCTCAAATATGAAGCAAGCCTATGGTTCGATAGCAAAGAAGAAGAATTCGGCAATTGGCAACAATTTGAACAAAAATTTTTGAATTATTTCTGGGGAAAGGTCCAACAATTGGAAATTAACAAGGAGTTGCAAAATGGGAAATACAATGATAGGATGGGTGTATCAGAAAGGACATATGCTTTGCAAATTTACAATAATGCAAAACATTTACAATATAATTACTCATCGGAACAATTAGTCGAACTGATTGCAAGACATTTCGAGGAAACGCTGGAAGACCATATCACTTTGCAAAATTACAAAGACATAGATAGTTTATGCCAATTCCTACAAATAAGAGAATCACGTCTAAGAGAAAGAAAATCAAGAAGGTCGCGAGAAGATTACAGGCACCGAGAAACACAAGATTACAAAGATAGAAATCAAAATAGGAGGGACTATACAAGACGAGATTTTAATCCCAGAAGGGAAAACGAAAATAGAGACAACGGAAGAGGAAATTATGAACAAAGAAATAGGCAATGGAATGAGGATAGAAATCGAGAATACCAGAATAGAAACACCACACGCTCAAATCAAGAAAACAGAAATAATGGTAGACAAAATGAACAGGGATATCGAGAAAACCGAAACAGATCCGACAGACCAAGAGAAAATAGAAGAGAAGTAAATAATACCCAGACAGATGAATATGACGGAGAGAGACATTATGACGAAAATATAAACAACGATGAGAAACCGGCGTCTTTTCACGACGGCGCTCACTAAAAACCAAAAATCAAACAGGAATCTTTTGTCACCCCAAGGAGTTTATTAAATTGGCAGGAAACAACGAAAAGAAAAATGGAGTTAATTTAAAATTTGTGGATGGATTTATCAACGAGAAACCAATTAAAATTATGATAGACACTGGATCTGAAATAACATTGGTCAACAGAAAACTAATAGAAGAAGTTAACTTAACAAATTTAATTTACAAAATACCTAGGGTAAATTTAGTGGGCGCAAACAAACGGACATTGGCAACTATAAATGAAGGCATACGAGTAATGGTACGACTGGGTAAGAATATGTATGCACTACAATGTGTAATAATGCCAAACATGTCACATGACATGATAGTAGGAGTTGACGAATTGGCAGAAAAACATGTAGTGATAGATTTTAAAAATAATACGATGAAACTAACAGAAGAAAAAGAAAAAGAACAGGACAAGGAACATGAGAAACAAAATACGGACGAATCAGGTAAAGAACAAACAGTGGAAATGAATTTGGCAGCGAAGCAAGGACAAAGAAAAAAAAGGAGAAAAGGTCAGAAAAAGATAAAAGAAAATGAAACCTGTGGCTCCTCAAAAGAAGAGTTGAGCCCAGAAGAAGAAAATTTGAGAGTATCAGAAACAAAGGAAACCTGGGATTCCTCAAAAGAAGAGACGAGCTCAGGAGAAGAAGAAATAAAGCTAAAAAATGAAAGTGAAAAGAATATGATTGAAACAGTGGTATTTGAAGAGGAGGTATATGCAAACGAGGATGCAGAATGCACGGTAAACATGTGTGAAGAATCTGAAAAAAAAGACAGAAAATTGATATGTGGAGAAGGGAAAGAAAAAGAATTGCGGTTGATGTTAAGAAACTACGAAAATTTGATCAATGAGGAAAACAGAGTGGCTAAAAAGTACGAACATTCATTTGAGGTGAAAAACTTGGGAAATTTTCGATCAAAGACTTACCCGATTCCATACAAGTATCGACAAGAGGTGAAAGAAGAAATAAATAAAATGTTGGAAGATCAAATCATCGAAAGATGTGATTCACCGTATGTTAACCCGATTGTGATAGTAAAGAAAAGCAATGGAGAATTGAGATTATGTTTAGATGCCAGGAATATCAACCAGCACACTGTATCACAATATGAATCACCTCTAAACATCGAGGCCATTTTTGGAAGAATCACCGGGTCACACATATTTTCGAAAATTGACTTAAAACACAGTTTTTGGTTGATACCGTTAGCTGAAAAGTGTAGAAACTACACCGCTTTTTCTATTGATGGTATTGTCTACCGGTTTAAGGTAGTGCCATTTGGATTGCAGAGTGCTTGTGCTGCACTCGTCCGAGCTCTACATACCATTTTGAATCGCCATGAAGATTTCATAGTTCATTATATCGATGATTTATTAATTTTTTCACAAGATACTCAGAGTCATCTGGAACACATAGAAATAATTCTGGAAGAATTGGACACAGCGGGATTGAAATTAAACATTGAAAAATGTCAATTTTTTCAAAAAGAAGTCATTTATTTGGGTTTTCAATTGGACACCAAAACAGTAAGATTAGCCGAAGACAGAGTCAAGCTCATAGATGAATACCCAAGACCAACGAATTTGAAAACATTGAGAGGTTTCCTTGGCACGATTAATTATTTTAAAAAGCTGATTCCCGATTTGAGCCAAAAGGAAATCCCTCTGATAAAATTGCTTAAAAAAGGAATAAAATGGAATTCGAAAGAAGAACAGGAGGAAGCTTTCGAAACATTAAAACGAGAATTCGCAAAAGGAACGAAAATATACCAACCTATTTACAATTTACCTTTTATACTCCGAACTGATGCGTCCATACAAAAATTTGCAGGAGTTCTGTCTCAAATACAAAACGACCAAGAAGTGCCGATATGTTTTATATCTCGAGTGACTAAAACACATGAGAGAAAATATAGTGTTACAGAATTGGAGTTTGCCAGTGTACTATATTGCGTAAACAAATTGAGGTTTTACTTATTGGGAGCAAAATTCACAATCGAAACAGACCATGCAGCTTTAGTACATATCATGAAGAATAGATTAGTAAATAATAGAATACATAGAGGCATTCTATTATTACAGGAGTATGATTTTGAGTTCCGATATATAAAAGGAAAAGACAACATAATAGCCGACGCTCTAACACGGGATGAGGACACCGGAAAAAAGGAAACAATTACTCTACAGGTGGGACTAAATAGATTAATACAAGAAGAAGGGATATATTCATTAAATGAGATAAGGACAAACCAGGAAGACCTAGAGGAAAGAGAGAAAAGAAGAGCGGAAGTAGAAAATAACATATATTTTAAGAGAATAGACGGAAAGGAACTATATTTAGTGACACAGACATTGGCCGAAAAGATAATAAAGAAATTACATGAGGACAATGGGCATATCGGTAGCAGAAAAGTTTGGCTCGTTTTTAGGGAAAATTACATCAGCCGACAGGATTACCGCATTGCAAAAGAAATTACCCAGAAGTGCGATGTATGTCAAAAATATAAGAGTCGGAATTTCAAAAACGAAAATGTTGCCAAAAATATTGAAGCCCGAAACAAACTAGACATTGTAGCAATAGATATGTTAAGCGATCTAATTATGACCACTAAAAGGAACAAACATATTCTGGTAATGGTGGATGTGTTTTCAAAATACGTAAAATTATATAGTTGCCGCACCACAAAGGGGGAAGAAATATTAAGAAAAATCGACAATTTTATAGCCATAGTAGGAACACCAAAAAAGATTCTACTGGACAATGCAACGTATTTCCGAAATGATCGTTTCAAGGGACAACTTCGAGAACGAGGAATAGAGACAAATTTTGTCAGCATCAGGCATCCACAGAGTAATCCGTCGGAACGATTCATACAGGAAGTGACGAAATTTCTTCGCATTGCAACAGATGGTCAACATCGCCACTGGGACAGGAAAATGGCGGAAATAACAGTAACAAAAGAGACCCCAGAATACATCATGAAGGGTGTACTGCCGATAAGGCCATGGGAAGACCAAGAGCCAAAAGAATATCAACAGGTGATTGAAACCGTACAGAGAAGGTTACGGCGAAGCAACGAAAAATATATCGAAAGACAGGAACAAAATAGAAAAAGAAGACCAGTGACTTCCAAAAGGGTGAAAAAGTACTCGTGAGGGCATTACGAGTATCAAATCTTCCTGGGGGCATTTGCGCAAAGTTGATGCCTGTTTTCGAAGGCCCGTACATCGTAAATAATGAAAATGGGATAAATAGTTATGAGTTTGAGGCACAGGAACTCGGAAAAGATCCGAGGAATTTATAATATTCACGATGTATACAAATATCACGAATAAAAGACAGAATTACATGAAGTAGATAGTAAGTTAGGATATAAGACGTAGATTAAAGTAAGGAAATATACAGGGAGTTGGTTTTGCCTCGAGAAAATTTATTTAAAAATGCAGATAAATTTTATCGAATACAAGGCGGGGATTTGTTATATTTCTATTTGATATGAAAATTAAATTTTGATAATTATAAACAAAATTCAATTTAATATAAAATATTTTCAATTTTCTCAACCACGGGCATATAAATTTAGAACAACCTGTATACAACAAATTGTTATATTTAATTTTAAGAAGTGATTAAACGAAACTCGGGACAATGCGCTTAGAACAAACAAAGTGAATGGCGCGTACCATTATCGTTGTTCGCGGAAGGTTCGATCATTAGCCTATGCTAAATAAAACTCAAGTGAAATCGATAATAGGTCATTATCGTTGTTCGCGGAAGGTTCGATCATTAGCTTATGCTAAATAAGACTCAGTTGAAGTAGATAATAGATCATTAAATTTTGTAAATAGTAGAAAGTAATTTTAGAATGGGAATTAACTATTTTTCTTTTGAAATCCATTAAGCATATTTAGAAAGATTAAAAATTGGTTTTGAGGAATACTGCGAATGAGAGTTGGTGGTGGAAGGTTGATTTGTGAATCTGAAGGGATATTTAGAAAGTAGGGGAATGAATGAAAAAGATAAGGGAGAATGTTTTGAGCTGTCGAGAAGTGAAGTCCAGTAGTAGACGGTAGTGTACGGAGAGTGAGAAAGCCGGTGTAGTTCCGTGAGTGTGGAGTATCTATCGTGGAACGAGAGGTAGGCCAGGTTGAGAGTAAAAGAACCTCCTTGAGCCAAGAGTGTCCCGGTAGCTGATTGCAGTTTCGAAAAAGGTAGAAACACGGCATCACGACAGAAGCAGGAACGGGAGCTATACGAGCTAGTTTTCAAAGGAGAACATTACTGGAAGCCAGGACGAGGTTTTGATCGCAGCCAAGGATAGCAGGAAACGGGTCTTGTGTGAAGACATTCTCAGTTCACCAGAAAAAGGTCAGTCTCATTTGTTTGGACATGAATGTATGGGTTTTTCGTATTAAATACCACATTTAAAATTGAAGAACATAATCAATAATATCAGAAAAGCTTCATCAAACTTAAATAGAATTGTTGCTAATAAATCATAATAGTTAAATGTTAATAAAAACTTTCAATTGGAAACCAAAAGGAAATAAGATTCCCATGTGTAAATGTTATGTTTAAGAATAATAAGATATAGCAAATATTAAGCAGTGATTGCCATTTAAATAAAATAAACAATATTTTGATTATAATTGTAACCCATATGTGTGTATTATTTTACTCTTTTCTTTCCTATCCCGATTAGGAACCATTGAGAAATACTTAGAAGCCACGAGAGTAAGTAATTAATTTTATAATTCGCCCTGAGATTGAAAACATATTGATATGTGATCTGGTAAATTAATTAGATTATGATTAATGCATTGATTAAATTAAATGACAAATAAGAATATTATCTCATATCAATAATCAAGATCACATCAATATATAATACATGTCTATTGTAATATCATTGTGATATGCAACATCGATTGTACTTGTAAATAACGAACATTTTACTTTTCAATCTTATGTTACTATAATCATATTCAATATTTTTCACACCTTCCATAGATTCATTATATTGAAATTACATAAATGAACCTTCCACATACATTACTTTCTTATCAAATTAAGACCATGTTCTCACATTTTGGAGTGGCATTATTCCTAATTTATTATGTTTTATTTTACAGTTTATATTTTCTTTTTGATTTCAATATTTTTTGTTTTCCCTCAAATTTGTCAGAAATTAAAAAACACATAAGAACTGGTTTAAAATAAAAATAGATTTATTACATAATATGGTTAACGTTATAAGACATACCCATGTTATCAATTCTAGGCTTACAAAAACCCCTTTATTTTTACAATTTAACGGCTTTTTTTCAATCCACCTTTCAAATAAAATCTAATCGATCACAATTACCAAGATGTTTCTTTTCAAAAGCAAAAAGAACCAAATTTCGTGCTGATCCAGCTGCTTTTATCTTAAAAACTATCGATTACCCCCTTACTCAATCAATCTCTGTTAACAGTGAGGCGACAACAGCAAATTATTTGCAGAAATACCAATGAGGTCCAGTATCTAGGGGTAACCCTGGATTCCAAACTCAATTGGAACACTCATATTAACAATATAGCCAATAGAACTGCTGACAAGGTGTAAGTAAAACCTGGAGTTAAAACCAAAGGTAATATTTTGGTTGTACACATCAGTGATACGACCAACAGTTACATACTTATGGTTCAGAACTTTGGTGGAGAAAGAGGGTGTTGCAATCTTGTGTGACCTTTCACACCGCCCTTCAAAGACAAGCGCTTCTAAATATAACAGGAGCTTTGAATAGTACAGGAACGGCTTCATTAGAGGCTATCACAGGTCTCGCTCTTCTGGAATTATATATTTCGGCGGTAGCTTTTATGACCATCCTGAGACTCAAAGCAAACAATATTTGGAGGCCCAATTCTGTATTGAATAGCCGTACAAATACTACTGGGTCTATACATATGTAAGGAATCCATCTTTATGATGAACTCAGATATGATGACACCAGAACTAATCTTCACTGAGAAGATTAATACAATTATACCATCTAGAGAACTTCTTTTTCTAGGTGCCGAGACCCCTTGTCGATCGTTGGCTCTCATGTTGCCCAGCATATTAACAATCATTGTCTTATTTACAGCAGAGAACAAAAAGTCCCAAATATTAATGGGAAGAATATGGTTCACTGACGGATCTAAAATTGTCCATTGTACTGGATCAGGAGTATTTGGGTAAAAATGTAACTATAATAAATCTTACATCTTAAGTCAATATACAACTATGCTCAAATTTTTGCTTTGGTGGCCTGCATTTGGAGTGGGAGATAGCCCACTCACGAAATAAAAACTGATGAGGAACTACAAAGATATCCTCGACAACCTGACAAAAGACAATAAAGTGTCTTTAATATGGGTGCCGGGTCATGAAGGGGTGCATGGGAACGAACGAGCAGATATGTTAGCGAAACAAGGCTCGAGAAAAACTTTTGAAGGCCCAGAACCTTTCTGTGGCATCACTAAAGATGCTATGAAAAACGAGGTTCAGAAATGGCTGATAAAGAATCATCAAAATAAATGGAGAACCACTCAAGGGCAAATCCAGACTAAAAAAATAATCAAGAATATTGACAAAAAACTCTCGAACAGTTTGATGAACCTCAATAAACGAGAGATCAAAACGGTCATTGAAATGGTGACTGGACATTGTCGTTTAAGAAATCACCTATACAAACTAGGTAAGGTGAATGAACCATGGTGCAGAAAGTGCGAAATGGAAGAAGAAACTGCCATACACATACTATGCTATTGCAGTGTGCTAGGTGATGTAAGGCAGAACTTCACTGGTCAAATGAGGTTTGAACCAGAAGAGATCCTAAAACTACAATAAGAAAACTGTTGGCCTTCGTTGAGGCCACAGGACTTATTAAAGTTTAAGGAGAAGAACAGGGTTTGGTACAAAGGTCTTATGACCAAGTGCCAGAGACTAACGAGTCTCGCCTGAGTTAAGAAGAAGAAGAAGAAGAACCTGGCAAAATACAATTAAGTGTATTTAATATGGGTGCCGGGCCATGAAGGTGAATGGGGATGAGCGAGTAGATAAATGTTGGCAAAACAAGGCTTGATAGAAACCTCTAAAGGCCCAGACTATTTCTCTTCACAGAAACTACAGAGTGAAATTTGTTTCACTCTGTAAAAGAAAAACAAAGTTCATAAATAGCTAATAAGGAATCATCACAATAAGTGGAGAGTCAATCAAGGGCAAATCTAGACTAAAGATTAATCAAGCAAATTGAATATAAAAAACTTGAAATATAAAAAACTGTCGAACATTTGATGATCCTCAATAAACGAGACATCAAAATAGTCAGTGAAATGGTGACTGGACATTGTCATTTAAAAAACCACCTATACAAACTAGGTAAGGTTACTGAACCATGATGAATAAAGTGCAAAATGGAAGAAGATATTGCCGTACACACACGTACTATTCCATTGCAATGTGCTAAGTGATGTAAGGTAGGATTTCACTGGTCAACTAAGGTTTGAACCAGAAGTGAACTTAAAACTGCCAATAAGAAAACTGTTTGCCTTCGATGAGACCACAGAACTTATTAGAGTTTAAGGAAAAAACAAGGTATGGTACAAAGGCCTTACGACCAACTGCAAGATACTAACGAGTTTCGACTAATTTAAGAAGAAGAAGAACGTAGATCATGGATCTTCCACATACATTTTTTTTTTCAGATTTGGACCAAGTTCTCACATTTTCGAGTGGCATTATTCCTAAATTATTTGTTTTCTTTTACACTTCGTATTTTCTTTTTTATTTATAGTGTTTCCATCGGGAATTTGCCAACTCTCGGCTCTTTAGTCTCTTTGATGACAGTGCCGACCATTGGCGTGGAAATGAAGAAAAAGGGTCGGTCAGTTCATCAAACGCATATTTCGAGAAAAATTATATTTAATTTCTGTTTTAAATTTAAAAAGAAACACACACGGTTTTTGTATCTGTATATATTTTTTATACCAATTAAATAATTTTTTAAACAAATTCAAAAGATTATCTTTTGTGTTCCGGAAAATATGTTTTAGGTTTTTTGGGTCATTCTAAACAAGAAAGTTATTCTGTCATTTTTCTCAAAAGTTGATAGTTTTTGAGTTATAGACGATTTAAAATCGGAAAAATGCGAAAATCGCTGTTTTTGAAGGTTAAAAACTCATATTTAAATTATTATTTTTAAGATTGCCAAGTGCTTAAATTAAAGTTTTAACATTTATTTTCAAGATTCTGAAGAGTAGTCCGGTCTAACTTCAATTTAGACCTTTGTTTTTTAATTGCTACTAATGCACGTCCATCCGATTTTTACGCCGGTGCGGTGGCGCTCTATTTCAACAATCTCCTATGTTGCCCCTGAAAACTTTTTTTTGTTTTTTTTTTTTGTGATTCTAAACAAACAAGATATCTTGTCATTTTTTTGAGAAGTTAATAGTTTTGAATTATAAGGGATTTAAAATATGAAAAAGGCGAACATACACATTTTCGAGACTTAAAAACTCATATTTAAATTATTCTTTTTAGATTGCCATTCATTTTCACGATTCTGAAGGGTAATCGGGTCTAACTAACTTCCATTTAGACCGTTATTCTTTAATTGTTAATTATACGGCTCCATCCGATTTTTATGCCGTATACTATTTCAAAAATCTCATATTTTGCTCTAAAAATATTTTTTTTAGATTTTCTGGCTCATTCTAAACAAAAAAGGTCTCTTGTCATTTTTCTGAAAAATTAATAGTTTTCGAGTTATAAGCGATTTAAAATATGAAAAATGCAAAAATACGCATTTTTGGGACTTAAAAACTCATATTCAAATTATTATTTTTGAGGTGTCGGTGAGCTTAAAGTGAAGCTTATGCATTCATCTTTATGATTCTAAAGAGTAATCGGGTCTAACTTCCATTTAGTCTATAATTCTTTAATTGTTAATTACACGAGTCCATCCGATTTTTATGCCGTATGTATACTATTTCAGAAAATCTTCTTTTGCTCCGAAAAACATTTTTTTTAGATTTTCTCGCTCATTCTAAACAAAAACGGTTTCTTGTCATTTTTCTGAGAGGATAATAGTTTTCGAGTTAAATATGCAAAATGTGAAAATACGTATAGCGTATTTTCGCATTTTTCAGATTTTAAATCGCTTATAACTCGAAAACTATTATCTTCTTAGAAAAATGATAAAACCATTTTTGTTAATAATTGCTCAAAAAACCTAAAAAAATTTTTTTCGGGGCAAAATCGGAGATTTTGAAATAGCCTAAGGGCCTAAGCCATAAAAATCAGATGGACGCGCATAATTAACAATTAAAAAACAAAGGTATAAATCAAAGTTAGACCCGATTACTCTTCAGAATCCTAAAGATGAATGCTTAGGCTTCAATTTAAGCTCATGGAAACCTCAAAAATAACAATTTAAATATGAGCTTTTAAGCCTCGAAAATGCGTGTTTTCGCATTTTTCAGATATTAAATCGCCTATAACTCGAAGATAATCAACTTTTGAGAAAAATTACAAGATACCTTTCATGTGTTGAATGATCCAAAAAAACCCAAAAAAAATTTTTAGTGCAAAAAGGGGATGTTTTGAACTTGTTTTAAAAAATTGTTTTAACAATTATTTCTGACAAAAAAAAATAGCTCTTCACTCTTCAGATTTGTTTAAGAGGGCTATTTTTGAATAGGAATCTGCAAAGCAAGCGAATCATAATTTTTTTCAGACTGGAGCGTCCTCACAATATTGACTATCTATTTTCTTTGTAATAAACTAATAAGATATAAATTGTTTATTGATAAACGTCCTTTGCAACAGTGTCAATCCTCCTACCGAATTTTTGATTTCTTCGCTTCGGTTTTAAGGAATGATTATGTAACAGTACCTAATTAAACAATAATTGTACCTATATTATATCGTCTTATACCCGATTTTTATTAATTCATGAATTCTCGAAACAATTGAATTATCAGTCATTCAAGTATATTCATTTTTGAAACAATGCGTTCACATTCAACATGCAAATCTTTGTTTTTTTAATTCGATTAATTATTTGGTAGCAAAAATACATATAACTCTCCAGTAACTCCGCCACTGTTCAAATAAACGAATCACAAAGAATTTTGTTTGGTGACACGCAGGTGTAAAATTATGAACGCGGTGTTGCCGTGTTCATGAAATACGAGACCAATTTAACGTTAGGCAGAGAGGGAAGAACTAACTAATAGTGTTCTTTTGTGGTTGAATTGAAACGGACTAGAAGTACTGGATGTGACCATCACAATTTGGTTTTTTATTACTTAAAATTTGATACTTTAAATGTTTAAACTTGTTTTAACATTTAAACAAAATTCTTAATATCGTGTTAAAATCATCAATATGGCAACGTCAATTCAAAAACCCGCTACTTAATTCTGCCCAGACTACAGTGTTGCTGATACTCCAAAATTTCCTTTAAGTATAATATATACAAAGTTGCTTCAATTTATTAGTGAAGGCCCATTGAAATTTTAAGTACCTAGTTAATTAATTTATATATTTTTTAAGAATATTTTCATATTATCTTTCTAACAGTGTCATTGACTAATAATTGAATACTAAAATAGAGAAAACATTTTCAGAATATATAAACTTGGGAATTTTAGGAAATATATCTGACAACCTTGATTCGAAAGCCGGTCTCTTTAATATTAATATGAGTGCTGATTATGTTGGAAAATTATTGGTGGATAAACTATAAGTATACTTTTTATTTTCTCTCAAATTTATAGAAATAAGAATTCGATTCAAATAGAAATCGAATTGTTATATATAGTTAAAATTTTAATACATACTCATTTTAACTCTAGCCCTACAAAAAACCCTTTATTTTCGCAATTTAACGGCTTTTTGTCAATCAACCTTTCAAATAAAATCTAATCGATCACAATTTCCAAGATGTTTCTTTTCAAAAGCAAAAAGAACCAAATTTCGCACTGATCCCGCTGCTTTTATCTTAAAAACTATCGATTACCCCCTTATTCAATCAATCACTGTTAACAATGAGGCGACAACAGCAAGTGGTGGATTTCCCCCTTGACTTGCACTGTCAATGTATTTGCACCCCTTTCACAGAAAATTTTAAAGTGTCCACGTGACTGCATGCAAGATGAATCTGACACAGACTCTTGCTGTCAAACACAATAACAACTGAAATGAATGTATTGTTGGGTTAGGGAAAGACAATGGATAGTTTCGTAAATAGGTGTTGGTTTTGGGAAAAATTTATTATATTTTGTACCTAAAGCAAACTGATATTTTGTACCTTGTGTACGTTTATAAATAGAATGGGTTTTTGATATATAATTACGGATGGTTAAAATAACCACTGCCACGGAGAATGTTAAAGACCATAATATTATATTAATTTTGATTTAGGCAATGTATGTGCAATAATTGTAGTTTTAGAAAGCTTTAAAATGTACGTCGATGCATTGCCGAATGGCATCTAGTTTGAGAAACAAACTAAAGCATTATTATTTATTCTTACGATCTCGATAATTTGATATTCGAAAGATTATTTTTTAATACTCACAATTCAAGTCTTTGTAAATAAACATTCAGTGACATTAATCACAATTAATGTTTTACAACTTGTCAAAATAAACACCAACGCAGATTTAGCAAATATTCAGACGAAGATATCAATAAAATATTAGTTAAAATTATTTAAAAATACAGTTTTATTTAAGAAATAATCTTACCAAATTACACTCTAGATTCTAGATTGTGGAGCTCTTAAAATTACACCGATTTGTATTGCCCTCGTGACATTAGATGCAGAACTAAAACGTTTATTTTGGTTAATTTTCTTAAATGTGACGGCAGTTGTCATTAAACAGAAACAAAAAAATACTATAACCTATTCTCAGTATAATAATGTAAGTAGATTTTCCCCATTATAATAATAATCTGATTGAACACGTGATGAAAAATCTTACTAAACGATTGGAAATTAAAATCATTAAAAAATAATCAATATTATTAAAATATATAACGAGGTTATTAACTAACAGAGGTTTTATGTACATTCGAAAGTACAAAAAATTGTTAAAATAAACAAATAAAATAAAATAATACTAAATAAATAATAAATAAATAATAAAATTACTTATTCAATTTTAAAAATATTATTTTAAATTTTAAAAATACAGAAAACATAGTATTATGCTTCGCGCCAAAATTTTCATTTTCTTTATTTTCATTTTTCATCTTTATTAGTTTAGGAGATACAATAATTTAAACAATTAAATTGTTAACAACAAATTATCTGACGGATTTTCTGTCTGGTACCCCTGAAAAAGTGAATCTACGCACCAAAAAACATAAAAAAAACGTCAAGGTACCGAGGCAATATAAAAGTGCATAATCAACCCCCCTGGCTACTAGACTAAATGGGTTAACATATTACACCTCCGCTCAAATAGTGTCACAACTCAAAAAAAAAAATAAAAACTGTTTTACTGTACCAACAGTTTAATAAAACTACTAAATCTTATCTCAAAAAGTGTTACGTTTATGGTTTAAGTATTTGTCGTTAGATGATATATTAACCAAAGTCAACGGTACACCGAACATTAAAACCCATTTATGCCCACAACTACTTTTGTTAAATATATCAATGATTTTCTCAAAAATGTAACAAAATACCCTAAAATGCATTGAAAAATTACTAAAAAAATTTTTCAAAAACTGATTTTCGAAAAACATGCCGGGTCGTTAACGACCCGTTGGGCACATAGGGGTACAAAATAAAAATAACTACTTTTATGCAATAACATATTATTTTACTTTATTTTTAAAACAATGAAGCAGGCATAGATTAATTATATTACTTAAGGCTTAAAATAGTTTAAGTATATTTAAATGGGAAATAAGCCACAATTTTACCTAAAAATGATTTTATTAACGTTTCGACGCCCAAGTCGGGTGTCGTTGTATTTTGACAACGTATTTTGACAACGACACCCGACTTGGGCGTCGAAACGTTAATAAAATCATTTTTAGGTAAAATTGTGGCTTATTTCCCATTTAAATATACTTGATTATAAAAATGCCACAAGAAAATAGCTTCAGAACAACATTAAAATAGTTTGTGTGATAATCTTTAAAGAATTTATCGTGGAGTGGAATTTCACATTATCGCATGCTTTTGTAGTTTTATTTGAACATACACGAAATCTCCTTCTTTGAGCACCATCAATAATTGGATGCTGTGTTGATGGGGATGGAGCATTTATATCCAAACTGTCGTGCTAGTGTCCAAGCATTAGTTACACAAACATCCAGCACCCATATCCATATTGGAAAGTACCATTTTTTTCCACGCATTTTTATACTGTAGTTCGAAATGTTGTTGTCCATCAAGTCGACTCCGCCCATAAATTTGTTGTATTGCGAAATTACAAATGGTTGATCTATTTGAATTTTTAGTTTTTCTTTTGGTGAATATCCGCTTGCTTTTTGTATTGGCTCCGTTCCATGCTCATTAGGTAACATGTCTATACAACAATTGCAGACTTAAACCGTATGTATCAATAAAAATAGTCGATTTTTTTGGTCCAGAAGGCATCAACACATGATTGTTGTGAAATTCTGAATTAAGGTGATACAGTAGCGATCAACAGGTAGCAAAAACGCGTTCCAAGATTGCGGCTGTAATTTTGAATATTTTTTCGAGATAGCTGGCACACGTATTCGTAATATGTATAATAAAGAATGGTGGTACAGAGCCCAATTTAAAAAATATATTAATATGTGGAAATTACTCTGTAATTAAATACAATATTAAAAAACGAGCCTGTACCGCCATTAAGACGAACAAAAAATACACTTTCTTCAAATAAACTTTTTTAACCGATGCCATTTTGTGTCATTTTGGAACTACTAAAATTTTTTATTTCATTAGTAGTTCCAAAATGACACAAAATCTAGGCATCGGATAAAAAAGTTTATTTGAAGAAAGTGTATTTTTTTGTTCTTCGTAATTGCGGTACAAGCTCGTTTTTTTAATATTGTATTTAATTACAGAGTAATTTCCACATATTAATATATTTTTCAAATTGGGCTCTGTACCGCCATTCTTTATTATATTACGAATACGTGTGCCAAATATCTCGAAAAAATATTCAAAATTACAGCCGCAATCTTGGAACGCGTTTTCGCTACCTGTTGATCGCTACTGTTTTCTCTTAAGCCATTTATCCCAAACATCAAAGATTTATCATCCGATCTAGTCTCACTATATTCAATCTATTTCCTCCAGACTTGCAGTAGATTGCAGTAGATAAATTGCAGTAGATAATGGTTTCTTACTAAAAAACATTTTCTCATTATGATATGTCATGTGCCCAACGGGTCGTTAACGACCCATCAAAATATAAAATTATGTTTATGATATATATCAAATTATTTTCATACTAGTAATATTATAATGTGTTAATACAACTTTTGTTTATCTATATAAAATGAATTTAAATAATAAAATGATTTACACACGTTTGAATGAGGCCATGCTGTGAACCTTATTCAAGTTCTATTTTGTTGTACACTCTACGAACACTACGAGCGAAATAAACGGTTTTGCACTAAATAAATTGCTTACTTGCATAGTCAGGAATGAATTTGTAAACCAACAGCGACTGGTAAATTCGACATATTTGCTTGGAATATATTTTTGTCAGTTGGGTCGTTAACGACCCGTTGGGCATAAATGGGTTAACAGTGTCACATATCGACTTGTGACTTGTGCAAAGGATTTGTTTATCTAAGATGTGTATAAAGCGTCGTTTGTCGAGTTAAGACAGTATATGTGATAACGTTAATCAAAACAATCTGCGTATGTAATCAAGAAAAGTGACACATTTATTACTTATTTATCTTTCTTTTTGCAATATTTTTTGTTTAATGTTGTTACTTTTATTTAAAGTTACATCATTAAAAATTATAAGTCTGTTAACCAGATAATAATGATAATATTCTGTACTACAAGAGCCACTTTTGACAAATAGTATTTCGTAAATTTTTAGTTTTTTTATCTATATAGTGTCACAACACAAAAAAAAAAGAATGTGTGTGTACTTTGTACGTACGTAAGAAGTTATACTTCTATTATAATATAATTTCAACGAAATAAATATACCTACTTAACAGTTACAATACAAAAAATTAACAATAATTACCAAAAATGAATCAAAACTTAATTAACAATGCCAAATATTAAAAAAAAAGAAAAAAGTATGAATCGTCCGGGATTTGAACCCGCAATCTCGCGATTTTTTGATCTCTGGTCCAATGCTCTACCAACAAGGCCATCAAGCCGCATGCTACTTACCTTTCAGATATACATAATTATACATCACGGTAACAAGTGAAATATAAAAATAGATGTTTTATTATTTTACGCACAAGGAAGACAAATCCAAAGACACAAAATTATAATAAAAAACCTTTTAAACCACCTTTTTCAAATTGCTCAAGTTGTATTATTAATATTAATGTTAATAAATGAAATATAAATATTTTGACGTTTCACAATTTGACAATTCACTTTTAACTGCAGTGCCTTAAAAATTTTAAAGCACTAGTGCCTTAAAGTAGCATTTTTAACGCTCCTATGGAGTCCTAAAAATTGCATTTTTAACACGTTTGTAGAAAAATATATTTAAAAACACTAATATATTCTTTCCACACCTTCTCTGGACTGATACATACATAAATTAAAACATTTTGAAGTATAACTTCAAAAATATAATATGAAAACTATTTAAAAAGGCAGTATAACTATTAACTAACCTTTGTTTGTTGTTTTTCTTCCCATAAATTTTAAAACGCAACAACCATACATAACCAAACCGTCAACCGTCCAAACCACTGCTGCGCTACAGCTGCCATATTGGATAATTTTTGACATGTCATTTGAACATCCAATCAGAACAAAGTTATAATGCGCATGCGCCCGGATCATAGGTTTTAACATATAAAAATTCACCCTCATATCGCGCGTAAAGAAGTATAACTTAAAAAAAATATTTTTTTTATATCAGTAGCAGAATTAATATACTACCTATGTATTTTGTAGAGCTTCAAAAACCTTTGTAACTGACTAAAATATTTATTATACAAATTTTAACAGTTTTTGAATTAAGAGCACACAGTAGCGATCAACAGGTAGCAACAAACGCGTTCCAAGATTGGGGCTCTAATTTTGAATATTTTGTCGAGATATTTGGCACACATATTCGTAATATAATAAAGAATGGCGGTACAGAGCCCAATTTCAGAAATATGTTAGTATGTGGAAATTACTCTATAACTAAATAAAATATTGAAAAAAGGAGCCTGTACCGCCATTAAGAAAGACAAAAAAATACACTTTCTTCAAATAAAATTTTATCCCGTGCCTAGATTTTGTGTCACATTGGAACTACTAAAAATCGATTTTTTTATAACAAGAAATCGAACGTCACTGACTTGGCAACATTTCGCGCCTATGTGTATAAAAATTATTGTTTATCTACTCTATGTCATATTATGTATAAGTTTTTAGTTTGTGAAAACTGTCATTATAGATTGCAGTGCGTGAAGTGTTTAAAGTGTGCGTGAAGTAACAATGTATTTTAAATGGGACTTACTTTTTCGCACTGTTTTTGACACACTTTCATATAATCAAATATCCTTAAATTTCGCTTTGTCATGGTGATGACATAATGAGCAATAAATTACGACAAAAGTTTTAACAGTTTTGTGGTTTGAAAGAAGTTAGAATTTTTAAATCTCAAAGTTCTAAAAATTGTAGAAGAGAAATGAATTCCAGTGACGAAGAGTTACAGTTTTTTTATTTGTTTATGGTAGAGTAGATAAAATATTGTATGAAACTGTGCGTGAAGTACTTTTTGCGAACACTCAAAAAAATTTAGTTCGTAATATTGATAAACAGTGATTATTGAATAGTATTTCGTTGTCACAACAATTTAATTTGTTGTTTCAACGAACTTTTAGACATTGACGAATGTACTTGGTTATTGCCACAATGATTGAATAATAATTGTGAGAATAACTAGAGTACATTAATCAATAACACTCAATTTATTCAGCCAATAACTTAGTTTCGTATATTTAATAAATACTGTTAATTGTGGCAGCAACTCTCGTTCTTGATTTCGTAGATGACAAGCAATTACCTTGGTTTATCGTGACAACGTACAGATTTCATTAAAACAATGTACAAATGTTGTTAATGTAGAGTAATATATGATTATTGAATAGATGTACACTGATTATTGTGCCAACGAATGCATTAATCAATCTACTACTGCCTTTAATTCCCACAATCAATGCGTTAATTGTGGCAATAATCGTGGTTGTTGAGACAATAAATGTTTTGCTTGACCATTTGAAATGTAACGGCTTTTTCTTATCGTGATACCCCTAGCTTCTCTGTGTTACCATTGTTTAAAAAAGAGTTCTTTGTTAAACAATGCTGTTACCTCTACCGAAGTGCCGAATAATAATTGCATTTTGTTTCGAAGTGTAGTCCATAGTAGAAGGAAGATAAGGATAAGATATTACTTATTTTTTATATTCGAATAAAAGTAAGTTTTTTCTGATAAGGTAAATACGGGAGAACATTCTAATTAAAAATAAACTTGTCAGTGTCTTATGTTTGTAAGTGTTTACTTTTAATATTGTCTTGTGATGTTATTTATAAGATGAACTAAAAATGAATTTTCGAATCCTAAATGAAAAAAATAATTAGTATTTTTGAAAATTTAAACGCAGAATAAAATATTACAGTATTATCGAGGGTCTGACGTCCCTGAGAACTTCTATAATGATTATTTTAATGAGTCACAGGGGTGAAAAAGAGAAAATTTAGTATGATTTTTTTATTTCAAATATACTATTCAAAAGAAACTTTTTGTTTATTCTAAGGGACTTTCAGCCCTCAGTAATAATGTAGTCTTTTATTCTGCGGTTAAATTTTTCAAAAATACTTATTAGTTTTCTCAGGATTCCAAAAAAATGAATGCGTTTAAAAATAATTCGATCGAAATTTTGCCCCTGGGCTCTCAAAAATGATTAGTGCTATACATTTTTGAAATCATCATTTCAAACACTTTTAAATGAGCTGTCACATGATGTACTTTCCCATTAAAAAAATCAAAGTTACGCCTGTCACCTGAAGAGGGATCGTGTAAGTTCGAAACATTGATGTTTAATATACTTTGATAATTTTAAAATCGACCTGCTGAGCGTTTTGCTTATGTGCTAAAAATAAATAAGTTAATAAGAGGGGGGAGTGTAACACTTATTCCAGTGCACTGTATAAGCGATATAATAATTATGAGAAATCACACAGTGTAAAGTCCTAAAGGTTAAGGACAAAAAAGGGGATTTAAAAAATTATTATTAATCAATTAATATGATACATTGGGCTAAAGCATTCAGTAATTATTAATATAAAATACGTTCATAGTAGGAATGAACGAAACTGATTGTAACAATGAATAGAATTGCTTGTAAGAACAACCGTATTTATTGTGCCAATGAACGGAATTAATTGTAACAATAAACGGAAATAATTGTAGAAATAAACGAAATACGTTAGGAGAAATAACACTGTTATTGGCACAACGAATGGTCTTCGTCGGTCAATTAACGACGTTGTTGTTTCAATAAATAGTGTTCGTTGACTCAATGAACTGAGTTCGTAATATCAATAACGTGATATTATGGTATACATAATGAATGTTCGTCCATTCAATAAACGTAATACATTGGCTCAACTAACGAAAATAATGAATCGATGAACATCGCTTTGTTGTTCCAATAAAACCAAGAATTGGACAAATTTTAAGAATTGCGTTTGTTGTCTGAATTAACATTTTTATTGATATTACGTACCTTTTTCGTTGAGTGAACTTACGCGATGTATAACACTCGCAACGCTGTCGCTCGTGCTCTAAATATCGCGTGCGTTCGCAAAAAGTATACATACTTCACGAACTGTTTCATAAATAACTATTTTGATAGTATAAACGACACTGTCAGTGTCGAAGTACCGACGCACTGCTGCCTCACTTTTGAAAGTTCGCAGAACTTTCGCAATCTTGGACCGCGTTTGTTGCTACCTGTTGATCGCTACTGTGTGCTCTTAAACCCGGAAAAGTTCTAGCACAAATTTTAAACGTCGTGTCGTTTTCTCGATACTTTGTTTTTTTGACATATGACACTGTTTGAGCGGAGGTGCGGTATGTAATTAGGTAAACAAAGTAGAAATAAGAAAAAACAAAAGTAGAGAAAGTGCTTACTGTACGTGGTATACGCTACAAAACAACATTATTGAATTCTTTCTTCTCTTTAGTCTCATGTACTTTTTAATTAAATACTAATGTGTCAATAAATACCTATTAAACTTTTTTAATTATTAATCTCAATAAATTTCTCGTCTTAGCTGAACCATGAGCGTGTCGAGATTCAATTATAATTACTTATATTCTAAAGGTTTAACTGTCGTAGCAAAATCAATAAAATGCATCCAACTTATAATTAACACAAGGCACATAGAAAAATTAGAGAATATATCAAAACATATAATTTTCCAATAGCAGGCCATATACTATAGCATACCAGCCCGCTATCTAATCTTAGATCTTTAACTCTCTCGATGTAATAACAGAAGTCGTGAAGATATTGAAGAAAACGAAAATACGATAAGATCGTATTTCCACTACTTCTGGATCTATAAACTGGGATCAGTGGCGGCTCTAAAAACAAAATGGAGCAAAATGATAAGAAATATTTGGCAAACCATATTTATATTATTTATACGCACTATACAGGCCATTGACACCTAGGGTATTTTTATAGAACATAGTCATAAGCTTAACTAATTACAATTATTCGACCATTCATTATGGCGAGCGACCAAAAAATTCAAGAGATCAACAGCAGCTATTCCACCAATTAGAAAATCGGATCTAAGCTGGGCAAAAACTGATGAAGAAAAATCAAACACATTAGCACAACATCTCGCCCAGGTATTTAGTCTACATACAGAAGTCAATGCTGAAGATGAAGAAGTATACAAATTTCTCGACGCTCCTTGTCAATTATCGTTACCACTGAAACCATGTACACCAACGGAGATCTGGAAGGTGATAAATAAACCCTCATAAGGATCCAGGTTATGACCTAATTAATGGTGATGTACTAAAGCATTTGCCTAGGAAAGCGATAGTTCTGCTAACTATTGTATATAACAGCATGATAAGACTGTGTCTCTTTCTAATTCAATGGAAATACGCACAAATCATTATGATTGCGAAGCCGGGCAAACCGCCTACAGAACCCTCCTGCTATCGTCCTATAAGCCTTCTACCAATAATGTCAAAAATTTTCGAAAGACTTCTCTTAGTCCGAATTTTCGAAAGAATAAACATAAATAGCATAATACATGACCATCAATTTGGTTTTCGACAGAACTACTCAACAATACAGCAGTGCCATCGGATTGTAAATTATAGAAAAGAAACTTTAGAGGGAAAGAAAATGTGTGCAGCAGTATTCCTTGATGTGGAAAAGGCATTTGATAAGGTGTGTCATAAAGGCCTGTTGTATAAAGTGAAAAAGAATAGACCTAATGAAATACACCTGATATTAAAATCATACCTGAGCGAGCGATTTTTCCAAATCAAAGTAATTACCTCACTTTCCAAATATCATCCTATACAATCCGGAGTACCTCAAGGTAGTGTCCTCGGTCGATTCCTTTATCTCCTTTACACTGCTGACATACCTGCTGATGATGACATTATTATGGCCACATTTGCCGACGATACAGGTATCCTTACATCAGACGAAACCCAGATAGAGCTTCTAACAAATTGCAAAACTATTTAAATTCACTTCAAACTTGGTTAACAAAATGGAAGATTAAAGTAAATGGTAAAAAATCTTCACAAATTACGTTCACAACATGAAGGATCGACTGCCCACAGGTTCATATTAATAACATTCCTATCCCCTTAAAATCAGATGTTAAGTACCTGGGACTACATTTGGACCGAAAGCTGACATGGAAGAACCATATCAAAACCAGGAAAGCACAGCTAAACTTAAAAGTCAGACAAATGTATTGGTTGCTAGGTAAAAGATCCCAATTATCATTAAAAAATAAAGTATTACTATACAAAATTATACTAAAGCCGATATGGAGTTATGTTATAGAGTTATGGGGCTGCAGCAAACCGAGCAACACTAAAATACTGCAAATTTTCTAATCAAAGACACTGCGCATGATAGCGAATGCACCATGGTACGTTTCCAATATAACTGTCCATAATGACCTTGGGATACCATTCATCAAAACGTTATTAAACTATACGCAAACAAAGCCCAAGAAAGAAATTTCGCCCATGAAAGTCAAACTATTCAACAACTCTACCAGCAGCCACTTGTGGGAAGAAGACTGAAAAGGACATGGCCAGAGGAACTAACTGATTAGGTATATTAGAGAACCATCGATGGATGGTGCTGCCCAAAGCATGCCAGGATTCAAGACTGTTTGCTAATATTTGCTAAATACTCTGTGTTGTAATTAGAGTAGATTGTAATTTTGCACCTAATAAAATGATAATTAAAATTATTTTAAACAAATCTCAAACTCAAGTAGGTATATCTTAACTACTCTGAAGGACGTGATGGACAATATTTCTTCATTCACTTCTATTTTATGCCTTTCTTTTCCAGCCCCTCACCTTCACGTGTTAAAGATCTTCCTCTACTTTATTAATCCACCTCCTTCTTGGCCCACCTCTTCTTTTGGGACTGCTTAGTTTTCTGGTCATAACTGGTTTAGACATTCTATTCACTACCGTTCTCTCTACATGACCCAACCATCTGATTCTTTGTGACCTGACTAACCTGCTGATGGTAGGTCTGATATGACAGGTACTCACAGAAGTAAGTCAGAGATATGGACTTTCACTGAACACTAAGAAAACAAAATATACGATGATCTCTAAGAAGGAACAGCAATTTGGATGAATCAGTGTGAACGGTCTATGAATACAGGAGTAAAAACATACACCTACCTTGGTACGAACGTCAATTAAAATTAGGACCATTCCCTAGAAATCAAATATAAGACAGAGTAAGCAAGATCTGCATTTTAAAAAATGGCTAAAGAATTCACAAACATAAAAATCACGTTATTACAATGTTATATCTTCCCTATACTGTTAAACGGAGTTGAGTCGTGCAGGGCCGTAAATACGATGTTGGGGGTCCCGGGGCAAACGTGATCTGGGGGTCCCCAACGGGGAGTATCGGGGGCTTATCCCCCAGAGGAAGGGGGGAGTAAACCCTCCATCTCTCATCTGGAATCATCTGGAAAACGTTTTACGAAGTTGATTGCTTTGTTTTGAAGGTCTTGTTCGTTGGCATTTAAAATAAAATCAGGTTGAACAAGTCGGTACGTATCTTACATTGCCTTCATTCCTTGAAAGCGAGTGTCTAGCTGATGGCATAATGTGTCGATCATTGAGTAAAACACGGTTACTCTAAAGCATGACTTGGGATCTTGAAGTCTTTTATCTTCGCACAGTTCATCGAAATGTTTTTTTGTCTTCTGCATTCTTTTTGGAGCGAACCTTAATGGTATTCCCCAACGTTGACACAAGCCACTTCAAAGAAGGTTTCAAAAAATGGTTCTCTCATTTCAGTTAGTTTTAAGAGGCTTTCTTCAAGTAAACTGTAAGCTGTTAAAAGGTCCAAAGATTTTGATTGCAGTGTTTTCGAAACTATGTTGAGGATTTCAAGGATTTTATTTTGTACAACTAGTAACAAAACAAATTTGAATGATTCTATTTTCTATTTTTCAGTTGTGCTGCTTCGTCTCTTTCATTTCTTTTATTACTTGTCAGATCTAGACTTGAAAGGCACTTCAAAACATCGCAAAATCTGTATTTCAATGTATTGGCTGCATCAAATCTTCCAGCCCAGCGTGTTGAAATGAGAGGTTTTAGAGTCACTTTCGAGGAACATCTTTCAGATTGGTATGAGGACTTCAGTGCCTCCCAACGAACGATACTGTTCGTTGGGAGTAGGAAAAATATGAAGATATGAAGGTTTATTTAGAGAAAATACAGTAAGAGGTAAACTAGATTGCTGAGAAGATACAGGAAATTGAAAAGGTGGAAGAAAATTCTAGAATGCGTTAAAATGCGTTAGATATGGAAAAAGTGGAAGAAAAGTTGAAGGAGATAGGATAATGTCAAAAAGGAGGAGACCGTCAGAAAGTAATTGTATACAGCTCTAATGAGAGCAGAATTCAATTTGGCGGAGATTTAATTTAGAAAACGATATCCGATACCTTTCATTAAGGGGGGGGGGTATGGTTTGAAATCAACATATCAAGCACATATTTGTGATTTTTTTTCGAAGCTATGGTAGAATTATTTTATTTTTAAATTAAATAAACATATTAAGTACAGTTCAAAGAATATTTAAGAAAAAATTCAATCCAAAATATTGAAAAATAAGCCATTGGCGACAAATTTTGGCAGGCAGCTCAAACAAAAATGGATTTTGCGGTGGACATCAGAACTCATCACGGGATCATACGAAACAAAAAATTCAAAAAATTTAATTAGCTTATGAGTTTCACGAGGTAACAACGTCAAATTTTTAATTTTTTTATTTTTAATGAGTTTTGAATTTTTGGTATCACTCAGAAGTCAAAAATACGAAATTTTTGATAAAAATTTTGTGAAAACCAACAGATTTAATATTGTTGAACAAAAAATAAGCACAAAACGAAAAATGTCTCGACGTTGTTACCTCACGAAATGTCTAAAGAAAATCTATGTAAAATTTCACGTAGATCGGTCAAGTAGTTTTTCAGTTACAATGTCCACGGCATTTGAAAAAGCAGTTTTGAGAAAACTGCATCTTCATCTTCTGATTTGTCTGCCAACTCGTAAAGTGATTGGAATATGTTATTGGAATTGCGGAGTAATCTACAAAAGAGAAGGCGAACAGTTGTTTAACTTTTCTCACTACGCTCAAGCGTGCTCGCGCGAAGCCGCGGCAAGCCGCGAGTCGAAGGTAGGGATATTCAACACCCCGTGTCTCTCGTAATTTTACTCCGATTATTTTGAAATTTTCAGAGAGTATTCTTGAAAGTATGCACTTTTATTTGAAATAATAAAAAAAATGAAATATTTCAAACCATAACCCCCCCATCCCCCCCCCCCCCCCCCCCCCGCCTTAAAATCTTAAAAAACCAATTCTAATATATGCTGAACTTCGAAGACTGCATTATAAGAAGCCATCTAAAAGACGGAGCTGCTTTGTGGTTTGAAAGCAAAGAGAATAAGGTGACTTTATGGAAAGATTTTGAGATAAAATTTTTTATAATGGTGCAGGTGAAACAGGTTAAAATCAATCATTGAAGTTGTTATAATTAATATACCGTGTACTTATTACAATCGGACAACTCGAAGTAGAACTTGACTGAAAGTACTTTAAAAAGTTTATTTGACCTCGTTACTAGGCTTTATTCTCTAAACCTGAAGATATCTTATAGAGACCATATTACTAATCAGAGTTTTTTATTAATAATCCAAAGAGGAAAAGAGCTGTAAACCAGAATTAAATAGCCAAAATCGAATACATCGGTCACATCATGAGGAACGGCGAAAGATATAGATTGCTGCAATTCATTTTAGTTGCAGGGAAAAGTAGAAGGATAACGAGGACGTCGTGGACCAGGGAGGCGAACATGTTCTGGTTGAAAAGTCTACATACATAGTTCTAGTTCAACACAACAACCACAACTCTTTTCAGAGCAGCAGTGTGCAAAGTACAGATTGCCATGATGGTTGCCAATATCTGAAACGGATAGGCACTACAAGAAAAAGAAGATGTAAGACCATTCGATTTCCTAAGATTGGCCCCAGCCATTTTTATGGAGACTGTAGTTTTGCTATTTATAATAAGCTCTGATTTTAAAATATATTCAAGTCATTTTAAAAATAATTTAAAAGAATTTATGCAGGATCTTGTCCAACATACATCATTCCTTAGTACACAATTGTTCAATTGAAACGCATCTCTGGTCTGGTTAGCCTTTGAGGCAATAATAATCAATCTCTTGACGTTCTGCAATATTAGATAGGTGTGTTTGTCAACATCAAGCTGTTCAATCTCTATCACTGCTATCGGACTGTGATTTTAAGTAATGTGATTTAAAAATGGCATTTGTTGTTACAAATCCGTAAAAACAGCGTACGATCATTCCATTTTAGTGTGCTGAAGGTTTGCTAACATTGCAAATTTATACGCGAATGCAAGTAGGGAATGGAAACGATGGAAACGCATGTTTTGCATATCCAGCTGTTAAGGAATGGTGTTGAAATATTTAATAAGAGTGAAAGATATGAGATAAATGATGACAAAAAGTAGCGGCCCTATGCATTGAGTAATCTTATATTATCTTGCCATCAAACAACAAAAGGAGAACGCCCAGATAGACTCTAACATGGTGTCATTTTTCTGCACAAATATGCTCGGCCTCAGGTTGCCAAAGTAGTAAAAGAAAATATATACAACAGAGAGGGGGTGGATATTAGAGTGTCCACCTTATAGTACCGATTTATCGCCTTGTGGTTTTCACATCTTTTGGCCACTAAAAAAGGTGCTTCCAGTCGGACGAATACGTTCAAAATGCAATAAAAGGGGTATTTACCTTCATTATAGTTGTAATGCCCTGGTATGAGACTGGTGAATGCCCTTCTATTCTCAATATGTCTATACGGAGCAGAGACTTGGACTCTTCGCGCATGCGAGCGCCAAAAAATTGATGCCTTTGAGATGTGGGATGTGGTGCTGGAGAAGAATGCTGCGCATACCTTGGACAGCTCATAGGACAAACGTTTCCATTATAAACCAACTCAAGATTAAAAAAAGCTGTCCACAATATGTCTGCAACGAATACTGCAATTCTTTGATCATGTGGTTCGCAGAGGTGACGACAGTTTGGAGAGATTAATTGTTTCTGGAAACGTTCCGGGGAGAAGATCAAGAGGACGATCACCAAATAGATGGTCCGACCAAATAAAGAATTCAGCTGGAAACTCATTCTGCGAAGCTCTTAGAGCAGCTGAAGATAGAGACCAATGGAGAAACATTGTTAGGAATATTGGAAGAAATCACGATCATCAGTAATGGGAAAACGACAAGAGAGAGAGAGAGACAGTGGTAATTATTTGTAAATAATATATTGAACCATACATTTTTTATTGACTAAAGATTTTCAATTATTGAACAAGCCTGGTAGGATTAAATTGTTTTCCATCATGTTTTCACTCCATTGCTGATCATAACTACTTCACTGCATCGTATACTTTTGGATCATTAATCTGTAAGCAATTTAACGGCGATTCAACTGCAATTAATTGCTTTTGAACTATGTGGTCAGCGTTAGATAACCTTTCTCTATGAATTACATTAACCGCTATGTAGAATGAGTGTGTCTTGTACAAAAACATGGGCGCACCCATTTTGATTGAGGTCAAACTACTGGAATTTTTCTGTTATCATTTTTAAGCAGTGAGGAAGTGCACGAAAGACGTAGATATGTAACCAATTAAAGAAAACAGTCATTAATCAAGAAGACTAGAATTTAATTCAAATTTAATAATCTTGATTTTCTAGAGATTCTAGAGTATGTATCTAGATTGTACTCTGTAGGTACATATTTCATTCATTTTTACAATAATTTAATTGCGAATCGAGATGTTTTTAAATGTACAAGGTTGGCCACTCAAAACAGTCTACCCCAACATTTGACAATATTCAATTGATTTTGCAAAATTTTTAATCAGGTTTATTCCAAAGGATACAAAAGATTATAACCTTTAAGTTTATATAGGGAATACAATGTGTGGTACATCATTAGATATGTATTTCGCTGGTGAATTCAGGCATCTGTTTTTTTTTTCATTTTAACTTAAACAGTCGCTGTTCTAAAATGCGACGAACGTTTTTAAGCATTTTATGGGTTACTTGACTAGATTCATGTAAAGTTTGTTTAGCAGTAAATATTTGACTTCAATTAGTGCGGTCGTAAATATTATTAAATTTATCTGGCTTGGCCCATTGTTAAGACCGGTCCGGAGCGATAAGCGAACGAGGTAGACAGAGTTGGTTTTTTGACAATTAACACTGATTAGACGGTCCTCCTATAATAAAGCAAAGGATCCACCAAATTTTTGCCTGAAATATGTAAATGAAACATATTTAAATTTTACCTAAAACTGGGCCATTTATTCTATTATCGGTTAACCCAGGATGTTTTAAATGAAGTCAACCATTTACTGCTAAACAAACTTTACTTACTTACTTGTATGATTAGTTCTTCCAACGAAACAGGAATTTTATTATAAATGCTGCTTTTAAATAATCCCATAGAAAGAAATCGATTGGATTTAAATCGGTGGATCTTTGTGCTTATTCAATAAAATCTCTTCGTCCAATCCATTGACTAGTAAATTGTTCATTAAGGTATCGACTTACGTTTATGTGAAATTATATCTATGTCCTCTAATAATTCTAGATATCCGTTCAAATTTTGTTATTAACCGCGAATAAAATTAACCAAAAATATTTATTTTTTTGTAACACAATGCCTGGGTTGGATTTTAAATATTTCAAGCATGTTATTTGTAGCCAGTTAACTTTTCTCCATTGTTTGTCTTTCTGGTCCTATTTTTCATTATTACTTTTGACAGCGTGTCTAAGTCAATTCACGCACGCATTTCTTTTCCGAAAGTTGCACTTTCCCGCACGGCGTGCGTGAAAGTAAATTTTCCCGCACGGCGTGTGGGAAAGTAAAATACCTTGTAATATGGCATTATAATATATTATAATGCATGCAATAAACTAAATTGAGATATTATTTACTAACTTTTTCAAATTTACCTTATTGTGTTCGTTTTAATGAAATTAGCGTGATTATTTCATTCATAGGAGATTCTGACCAATAGAAAGCTACAGAAATAAAAATTAAAGTGAAAATTCCACACCTGTAATTTTGAACCAATCAAAATACGTTATTTTGACAGATCACCATGGCAACGGAGGTATTTTATCGGAAATTTTTTGCTCGTGGGGTACCCAACAGCGAATTATAGTGGAAATTTTTTGACGTTTACAATAACAGAACATTTTTAATGTTGTTCTGAAGCTATTTCCTTGTGGCATTTTTATGATTAATTATTTATATGGGAAATAAGCCACAATTAAAATGAAAAAAATAATTTTATTAACGTTTCGACGCCCAAATCGGGTGCCGTTGTCAAAATACAAAATATTACTAAATAAACAAAAATGTTGTTGCTAAGCAAAAAAATTCTTCTAATAATTTATTTAATCTGACTCATTTATATTGGCAATTTAGACATATATTATACATTTTAAAGTAGAAGATTATTTTAAAAGTATATTATTTTAAAGTAGAAGACTTTAAAATGATATTGCCAATATTTATGAGTTGCGTTCCTGGGACGACTTACTGAAAGATAGTTCATTTGATTACATGAAATCAACCCCAACTCAAGAATATCCGTCACAAAAAAATTATAGCATGTGATCTGTCTTTAAAAAGACAATAATTATTTATTAATTAATAATAAAAACGTTAATAAAATTATTTTTTTCATTTTAATTGTGGCTTATTTCCCATATAAATAATTAATCAGAACATTTTTGACAGACTGGTTTTTATTTGTTTACATAATTTAGTTTTGATTCATTTTCTATCACTTGTAGTTACTCAAAACTTATGTAAAATTGAAGAATACACTATTTTCTATCTTGAAATGGTATTCCCATGCAACTACAATGAGTAGAAATTACGAATTTGAAAGCCGCTGACAAAGCTATGGCGCGCTATTAATCTGTTCATGCAGCTTTGGATTTTCAAATGCAAATTTGGTGTGGAATTTTCTTACCGAATACCACGCGAAGTCAAATTAATATCCGGAAATTTTTTTTTTGATCATGAATATTTTTAGAAAATTTCCCTCGTCTGCGACTCGGGAAATTTTCAAAATATTCATGATCTCAAAAAAATTTCCGGAAATAATTTGACCTCTAGTGGTATTACTAGTGAAAATTCCACACCTGTAATTTTGAACCAATCAAAATACGTTATTTTGACAGATCACCATGGCAACGGAGGTATTTTATCGGAAATTTTTTGCTCGTGGGGTACCCAACAGCGAATTATAGTGGAAATTTTTTGACGTTTACAATAACAGAACATTTTTGACAGACTGGTTTTTATTTGTTTACATAATTTAAAATAAAACGCCAAAAAATAATTTTCTATCACTTGTAGTTACTCAAAACTTATGTAAAATTGAAGAATATACTATTTTCTATCTTGAAATGGTATTCCCATGCAACTACAATGAGTAGAAATTACGAATTTGAAAGCCTAAATAATTGCTGACAAAGCTATGGCGCGCTATTAATCTGTTCATGCAGCTTTGAATTTTCAAATGCAAATTTGGTGTGGAATTTTCTTACCGAATACCACGCGAAGTCAAATTAATATCCGGAAATTTTTTTTTTGATCATGAATATTTTTAGAAAATTTCCCTCGTCTGCGACTCGGGAAATTTTCAAAATATTCATGATCTCAAAAAAATTTCCGGAAATAATTTGACCTCTAGTGGTATTACTAGTGATAATTTTTGATAATATTCCGTCGTCAAGTATATTACGTCAGATGCCGTTCGCACTGCTGTACTAGCCTCTCACCATGATCCAAATACAGCATCCAGAACCCTTCAGAAAGACCTTAATAATATACAAATATGGCTTAAAAAATGGAAGATAAAGGCGAATGAGAGTAAATCCATCCATGTAACCTTCACCATGAGAAGACAAACATGTCCATCTGTAACACTAAATGAAACTCAACTCCCACAAACCGATACTGTCAAGTACCTAGGAATCCATCTTGATAGGAGATTAACTTGGCAAAAACACATTTTTACAAAAAGAAAACAACTAGGAATAAAATTTCGAGAAATGTACTGGATCATCGGTCGTAAATCTCAACTATCACTTGAAAACAAACTGCTGATATATAAAACTATATTAAAACCAGTGTGGACCTATGGTATCCAACTTTGGGGGACAGCCAGTCAAACTAACCTAGAAATATTGCAGAGATTCCAGAACAAAGTCCTTAGAACAATGCTGAATGCCCCTTGGTACGTGCCAAACTATGTGATAGAGCAAGACCTCAATGTGCCATCCATAAAAACAGTAATAACGGAATATTACAAAAAATATTCCAAGAGACTAGAATCTCATCCAAATGAGTTAGCCAGCAACCTTACTGATGACCACAATGATGTACGACGCCTGAAGAGATTCAAAGTAGTGGATCTAGCAAGAAGATTCGAATAATCTGTGATAACTAAACTTATTTTAATTTGTTTTAATTTAATTTATGTAAAGAGGGTGATCACTGGATCTCCCTCTACAGGTCAAAATTTTCAATTTTTGTCAAATAATTTACCTATTGTTCTCAGTTGAGGACAGATTGTAAATATTACAACATTAAATAAAAAAAAAAAAAAAAAAAAAAAGATGCCGTTCGTTGCTACGAAAAATACATTCAGTGACATTAATGACAATTACTGTTTTAAAAGTTATAAAAGTGATGACTTTCAGCCGTCAAATATTTATAACAACTGTGTGTTTAATTTTACTAATTTGTACTTACATAAATAAATTACAATAAAATTTTGGTTTTGAACAGTTTTATTCATGAAATAATCGCAGCAAATTGCACTCGATCTCTAAAATTATTATCGAATTGTTTCCCTCGTGTCACTTTGACATAATTTCACTCCCCTTCGGGTCGTGAAATTATAACTGTCAAAGTGTCACTCGGGAAAAACTCGATAATTTTAGAGCTCTTGTGCAATTATTACTGATAATTCGATGAAATAAAATTATTTTGACATATATGTAAAAGTCAGATCAGTAGACAATTACAATGGTTTTGAATCGTCGTCATGGAAACCAATATCGTCGTCGTGGTTACCCATTATATTGAAAGTTTGGTTTTGACAACCTTGTCAAAGAATTAATTTGTGTATTTTCACTTCCAAACAAAAATTGATATAACTCTATTTTTTGTGGCGTTTTTCCAAACGTACGGCCCTAGAAAAAATATTGTTCCTAATTCATGCGGAAAGTATCTTCCCCGCACTCGACTGCTTGCCCGAACTCCGCTATCGCGTCTTTCGGGTCAACGACAGTCTCGTGCTTGAAAGTATCACTTTCCGCATTAGTTAGGAAAATAACTCCCTGCCATTGAAAAATATTAAGCCCGTAAAGCACGATTCCGACATCGACGGCAGGCGGCAGACGGCAACTGCAGGCGGCGGTTAGAGTTGTTACCATAACGACGTCATTACTTTGCACTATTAATTTGTATTATATTTATTAGCAACTGACGTTCTGCCGAACAGCAGTTGCTAATAAATGTACAGATTAATAGTGCAAAGTAATCTTCCAAGAATATGCGTTCTCTTCTCTATATCAGGAAATTTACTACCAACGTCTCTATCACTGAATATATCACCAAGTACAGGACAACCTATCTTAAACTTATAAAATGAGCTAAAAAAGACTACTACCATAACCGTCTGGGAAGCTCAAAAAGTGTTGCAAAAGAAACTTGGTCCATAATAAACGATCTTCGAAATAAAACCCACACTGATCAAACAATTTCCCTTCCAGACCCTGAAAATCTAAATTAATACTTTGTTAATGTGAGTAAAAATATTACATCAACTATTTTGCCACAACAAGATCCCATTGCCTATCTCCCTAATTCAAGAAATGTCTCGAATTCATTCTTTATAAAACCAGTCGATAAATCTGAACTGATCCAAACAATCAATAGTATCAAAAGCAAATCTTCCAGTAGTACTGATGGTCTATCGATAAAAAATTTTTCTAATCTCCAACAAAATGTGTTAGAAGTCCTCATCTCACTAATTAATGATTCCTTTGAGAAAGGTAAATTTCCAGAGTGCCTGAAGACGGCCATCATTATTCCTCTTCGTAAGGGTGGTGAAATATCTAATACCTGTAATTATAGACCTATTGCACTACTACCGGTACTCTCCAAAATTATTGAGAGACTCATAAAGGCCCGACTTATGTCCTTTCTAGTTGAAAACAACATTTTATCACAAAATCAGTTCGGCTTTTTAAATAATAAATGCACCACTGATGCCATCTTTTCTGTACTACATGAGGTTTATCAAGCACTGAACAATAATCTTCACACTGCCATCGTTTTTTTGTGACTACGCCAAAGCTTTTGATTGTGTAAATCATAACATTTTAATAAAAAAACTAAATTTCTACGGAATTCGAGGTATTTCTTTAGATTGGTTCCAATCTTACTTGGATGATAGGAAACAACTGGTTAGAGCAAATGATACAGACTGTAGTCTCAAAAACATTGTATGTGGGGTACCTCAAGGTTCAGTATTGGGTCCTCTACTTTTCCTTATCTTTATTATTGACATCACTAGTTTAAAAATCGATGGAAAAATCTTTCTTTTTGCTGATGATACCAGTATCACTTGGAGCAACTCAAATATTGCAACTCTTCATGCTCATGCTACTATAACTTCTGATCTACTTACAATAAAAACCTGGTCTGACTCTAATTTTATCTCGTTTAACGTAGATAAAACAGTAGCATTGTCTTATAAAGGAGCTCTTCAACCCTTACCTCTTAATAACAGCCAGATTAGTACCGTTGACTCTGTAAAATTTCTTGGTATTTTTTTAGACAGCAACCTTAAATGGTCCCACCATATCGATTTGTTAAGGAAGAAACTATCCTCAGCTTGCTATGCTATAAGGTCTGTTTCGAATGAACTCAATTTAGTATCTTCTAAAATAACATATTTTTCTTTGTTCGAGTCACATCTTCGTTATGGTCTTCCTTTTTGGGGTTCTGGTACAGCTGCCTAATTCGATGTATTTTCAAATTACAAAAAAGAGCAATTAGATATCTGTTTGGCCTCATAAGAACAACACATTGCAGAAGTTACTTCAAGGATCACGGAATTTTAACCCTTCCATCTTTGTATATTTTAGAAACTGTTTGCTTAATTCGTAAATATCTACATGTCTTTCCACCAAGACCTAATCATGACTACTTCACGAGAAATTCTACGTTTGACGTCTATATGCCGACCCCGTCCTCTGAGTTAGTAAAGAAATCTATATTATATTCCGCAAAAAAACTTTACAACCATCTCCCTCTACAACTTAAATCTGCAGCATCTTTCCCCAAATTCCGTAAACTGACAAAAACCTACCTATCTGAAAGACCATATTATTCAGTAGAAGATTTTCTTAATCAATAACTAAGAAATTACAGTACCCTTTGCACAAGTAGTATTTTTATTATCATTTTTTTGTCTATATTTGGGTGTCATATGCAGCAGCTTAACTTTTAAACTTATTAATTACTAGGTAGACTATGCATTTGCAATTTACTTAAATTTTGCAATTGATTATTTCTGTTTAACTTCATTATTATTGTTCATCATCATCATCATCCAGCCTTCTGCATCCAAAGTTGAACATAGGCCTCCCCTAATTTTTTCCAATTTTGTCGGTCTTGGGCTTTCTGCAACCAATTCCCAGCAATCCTTTTGACGTCGTCTGTCCATCGTGTAGGTGGTCTACCTCTACTTCTTCTGTCTTCTCTTGGTCTCCACACTGTAATTTTTTGGGTCCACCTCCCGTCCTTCATTCTGGCTACATGGCCTGCCCAATTCCACTTCAGCCATGCTACTCGCTCTATGACATCTGTGACGCCTGTCCTTCTGATTTCTTCGTTTCTGACCCTGTCTCTGAGAGTCAGTCCAAGTAGTGACCGTTCCATTCTTCTTTGGGCCACTCTAAGTTTCGTTGCTGTGGCCTGGGTTAACGATAATGTTTCAGCGCCGTAAGTCATGACTGGAAGCACACATTGGTTGAACGTCTTCCTTTTCAAATAATTTGGCAAGTTGCTCTTGAAGATGTCTGATAGAGCTCATATGCGGCCCATGCTAAGGTAATCCTTCTCTGTAATTCAGCAGTTTGATTGTCCCTGGCAATTTGGATTTCATGCCCTAAGTATTGATATTTATGGACCATAAATTATTATTGTTATTATTGTAAATATATTGACGATTTATGTAATTTTAGTAAACTGGATTGTTATTGTTTTGTTTTCTTGACTTTTTATAAGCTTTGTCGATAAAATTGTGCAATTTTTCATGACAATAAAGCATATTTCTATTCTCTATTCTATATGGAATGACGTCGTTATGGTGACAACTTTAACTGCCGTCTGCCGCCTGCCGTCGATGGCGGAATCGTGCCTTTAGACATTGCGTAAACTATAGTATATACTTTAATGTCTTTTCAATAGGACTATGGATGCTATCTACCTCAAAATCATTAAATTCCTCTTTCTTTTTCGATGTCCAATTCAACAAATTTATTGCGACAGATTCTGTCGTAATGCTTGAGTTATTTAGACATACATATTTGTATTCCAAATCCAAATCATGCGACAGTTCCTGATATAATTAAGACCTAATTATATCAGGAATAATACGGCTATCATTATGTAATAATGCTTCTAACGCCATGTACTTTACTTGGAATAAATTTTTTTCAGCAACTAAGTAAAGTTTCACCTCGCTCGTTTTTGTTTCCCAAACCAAATTGTCCTAGTCATCTTTCTGTCATATTTGCCTTTCTCCCCCCTATTCAGCGTTGAGGTACATATTACATTATGGTATAGTGCGTTGTATCAGCCAGGGCTAAAATAATGTCAGCGTAGAATTCTTCCACTTGGTATTTTGTATGGGTAGGGTAGGTACTTGTTGGGGCATATATCTGTATGATTCTTTAAATATACCATTCATTAAGTTTCAAGGTTAACTAAGTTTCGCTAGTAGAGCCAATGCCTCAGGTTATTTCAGTTTTACTACCATCCTGATAAAGTTTCCCGATTTCAGTCTTTTCAGGCTTTCCCTTCATTGTTTTAACATTTCTGCTTCCATCTCTATAATTAGCGCTTCGGTTGCTAGGGATCTAGTATTATAATGTAGTCTCTGGCAGGATGGACCTATATGGACAACAAAGTCCGTAATGGTCCATATGAACCCAAATGGTCCGTAAATCAGACTAGGAATATTTTACAAATTTCTGGAAATCCTTTCCTACTCACCTGGGGAAATGAATTTTGAGAAAATGACATTATAATGTTGTTTTAAGGGGTTTTTGGCGTGATATTAAAACCTGCCGCGCTTACCAAGACGTGTTGGCCGATTTTTAATAAAATTACAGTTCTTTAATTCGGGTTCTTACATTTATTCCGCTGATATTCGGGCGTCAGAGCCTTGTTTGTGATAACAGGGTTCATCAACGTGAAGGTGAGATCGACGTTTGAGTAGGAGAGGTTATTTGACACGCATCACTACCCCATCAGAACAGGAAGAATAGCAAGAAATAAGTCAGGAGAAATAAAGCAACAGAAGGTGATCCGACAACAATAAGTGACATAGGTATAAACCTATCAATAAAGCAGGAAGAAGAAGAAAATATTCGTAGCATTAAATAAAATGTTTGCTAAAATAATTTACGTAGATAAGTATTTTGTTATAGGATAATCACAGCATTACTATTAATTATTTAGTCCCGGATTAAGAATCTTGAGGCTCCTTAACAAAACCTCCGCCTTCTCCTTCCAAAACCTCGGATAACCCCTCCATCAACGAGCGGTATTCCTTAGATGCATATATTTTAGTAGACCTAAACTTCTTAAATTTTAGTTTAATTTTGTAAAACGTGTGGTTTGAAGAAATAAACCAAAGGAATAATCAAGGGTTGTCTACAGCTAGTGCCGTTCCTTTCCGTCAGCCAGGACAGTCATTTTTTACGATCTTCCCAGTCTCCGTCTTCCAATCATTTCTTTGACATGGCTTCGTCGACTTCATTCTTCCATGATCTTCTAGATCTTCCTCTCCTTCTTGTTCCTTTTGGGCTCCGTTCTGCAACCTTGTTTCTTGTTTATCCATGTACTTTATACGAACATGGCCGTACCATTTTAGTCTTATCTCTTCTATATTATACAGCAGGGCATTTTCTCCACTTTCAATCTTCTCCTTAGCTATTCATTTGACATTATGTCTCTTCTGGCTAGACCACAGCATTCCATTTCGGTCGCCAGAATGCTTCTTTGTTTTTTTTTTGTTTATGACCCAAATTTCTGCTGAATAGTTCATGATACTGCGTACCTACTATTGTTTGGTATATCATTTTTTGTTTACTCTTTGATGTTTTTATTCCACATTACACCAAGGAGTTGTCTTATACAAGACATATTTTGTCTTAATCTGGTTTTTATCTCTTCTTTCATTGTTCCATTTTCCGACATTATAAAATTCTATCCAATTATTTAAAATTCTTCCTTCCTTTTATTTCTACGTGTTCATCCATTTCCAAAATTTTTGTGATCTTTTTCCGATATTGCTAAGTATTTTGTTTTCTTCATATTTCTTTCCAGTCCCACCTTTCTGTATTCCTCTTTTAGTTTTCTTACCATGTAACTGATATCTTCCTCATCTTGGACCATCACCACTTGCTTGTCTGCGAAACACAATGTGTAGAGATAATCGTCCCTTACCGGTATTTACCATACCCCTACGTTTTGACTTCTTAGTTGTTAGTGCATGTTCTAAAAATATTTTGAATATAGTTGGTGAGGTTGGGCATCCCTGCAGTAGTCCTTTTGTTGTTTTGAAGTTGGCAACTATCTTGTTTCCGACTTTTATATAAACTTCATTTCCCCTGTATACGTTCTTGATTGCTACTCTTAGGTTAGCTGGTATCCCTATTTTTGTAATTGCTTTGTATAGAAATTATTTCCTTGGTACGGTGTCGTATGCCTTCCTAAGGTCTACAAACGCCATGTGTACCTACATATCTGTTCTTAGCTCTTTTCTTCACAGTTGTCCCTTGTATTGTATATATATGATCTAGACATGATTTCCTTACTATGAATCCTGCTTGCTCTTCACCGATTTTACCTTCTTTACTTTTCTCTATTTTCTTCCTGAGGCTGAGGATCCTGCCGTATAGTCTTCTCATGATAGCGATGACACTTATTCCCCTGTAGTTTTCGCATTCTTTTCATTTCCTTTTTCATGTATGGATGTTATGTAGGCTTCCTGCCATTGTTTAGGAATGCCCTCTCCATTTATTGCTCTTTCCATGATTTGGCATATCATTTTGCATTTCTTTGTTCCGTATTTGATTAGCTCCGCCACAATTCCACCTGGTCCTCCAGCTTTACTATTCTTTATGGAATTTATTGCTTGTTTCATCTCCTTGTCTGTTATGACTAATTTTTATTTCTACGTGATCATTGTTTTTTGTTCGTCTCGACCAATTCTGAATTCTGGTCTTTGTTCTATCAGTAGAATTTTATAGTGGTTCGCCCACTCATCGTCCTGTATATATTGTATAAAAAATTTGTCTTTTTTGTTGGTTTGTAATGATTTCACAATTTTCCAGGCTTCTGAGCTTCTTGTTCCTCCTATGTTCTGCTCTATACTTTTACATGACCTTTTCCATCATTAATTTTTTTTCTTTTATTGTAATAGCCCTAACTTTTCTGTTCTTCTCTCTATACATATTTCCGGAGATCTTGTGGATCTTTTTGGTATTTGTGGTATGTACAATGGCTTTTTTTCTTAGTATGTACCTATTGTATTGCAGTTTTATACTTCCACCATCACTTTTATGGTATTGCGCGATATTTTTCAACATATTATTTATCGTTTTTATTTAATTCTAATTACTATTTTTTCGTTTTGGGCCCTGCGTGGCCCCCTTTGGGGCAGAGGCCCCTAGGGAACTACCTACTTTGCTTAATGGTTAATCCGGCACTGTAATTATTGCTTTAATATACATAATATAAAATATTTTATGAAACAAAAACATTAGGATATACTTTTAACAACGCAAATCCTAAGCCATTCAAACATGATCTTGTACTTAAAGTAATTTAAACATAAAATGCAATAATGCAGGACAAAGAATGACACGAACTACGTCACCAGCTTAATTGCGTCTTATTCAATTAGTTTTGCGTGTCAATAAGAATAAAAACATTATTAACTCTAATTGGTGACCAATTAAATGCTAAATTGGGTAAAATCCACCTTGAACTTTGTTGCATATCCATCAAGTGAAAAAAATATAACAAAAATACGTTCATAGCCCAGTTTAAACCAATAGGAAAGATAACAGTTAGAATATTTTTGAACTACAAGTAAAGTTATCTGTAGTAAAATTCACAGAAATCATTAACATCTTACACATAACTTAGAATATAACAGGAAATTAGATAACGTTATGTCAACAAAAACCAAGCAAAATTGACAGAAACATGATTAAACCAAAATAGTTGGTCAAAAATGAATAACCATTTTCAATTTCGTTGCAACACGAAACTACAGCCTCATCATCATTCCAGTCCAATCAGAGAGTGCAGCAAGCACCTCTACCGGCTTCGAAACCTATTAGTCTCTCATCAGGAGGCACATATGCTGCTCTCTCTGACCCAACTAGGACAAACCCCGGCGTGCAGTCACGAATTGCAACGAACGAAATGGCAGGGATGCCCTAGCGGCAACTACTAGCAAAAAACTAAGTTTTCAATCTAATAGCACATAAAACTACATCCAAAAATGTTACTCTACCAGATTGAAAACAATGGGGACCAAATGTAATTGTACACCAAATTAACCTAAAAAAAAGCACCGGGCTATGACCTAATAACCGGCAATATAGTGCAAAAACTCACTAAAAAGGAATAACAGCAATATTACAAATCTTTAACGCAATGGTAAGGCTGAGCTACTTTTCAAATCAGTGGAAAGTAGCAGAAATAATAATGCTTCCCAAACCTGGTAAAAACCCTAATGAAATATGTTCGTATATACAGACCCACCACTCCATCAGTCTCTTGCCAATCTTATCAAAAATGGCAAATTTATAAAAATGTAATAAATAAAATAATAAAAAATTAATAAAAATGGTATACATTTTTATCTTATCAAAAATATTTGAGAAACTTCTACTCAAGCGAATGGAGCCAATATTAACGGAAAAAATGCTCATACCAGATCATCAGTTTGGCTTTAGAGCAAAACATGACACAATAAAACAAGTCCACAGAGTCGTTAAACAAATTAACAATAAAATAGGAAATGGTTGAATGCTCGAATATATGAAATTTACGGAAATAAAAGGCAGATATCGAGCACTGACTTTATTTAATCGTGCCCAAGTATACTTTCGTTATCTAGAGCATCTTCAGGAGCATTTCGTCAATAAAAAGAAGGTATTATCCTCGAATGTCATCTAATAAAATAGTTTGGTGGCAACTTAAATTAACATATAAATACACACTTAACAAAAGACAAAACAGATAAATTTGAGTGCCTGGTAAGATTCTATATTTTTGCAAGTTCTTGCAAAAATTAACAATGACTTAGAAAAGAAAAGGTATTGTTCAGCCGCATTCATAGATATTAGCCAAGCTTTTGATAAGGTGTGGCATCCTGGACTATTGTATAAAATAAAAAAAGGATTACCTCACAACTTCTATCCATTATTAAAATCATACATAACTAACAGATTTTTCTTAGTCTGAATATACTAACATCTACCACATAGAAACTGGTGTACCACAGGGTAGTACCTTGGGCCAAATATTATATTTATTGTACACGGCAGACATTTCCACTACAGAACAAACAACAGTATCAACATTTGCTGATGATACAGCACTGGCGAAGCGTCCATGTAACCACTGTTACCATTGGTAACAGTTAAAAATCTTGCAAATAAATATTTTTTCTACGAGCGTGCAAAAATGTCTACTTTCGCGCACGCATTTTAGTTTAGAAAGTTTCACTTTTCCGCACGCGTGTTACTTTTCCGCACGCGGTTTTTACTTTTCCGCACGCGTGTTAATTTAGATATGTTTATATGGCCTTAAAGCAATTATAATACATGCAATAAACTAATATTTAGATAATATTTACTAATTTATTTCAAATATATCTTATTGTGTTCCTGTTTTAATGAAATTCGATGAAATAAAATTATTTTAGACATAATATTCGAAAGTCAAATCGGTAGACAATAACAGTAGTTTTGAATCATCGTCATGAAAACGATAAAAGTTTAGTTTTGACAACCTTGTCAAAGAATTAATTTGTGTATGTATTTTCATATTAATTAAATTAATTGATTAAGGGCCGGTTGTTCGAACGCTAATCAACAATGATCACTATCAAATATTTAATTACTGTCACCAAAACTGTCAATGTCAACTTTTACTGGGTTGCTGAAAACATAATTGATTAAAATTATGAGATTAGTTAATCAATTAACATAACAATTATTAACATAATTGATTAAGTAATTTCATATTATGTTTTCAGCAACCCAAACAAAGTTGACATTGACAGTTGGTGACAGTAATTAAATATTTGATAATGATCATTGTTGATTAGCTTTCGAACAACCTGCCCTTAGATTTAGTAATTTTTTAAAGACTCTTAGAAAAAATATTGTTCCTAACTCTTGCAGAAAGTCTCTTTTCCGCACTCGACTGCTTGCCGAACTCCCGCTTCGCGTCGTTCGGCAAACTGCAGTCGCGTGCGGAAAAGAATGACTTTCTGCACTTGTTAGGAAAATAACTATTATGACTACTACGAAATAATTCCATTTATATTTTTTACCAACAGAAATATTTGTTAATACGTAGTACCTACCAAATTCAGTAAATAGCCAATTAGACGCACGAAAATATTGGCGAGATTACATGTGAATACATTTGAATCCGTTGCACGGTTGCACGTTATTATATTCCGTTACCACTTCTAGTTCTGGTAACGAAAGATGATTCTCGCTATCGGTCAACACTGAACATTTTGAAGGAATGACGGCTCCAGAGACGGCGCGGGCACGCTGTGTATATCAGTATTGTCATCATTTTACAATATGGTAACGTTAGTTTAGTAGCTATTCATAACATAACGTAACATATATATATAACATAAGAATGTTGCTGGGTAATCGATCAACTACTTGAAAAGTCATTATCCTTGTATATTTTTTTTATATAGAATTTTGAAGAAAAAAATTAAATTATTGAAAATAGATTTAAAATATATAAAAACTAGTTTTCAAAATATGTTCTGTTCCCTACTTGTTTATTTTTGATGTTAATTTTATTGTAGAATAATCTGTTTAGTTTGTTTTTTATTTATTGTTATACCTATTACATGCATATAATACATGTATACATAATTACAAAAACTTATATTTGGGAGGTTCAAAATAATTGTTATCTACTTTTTATGTCATATTATGTATAAGTTTTTAGTTTGTGAAAACTGTCATTATAGACAGCAGTGCGTGAAAGGTTTAAAGTGTGCGTGAAGTAACAATGTATTTTAAATGGGATTTACTTTTTCGCACACTTTCAATGGGTTTTTTGGCACACTTTCATATAATCAAGTATCCTTAACTTTCGCGTTGTCATATTTATGACAATATGAGCAATGACTTACAATAGGGTAGCCGAACGTCCCAAAAAACCGATATTTTCCCGTTTTTTAACGATTTGTCCCGGTGTCTCGAAAAAGTCTTTCGGGACGCCTATATGTCTCGTATTTTTTCTTCAATTTCAATTGTTTCTTCAATTTCGGCATTTGTTTTCATTATTATTTCTCCCTCTCTTATTACATTGTGGTCCAGTATTGTTCTCATTATTTATTGTTCGTTCAAATTTCGGAATGCTATGTTCCTCTTTCTTATTAATCGTCGTTGTTTCCATCCCATATGTATCAACAGGTCTTATTAAGGTATTATATTATTTCATATTATACTTGTCTTGTTTCTCAACACATTTCTAATCATTTCATATGTTTTTCTGCCTTTCAGAATTCTTTCCTCTGTTCTCTCTTTTCCCGTTTTCCATATTGTTACTCCCAAGTAGCTAAAGGTGGATACAAGTTTGTCCTCCTTATGATTACTTTCAATACCAGATTAAATAATAGTGTCGGGGAGACAGAGTCACCTTATTTCACTCATTTATTTACATTTATCTCCTTAGAAGTTGTTCGTTGAAACTGATCCTTGCTTTGGTGTTCTTTAGGCTTACTGTTAGCATAATGTGTCTTAATATTTCTGGGATTCCAACATTCTATATCTCCTCCATCATTTTCGTCCGATTGATTATATCAAAAGCGCTTTTAAAATCTATTAATATTCGGGGAATTTCTCTGTTGTATTCTCTAGATTTTTGAATTATTTGTTTCACTGTATTTGTGAAATTGTGAAATTAATCATCGACCTCCTTGGTCTGAATCCATTCTGGTATTCTCCTAATATTCGTTCAGCGCATTATTTAAGTCTCATGTTTAGTATGTTTGCTGGAATGTTATATGTGGTGTTTAATAAAGTTATTACTCTTTAATTCTGGCACTCCTCCCGATCTCCTTTTTTTCATATATTATAGGTACTATAATATCTGTGTTCCAATCGTCTGGTAGTCAGTTTTGTCCATAATTTGTTGTATTAGTTGGTTTATTTCTTTATGTAATTCTCTTCCTCCGTATTTTTTTAATTCCACTACTTTTTCATCTTCTCCTGCTGCTTTTCCGTTTCCTAGGTTTTTAATATTTGTTTTTGTACTTCTTCTGCTGTGAAAATTTCGACTTCGTCGTTATCTTCTACGGTTTTATTTCTTCATCGCAGTGTGCTTCCTTCTTCATAGTGAATAGCATTTTTTCGTAATATTCTTCCCATATTTTGCTGATCTGTTTCTCTTTAAATACGGTTTCTCCTTTCTGGTTTTTTAGTCCTCTTGTTTTGCTTGATTTAATGCTGAGCTTATTTTTTTTGCTCTGACTTTTTTGTAAAATTGCTTTATTTACTGTTCAGTTAACAACTGTTTTGTTCTGACGGATTGTTAATCCATGATATTCTGGCTGTTTTTTACTTTGTTTCGCAGTCTTGATCGTACGTAAATTACATATTCAAAGGTAAATTTAAAAGGATTTGTAGGTCCCAAATTAGCTAAAAGACCATGTTTCATCCTGCCTGTTTGGATATCGCCCCAAATCCTCCTTGGCAGTGGCGTACCCGGAGAGGGGACTTCGGGGTTAAACCCCCTTTCCCCCAGGGCATATGAAAAATATATAAAAAAAGTAGGAAAATGTAACTTGTCTTTCACAAACAAAACAAAAAAATACGCCAATCCCCCTCCCCAGAGAAAAATTCTACGCTACTACTCCTTGGATGTGTCCCGTTTTATCAAGTTTATGATCTGGTCACCCTAACTTACAACAAAATTTTTGACAGTTTTGTGGTTTGAAAGTAGTTAGGATTTTTAAATGTCAAAGTTCTAAAAATTGTTGAATAGAAATGAATTCCAGTGACGAAGAGTTACAGTTGTTTTATTTGTTTATCGTAGATAAAATATTGTATGAAACTGTGCGTGAAGTACTTTTTGCGAACTTACGCGATGTATAGCACTCGCTCCGTTGTCGCTCGTGCTCTAAATATCGCGTGCGTTCGCAAAAAACATACTTCACAAACTGTTTCATAAATAACTATTTTTCAATAAGATTTTTTTACATCTAGTTTTGGTAACACTTTAGAAAAAGTCACGCTTCGCCACTGTGATACAGCAATACTAGCCTCCCATCACAATCCTGCAGGAGCTACAAGAAACCTTCAAACAAACCTGAACAAAATAGGAGTATGGCTAAAAAAGTGGAAAATAAAAGCGAATGAATCCAAATCAATACACATCACTTTCACGATAAAAAAAGAGATCAGTGTGCACCAGTGAATCTAAATAACAGCCAATTAGCACAAGCAGATAGCGTGAAACACTTAGGCATGCACCTAGACAAACGCCTTACATGGCGGACATATATATTCAACAAGCAAAAACAACTAGGATTTAGACTAAAGCAAGTATACTGGATTATCGGTAGGAAATCTAAACTGACCCTTCAAAACAAAATACTTGTATATACATCAATTCTAAAACCAATCTGGACATATGGAATCCAGCTATGGGGCACAGCGTCACTTTCATACTTAGAAATACTTCAAAGGTTCCAAAATAAGGTTTTAAGAATAATAGTCAATGCCCCTTGGTACGTGCCAAATACAGCAATAAAAAAAGACTTAGAAGTCCCCACCATCAAAAGTGAAATAAAACGACACAGTGAAAAATATCGGGATAGAGTGAATACGCATGTGAACCCCCTCGCGAGTGATCTATTTAACACCACAGGTAAAGTGCGCCGCTTAAAAAAATTTAAACCAATGGACCTCATAAGCAGGTTTAACTAAGTGTACTCGTAATAACAAACAAATAACGGTTTTAAATAGATAGGTTAATTATGTAAAGGAAATAATTCACTGGAAATATTTCCTACATGTCCAATGTAAATATCCGCTCATTTACTTATTGTCCTTTAATGATATGTAGTGCAGTCACTGGAGGTGGATATGAGCTATTACCTCCGATTTCGTTGAACCTCCATAGATTTGCATGAAAATTGGTGAGTGGTTAGAGGATATCTCACGAAACAAAGGTGACATGGTGACAACTTGCGCTTTTACCCCTGGGGTGGATGCCACCCCTTCTCGTTGGTGAAATTTATTTTATTGAAAATAACCCCATAATTCGATAGAGCGACAAATTCTAAGCAAAATTTGTTATATAAAGTTATTAAAATAAATCAAAACTTTTTGAGTTATTGAAGATCAAATATTTTAATTTTTCTTGAGAAAAATGCATATTTTTAACCGATTTTTCATGAATAACTCAAAAACTATAAGTTTTTGAAAAAAGTTAATATTACCAAAATTGAAGATTAGAAAATGAAATAAATCTTTTACTAGAAAAACCTTTTAATGTTAACTAAAAGTGAGTTATAGGTAATTGAATATATATTTTTTTCGGCGAGTAAAAAAATCTAAGTATTCAAGCTGAAATAACGGGAAAATGATGCATTTTATAACATAAACTTATTTAACATTTATCAAAGTACTTAAAAATATATATTAAATGAGCCCCCGAACATGTTGATAGCATTAAAATTGATGCACCAAAACTTTTTTAAATTTATTTTTTTTTTATTTTTCCAAAAAATGTTATTGTTTTTTTTAATAACTCCGTTTATTTGTAAGATATCAGGTTTATCTAAGAACCCTTTGGAAGATAATTCCAAGGGCTATTTACCCACGTTGAATTTAATCTTTTATACGCCTCAGTTTTTTAAAAATAAAAGGTTAAATGGCCCCGGTTGCATGGTTTTCACAGTAAAATTTAAGATTTAAACGTTTCTATCTTGGTTATTTATTACCCTGTGGAAATAGTAAAACACGTAAAATATTTGACACAGAATAAACTAAAATTTGGGTATTTATCATTTTTTACGTATATTGATTATTTTTGGAGTTGTTATCAAAAGAATATGACAATTACATTAATTTTAAAAATTATGATTTTTTTAAAATATTTTTTTTCAAAAATATGCATTCTGAACCGGTCAAAATGATTGAAATAATTACTTATGCTAATATAAAGAAGTTGTTGTAAGGATTATTATAAATTTTAATTTTTGTGGAAATGGCGTTTGTTTTATTTTTCAATTTTTCCTAAAAAATTCGAAAGGGTTCTTTTATTTTCATCATAACTTGCTTAATTTTGACGCTATTGACTTGTTCTGAAGCTCATTTAATAGGTATTTCGAAGTACGTTGACAAATGATTAGCAGGTATATTTTATACATTTCATCGTTTTCCCGTTATTTAAGCTTGAATACTTAGATTTGAGTACTCGTCGAAAAAAATACACATTCAATTGCCAATAACTCCCTTTAAACTAACATTAGTTTAGTTTTTAAGTGAGAAATGTATTCAGTTTTTTATTGTCAATAATTTCACTAATAATAACTATTTTGTAAAAGCTTATAGTTTTTGAGTTATACGTGAAAAACCGATTTAAAACATGCATTTTGTTACAAAAAAATAAAATCTTTGGTCTTTAATAAGTCAAAAAGTGTTGATTTATATTAATAACTTGATATAACAAATTTTGCTTATAATTTGTCCCTCTATCGATTTATGGTATTATTTTTAATAAAATAATTTTCACCTCCGAGAAGGGGTGGCATCCACCCCCAGGGTAAAAGCGCAAGTTGGCATTATGTCACCTTTGTTCCTTGAGGTATCCTCTAATTACTCACCAATTTTCATTAAACTCGATAGAGGTTCAACGAAATCAGAGGTGAAAACCTTCAGTGACTCCACTAATGTGACAGATTGTAAATATACTGGGAGTTAATAAAAAAAATTTAATTTTGACTTATGCTATTGCAAAAAAAAGCTCTCTGGAATAACCAATTTGAATAAAATTTAAATAATTGAATGAAACGCTTTGAAATTTTTGTCACATATTAAGCACCAAACAACCCTCTTTTGACAAACATTTTAAAGCTGTACAGTTATTGCGAAATTAACTTTTTTGCAATTTCTACTTTTTTTGAAATTATATTAACAATGAGTAAGTATATCAATTTTTATAATACGCCATTTTAAAGCTTTTTCCATGCACTGGAAGACGTTTGTACTAAAAAAACCAGGAGTTTCACTGTTTTTCATTGATTTGAAAAAAAAAGGAAAATTGCCGTTTTTTTATACTAAATATATTTTTTCTACAACCGTGTTAAAAATGCAATTTTTAGCACTCCATACATGCGTTAAAAATGCTACTTTAAGGCACTAGTGCTTTAAAATTTTTATGGCACTACAATTCGTATTGACCGTATAGGCAATTTTGATGTAATGTCAAAAAAATATAAAAATGGAATGTCAGTCAAGTTCAAGTAAAAGTTTTTGTAGATATTGTCCTGTAATTACGTTTGTAGAAAAAATATTGTATGATATGCGTGTTAAAAAGTACATTTTTAAGGCACTTATGTGAATTGCAGAACTCGCTATCGCTCATTCTGCAAACTTTCACATTCGTGCCTTAAACGTGTACTTTTAACACTTATATCATAAATAACTATTATAAATAAAAATGGCCGCCAGATCCTACGTAGGAAATAGTTACAATTTGTTCTTATAAGTATAACCTGTCGAAAAAACGCTTCAGTATCCTGGCTGTTGAAGTGTCATGGAAAAAACCTTATTAATCTGGAGTATTCAGTTGTAGTAGCCAAAATATGCACCAATGGAACTAGGCCGATAGAAACTGATTTAATATTCGCGTTCAGCTTCCAGTTGCAGTCGATCTGAACTAACGATGATAATTACAAAGCAGTCATTTTGAATTGCGGTAATTTCAAAGAGAGACTTCCCAACGCAACTATCAATCAATATATCCGTAATACGGAGTCATTGTAAATTAAATAATGATTACTTTGATCAGAAATTGCTAGTATGAGGTGTGCGTTCTGAGGGAAATAATATTAGCAATTAATTTCAGCATGGAGATCACGTCCGAAGTAACTGGTTTTCGATGGACTTCATTAATGGTACGATATTAAAACAAAAAACAAAACGAGATTGAGTAGAATGAAGAGGTTTTTTATAAAAAAAATTATTTGCTCACTTTTTAAAAATACATCACGGATATTTTTACGCACGGAGATGAAGATTGTTTAATTGAAAATCCTCCTCAGCACATCATAAACTTCAGACAATTGCTTAAGCTGCAGGAATTAATTAACAAAATTATTTGAGAAAGCAACAATCATCCAATATTGCTTATTAAAATACAATGTTCGCTGAATGAAAATAAACATTATTTATGATTATAAAATGAGTAAGTTTCCTGACCATGATGTATGCAGCCTAAATACTTGACACCACAAAAAAACAAGATTAGAAAATGGAATTTTGAATGATCCAAAAGACCAATAAAGAAATAAAAATATCAAAATGCACTCCAAATAAAACCCAACGGATTCAGAGAGGAAGATATTGCAGAGGATGAAGGGAGACAATTAGAAACAATAATGAAGGAACTTCAGAAGAAACTGCCGGAAAACCAAGAAAGAAAGAAATGAGAAATGGTATGATGATGAATGCAGAGCAGTAGACGAAAAAAGTCAAATAGGCCTGGTACCCAAAAAAAGTTGATTAATAGCAAGTTAAAAATTTGTTAATAGCTTAACGGTGTCTAGTCGGACAAACTTTGATATATGGGAACTCTCAAACAGGGGAGGTTTTAATTGTGGGACAGGTTAAAAATTTGGAACGTTAGACTATGAAAACGTCCCATTTATATTGTCGGACAGAACATCCAATTGATTGTTACCCATTCATTAAACTCTCATGCAAAAATCAGACTATTATTTATCACCTGTCATAATTCCTGTCATTTGACATGTTCTACGTGTCAGACTTATTAAAATGCCAGTTGGTGATAAATACCAGTCTGATTTTTGCATGAGAGTTTAATGAAAGGGTAACAAATCAATTGGAAGTTCTGTCCGACAAAATACATGGGACGTTTTCGTAGTCTGACGTTCCAAATTTTTAACCTGATCCACAATTAAAACTTCCCCTGTTCCTGTGTTATACATCGAAGTTTTCCGATGAGACACCGTTAAGCTATTAACAAATTTTCAGCTTCAACTTTTTTGGTACGCGGGATCCAGACCTAAAACTAGACTTAACTAACATCAAAGAATACAAAAAATTACAGGAAAATTTATAACGATAAGAGAATACAGAGTGGACTAGAATATGCAGAAGAAAAAAGAGGGGCTTTGAAAAAACAAATAAAAGAAATCCTAGAGCATAACAACAGACATAAAAGCAGAAAATTCAAGATAAGAATAAAAAAAAAAGCACAGAGTCGCTTAGACCAAAATGGACGATATGCAAAGAGAAGAATAAACAACTACTAACAGAGAAGCAATGAATTATTAGGAGATGGAAAGAATACTTGGAAGAAAATCTAAACGCAGACAATGAAAATTAATAAAATGCGACAATAAATTACAGTGTAGTAATAATAGGCTTGTTCTAACATCAGTTTCAAACGGTTTGAAACCATCAGCGAATAGTCGACCAGCGCGAGTAGTGGTGGGGATAGCACTGGTGACTGTATTATGTTCTCCCACTGACCAACTGTTTGCTGACGGTTTCTGACTAGTTTCACTGTTTGCTAGAACAAACCTATTAAGTGGTTCAGATAATAAAGAAACTAAAAAAAAATAAAGCACCAGGGACTTATTAGAACATGCAGGATCCGAACTATGGGAAAGAATTCATCATCTAAGAACATTAATATGCACCAAAGAGCAAATGCGGGATGAATGGGCAGTGGTCTTATAATCTACCCAATATAAAAGAAGAGGGAATGCCAGAGTTATAGGCCAATTACATTGCTAAATGTAGTATTCAAATTTTTTTCTGGTATTATCAACAGTAGATTGTTAGCTATACGGCCCGATGCAAGAAGAGGACGGTACATGGAGAATCAGGAACAACGATGAAGCTACCGCATTAAATGAAGGCAGTCAAAATAGACTTAGCGTAGCAGTAAATAATTATGTTGTTGTCAATAGGTACTAACTTCCAGAGGAAATATATCCATAAAGGAACGTGGAAAATATCAGGAAATATCGAAGCAAATAAAATTGACCACATCCTCGTCTAAAAAAGATGGGCAATAGACATGACTAAAACCGCGACAGTAGCAAAAGGAAAAGTAGCAAAAAAACGGAATGTCGAAGGAATCAAAAACACAATAAAGAATCAAGAATATCAAAATGCGCTTCAAATAAAACCCAACGAAAAAAGAGAATAAGATATTGCAGAGGAGGAATGGAGACAATTAAAAACAATAGGAGGAATAATTTTCTGCACTGCTGCAAATAAGATAAAGATTGCCATAATGATCGCCAACATTCGTCACGGAGAGGCACATCAAGAAAAAGAAGAAGAAGAAGTCGTGAATTCCGAATTGCTAGGAACAATTAAACCGTTAAACTGCAAAGAAAAATCACTTTAGCATGAACTGCAGATATAACTCTATCAGACATCTTCGAGAGCAGCATGTCAAAATATGTATGTGCTTAACAGCTTCATATACACCAATGTGTGCTTCCACTTACGGCTTAGAAACACTTTCCTTAACCCAGGCCAGAGCAATGAAAAGGAGATTGGAATGGTCGTTACATGGACTGGAGAGACAGGTTTATAAATAAGGAAATAAGAAGAATGACAGGCATGTAGATGTCATAAAGCGCATATCATGGCTGAAGCAGGGTCGTAATAACGATGTTGGGGGTACCGGAGCAAACGTGATCTGGGGGCCACCTACCGTGGTATCTCGGTCTCGGGGGGTTTACCCCCCACCGGAAGGGAGGGTAAACCCCCATCTTTCACCTCGAATCATCTGGAAACCGTTTTACAAAGTTGATTGCTTCGTTTTGAATGTCTTGTTCGTTTGTATTCAACATAAAATCAGTTTGAACAATTCGGTACGTATCTAACATGATACTATGACAGGAAGATATGCACATTTGCAATTCTAAATTTAATCGACTGGCGCATGACGTCACTGCGAGACTAAACTAGGGAACTTGTGTGTATCTTATTTTGACGATGAATCATATGGCAACGCTGTTTCATTACGATAAATGAATAACTTGAAACTTGAACTGTTAACGGTGAGTGGCCCTTGATGCCATATGTTGCTTTAAGAATTCATAACTAGTTACTTTATGTGAATACGTGGTTTGAAAAGGCATAATTAATTTGTACAATTAACTATAGAAATATATGAATTTACGATTTGATTGTGTCATTACAAACAAAATAAATAAAGCTATAAGACATAAATTAAATATTATACAAAGCCGGTAAAACGTAAATAATTTGAAAAATAAACGAAAAGCGTGTCATACTTCAGACTTTATGAATATTATTTATTATTATTTATTTATTTATGATATTATTTGACAATTTTTATGATTTTTCTCTTGCGGATATTATAATTATCTTTAATATTTTTAAATTTTACATCTAAATAAAAGAAATTTTACGTCGTCACTGAGATTTACTTGTTTTGCGGCTTCTAATAGGTTTTCCAGATAATGTTTGTTTACTAATTTTTAATGTACTGCGATTATAAGTACGAAAAATATGTTCCAGTTCACTACAGTTAGTTACAAATTCCAGGGTTGGTTTTAGTAAACCACCCTCAGAAACGTGGTTTACCCAAGTAAACGATTTATCGGATGTATCGTTAGCATCCAGAAACGCATCATCTTAACGTTCCTACAGCCTCTTTTTCTTAATAAATGGTAGGATCTTGCCCCCGCAGCGTGCAAAGAAATTGCTGAAGCAATATCTTCAATTGACCACTTAATTTGATTTTTAGTTTTTAATTTTTTTAACTGCCCTTTAATAAAAATTCTTTCAACTGTACTTTTTTCCTCCTTCTCTCTACTAAGAAATTCCTTCAATTTTTATTTTCAGTTTGCAAAGTCTTTATTTGTTCCATGGCTTTTTTGACTATGTCGTTTTCACTGAAATTAAATAATTTTTAAGTACCTAGATCATAACAAATATGTGTTATGTAAATTTGTAGATTTTAAAAATAGGTTTTTTCTCTTACATTACAGTTTGAGTAGCGATATCCTTAAATTGTGTGTCGCAAGCTTCTTCTACTGCTTGTTTTGCAATCTGATCTAACACATTTGACATTTCAGGTTGTAGTTCATTTGTGTTTTCTCTGTAATAAAATTAAATATATAAAGAACACATTTCATTACCATATTCGCAGTAAAAAATACATCCAAAATGAGTTACTTATGGAGCTATCAAAAATAAAGTGGTACTTCGAATTCAGAGTTCTATTAAAATGGCCATTAGTATCTATAGAAACATTTTGTCTGTCGTTAAATTGTGTATAAAATCAAAATAGTTACATGTTTTTTAATACATTTCTTCTCTCTATTATTCTTTTGCGTGTATTTTCAATGGATGTTTTAGCACTTGAAGTCTTTATTAAAATGAAGAGAAGGTATTGCATCTTTTCTTAACTTCCACTTGTTGTCAGATAATCCCAATAGTTTTTTTTTAACAATAGCCAGCTTCTCTAAAATGTTTTGAGCATATTCTCGCGGTATCCACATTAAATTTGTCTCGCTGAAAACACTTGGACCCACACTTTACGTATGTGTTGTCTCTAGGAAGCACGAAAAAACGACACTTCGAAACAGTTTTACTTTTTTTATTGTTATTGTTTAGACAACCCACCACTGCACAATACATGGTAAACAAAAATTATTCTTCTTTATAAAGTAGCTACAGACAGCCGAGAGCAACTTGCGTTCGATAAACAAATTAGGTGATATTAACACAGTAAACTGAACGTTTTCACCAAAAAATTTATATAACTATATAATATAAAAGTTTTTACTACATAAACGAATAAACAAAAATCTAATTTAATACGTTTTGAAGCAACACGTGAGAGATAACTATTGTGTTAACACGAATGAACATGAACACAAATAAAGAATTCAACTTGGCGCCAGGAAAGTTGTCTCTGGTTTACGTCACAGTGAGCGATAGGGATGTAAGACCATCATGCGCGTTGATTTATCTTCTTGTCATAGTATCATGCGTATCTAACACTGCTTTCATTTCTTGAAAGCGAGTGTCTAGCTGATGGCAGAATGTGTCGATCATTGAGTAAAACACGGTTACTCTAAACTAAAGCATGACTTGGGATCTTGAAGTCTTTCATCTTCGCACAGTTCATCGAAATGTTTTTTCGTCTTCGGCATTATTTTTATGATTGCAATATTATTAATGATTCTAGTTTATTTTTTTTCAGTTGTGTTGCTTCGTCTCTCATTTATTTTGTTACTTGTCAGAACTAGAATTGAAAGGCATTCAAAACATGGTAAAATCTGTCAGTCATCAAATCTTCCAGTCCAGCGTGTTGGATTGAGAGGTTTTAGAATAACTTTCGAGGAACAACTTTCAGATTGGTATGAGGAATTCAGTGTCTCCCAAAGAAAGATACTGTTCGTTGGGAGTTGAAAAACTATGAAGATATGAAGGTTTATTTAGAGAAAATGCAGTAAGAGGTAAACCAGATTGCTGAGAAAATATGGACAAGGTGGAAGAAAAATTCGAGAATGCATTAAAATTCGATATGGAAACAGTGGAAAAAAATTGGAGGGGACAGGAAGATGTCAAAAAGGAGGAGACTGTCGGGAAGTAATTGTATACAGCTCTAATGAGAGCAGAATTAGATTTGGTGGGGATATTTGAAAACGACATCCAGCACCTTTCATCTTAAAAAGAATTCAATCTCAAATTCAATCTATTCAATCTTAAAAAACAAATTCCAGCATATGCAATACTTCGAAGACTGCAAAGAAATTATAAGAAGCCATCTAAAAGACGGAGCTGCTGTGGGCAAAAGCAAAGAAAATGAAGTGATTTCATGGAGAGATTTTGAGACAAAACATTTTATAATGGTGCAGGTGAAACAGGATAAAATCGATCATTGAAGTTAGTTGTTAGAATTAATATACCGGGTACTTATTTCAATCGGACAACTCGAAGTAGAACTTGACTGAAAATACTTTAAAAAGTTTATTTGACCTCGTTACAATCTATGCACGGTCAACCAAACGGCTTGGCCGGGGGCCCCGGGGCACTGCCCCGGTTGCCCCAATGGTAGTTATGGCCTTGGGCTACGTGGAGCCCACGAGCAGGCAGAAGGAATGGAGGTAGACTACCAGACTACCTACATGATGTTCAGACGACATCTGCAGGACCGACAGAACTGGAAGAAATTAGGGGAGGCCTATGTTTAACTTTGGACGCAGAAGGCTGGATTATGATGATGATTTTGCAGATATTAATTTAAGATTTCTGCAGGTGAGAGCTTGTTAAATAATTGTTAATATCTTAATCGTTAATTTTTATTAATTTTCGCCTTGTTCCGCTTGCGCAGTTTTTTTCCATTATTTCACAATTTCACGAAACTACTAAAGATATATTGGTAAAAAACTATGTGCTTCATTCAAAAAAGATAGTTGTCTTTAATTATTTCTCACAATACGATTAGTTTTAATACTGATCAAAACATTGGAGCACAATGTTTCATACCAATGTCCAATGAGTGTTTTGAAGCAGAAAATGCTTTCTGCTTTACATAAACAAATAAGTCACACTAAAAACAGTTCAAGAGTATATCGTTAGTAGGAGACATCACTCACTAGCCACAGACAGCCACAGCCCTCCAGACGAGATCCATATATCATAGGTATCTCTGCGTAAAGTTAGCTGTTTTCATCCGCGAGTTACAAATGTATAATTGTAGGTCTTGTGAACGACTGCTGGATTCTTCTGGATCCATTAATTAAATTACAGGACGCAGTGGTAATAAATCACGTAAACTTTCAAATAACTGGTTTCAACTGGTCAAATATATATACAGATACATCTTTTGTGATTTGTAAACATATTCTTTCATTTTAAATACAGTGGAACCCTGATAAGTCGGCCTCCGATAACTCGGAAGTCCGGCTAACCCGGACCGATTTTCATCAGACAAAACAAACATTTTTTCACTTGGACTGAGTTTTTTGCCAAGAAATAAACAATACTGTATGGCATACAACTGTACGTAATTTAGATGTACTGTGGATATGTATTCCATGTTTTTGCATTTATAATGGAGTTAATCTGTAAGTATACCGTCTTTTATTAATTTTTACCATATTATCCGGCTAATCCGGATTTTCGATAACCCGGATCGATCGCGGTCCCGATTAATCCGACTTATCGAGGTTCCACTGTAGTTGCTATGCAAGTGTATGTTTTGTATTGTTTATTGTTTAAAATATAATCATCACATATATGCTTGAAAAGGAAAATATTTATGTTTCTGTACCAATTCTCTGCCAATTATTTATCTTAATAAGGGTATTGGTATTATTCTTTTATTTACGCAAAAGAAGCCAGCATCAGCTGCTAATACTCACTACCAAGACGATATAGGTACAAAGAGTAGGTGACAATTTTTTACATTATGGTAAACAGTAGGTACCATCAGGGCCGCGCCTGCCACGTGTGCAATGTGTGCGGCACACACAGGCGCCAGCAATTAAGGGGCGCCACTAAATTTTTTACAAAAATTTTAGTCGGGTTAAAACAATACTTACCCATTTTTTTCAGCTTCTACCAAACGTTGGGATATCATAAAACAATACTTTGCAAGTCTGGCTTTAAAGTATTTATCTAATACACGCTGTTCCAGCAGAATTGATGCTTTAACGCCATTATACAAAAATTTGTCAGAAATTTATTATGCTTTATGTGATATAACACATTTATTTAGGAGATAAAATATCAACATTTACATTTATATGCTCAGTTGCTCAGTCTACATACCTATGGTATAAATTTCTGATGAAAGTTAACTTCGTTAGTAAAATTTTTCAATAAAAAACAATGAATATGCAGCTGGCCTTAAATTCTTTACAAGAGATAAACCAATTGTTGCTCGAGTTTCTGACAGATAGCAAATTTAATGATGTTATTACTACAGCAAATGAAACTGCAGAGAAACTGGATGTGGAGCCCAGTTATCAACCAGCCAAACAGTTACGGCTTCGGAGAAAAAGCTGACAGTTCTATTACGAACATAAAGACGAACCGACTTTGGATCCTAAAATGTCATACAAAGTTAATTTTTTTATTGCGTTCTCGAGCAAGCATTATGTAATGTCAGTAAATGAAAGATTTTCATATTGGAAAATCATGTTAATTCTTTCAAATTTTTATATAATTTGAACGACAGTACAGAAAACTCACAATTAAAACTTTTGTGTAGAAATTTGGAAGAAACTGAGATTTAATGATCACCTAGATATAGAGGGAGGCGATTTGTTTGAAGAATTATATGAATTATACAGACCACCCTGCTATACTCCCAATACTTCCAAAGCCACGTGAGCGGTATAAAACGGGAGAGTATTATTATAACTCGTTCGCTACCGTCTCGCGCGAAATTTTTTTATGCGTTTTTTTTTCATTACATTTATATTGAGTCCATATTTTTGACTGTAATATGTGATTTTGTTCATAAGGACTTGTAGGTCTTCTAGGTTGTCCGCAAATATTATGGTGTCATCTGCATACCTGATGTTATTTAGCAGGTAACTTTTTAGGCTCGCTTGCTCATTCGGAGTTCAACTCAAGTTCAGCGCCATTACCAAGTTCAAGGCATGAAGTGCGTACCACCGTACAACGCACGTCATGCCTTGAACTCGGTTATGGCGCTGAACTTGAGTTGAACTCCGAATGAGCAAGCGGGCCTTAGTAGAATTCCTTTTTCAGTTTCGTTCAAAACTTCGATAAATATTCTTTCAGAGTAGAGATCGAAAATTAGAGGGTAAAAAATACAGCATTGCCTCTACGCATGATTTTCACGTATTCGGTGTGTTCACCTCACTGGCGGATCCAGGGGGTGTCACGGGGTCATGGCCCCCCCATAATTGTAAACCCACGTATACTAGGGTTGGTAAGACAGTGACCTTGCCTCAGAGAAAGGTAATTAAATCACCCTCAAGACCCATGACCCCCCCCCCCCAAACAAGATTTCTGGATCTGCCACTGGTTCACCTTCAACTATGAGGCTTGCAGTCTGATTCCAGTAAATGTTTCTAATTATTTTCAGATCTTGGTTGCTAATTCCTGCTTTTTTTAGTATTTACATTATTTTGGCGTGCTTTACTCGATCAAACGCTATCTCGTAATCAACCAGACATACGCATATGTCGCAATTGACGTCTCTGCATCTCTGGAATAATACTTGTATTGAGAACTGGAATAATACTTGAATTAACTTAAGTTTACTTAAATGTAACAATAGCTCTTTGCATTCTGTCCATATCTGTTGCCACTGCTGAACGATCTCTTTCTACACTGAAACTCATAAAAAATTTAAGATCGACCATCAGTCAAGAGCGGGATGTATTTATCATCTCTATTGGGACCGTGCAAGTTCGGCAAAGCGACCCCTATTTCCACGCTCTGTACTTTTATTCGCACTGTTAATTATATTGGCCAATTATATTAGTCCTGGTTATTGGATAATTGTCAAGGCCATAGTCCAAAAAAATAATAAGAAGAAAAAATAAGATGCAGGTTATGTTATGCAAACGAAAATAGTTGTATGTAGTAAATAAAATTAGTTATTAAAATGCAGTACTGCAAGCAAATTACAATTAATTAAATTTACCTTTATATAATAATTGCATATCATATCAATATTGTGGAGCAATATATAATTTTTCTGCTTCAATGACAGAAGGTATGAAATATACGTCAATTTGACAATTTCAATTGACAATATGAATTATTTAAGATAGTTGCAATATTTCTCCGCGACTCGCGCACGGTCGTTTTTCGTTTCCCCTTCCAAGTACTTGCACACCGCGAATAGAGTCGTCAATATTAGATGATAACAATGACGTTATAAAAAGATTTTCCGAACTGAAGGCGCGAAAAGTGATTTTTTTCTGAAATAGATATTTATTTTCGTATTTACCTCTATCTTTAGTTTTTAGGTTGTTACGCCAAAAATTTATTTTACTTAATTATTTTAACTTAGTTTATTTTCCTGTTGCATGTATGAGAATTTTTAGTTATGTTTGGTTACAAGAAATAATTGTTCATTTTTATTCACATTGTTTAATTTAACGAGACGATTTTAAAAAAAATGGGTATTTTTGGGCGCCATTAAATGTTTTGCACCAGGCGCAAACACGTGCTGGCGCGGCACTGGGTACCATTAATATTAAAACAGTTCAAAATTTTAATGCGCGACACAGACGCATTACCGAGTTGAGAGTGGAAGAAATACTCCGAACCCCCCTCCAGCATATGGCAGCCTACCCTCACCCAATGATAGTTCCTGTGCAGGAGGAAACCGTTAGGCTGATTTGTAATATTGGAAAAAACACTTCTCTGGCCCTGATGGCATCCATAGAAGATGCCTCAAAAAACTTTTGTTTCGGAGGAATTAAATGGATCACTTTTAGGTTTTTAACTCCAGAAGATAACCTGTCTTGGGCACCAGGTGCTCCTGTGTCTGTGCTGATCAGGTATTCGTGTTCAGCAACCCCACAAACCTATAACTAATCCGATTGCATTAATGTAGTACCAAAGACCCTTGAAACTCCAGGAGCTCCTTTCATTGACCTTGGAAACCAGGTGCTCCCGGAGTCGATTCTGGTGGCATATCCGTGTTTAGCGACCTCAAAAAGCCCTCCTTTAATTCATTTGCATCAGTTAAATGCCGAAAACCATGGAAATTCTAGAGGATGACGTCTCTTCCAGTGGCCCTGGCCACCACGTCCTCCGGAGATCAATTCTGATGGCATATTCGTGTTTAGCGATCCCAAAAACTCATGAGTAGTCTGTTTATATCAATTTAATGCCGAAACTCTAGAAGATGACGTCCGTTGAAGGTCAAGGTCAAAGTAAAGGTCGCCATTGTATAGCCAGGAAAAAATCCTAGACTACTAGTACTTTTCCTTGAACCAAACTTCTACATGTTGCCAGATAACTAGTAACTCCGGGAATTGGAATACCCAGTAAATCTTATAATTTTCCGAGTTTGTGCCTCTATATCTTGAAAATCCTTCATACTATTGAGTTGTACCCACGAGAACCTTTTATCAGGATGCTTCAAAGATTATTTTCCCAAAGTATGAACGAAATCCACTGGGACCTAATTTCCATAAGGTTTGTGCGGGTATTTTACAACAAAGTACAACAAACAAAAGTCAACTAAGCGAAACAAAGTTTAGTTTCATAAAAATCCTTGGAATCAGACAAGCAATATCCAGTTTACAAGTTATGTCAAAAACGTAGAAATATAAAACAACCGATATACCTAAATCTTTGATCGACTTAAAGAAGACCTTTGACCGGGGTCACCTACGACAAACTGATATATATCTTGCAACAGATGGAAATTGATGACCAAGAGCTCCGTATTGGACATCTAAAATTTCGTCAAGTTTTATTTACTACTTCAATTAAGTAATTTAGAAATCCACAAGGAAAAGAAAAGGTTTTCCTCTAGTTGGCTGTATACCATTTTACAAAGGATTTCTTTCTAATTTAGAAATAATTGAAAAAATATCGTGGCCCAATGGAATCAGGCACTGCAGGCTGTTTAACATGGCAAAGTGTTAGTACCTGAGTAATTCATCATCATCTACGTTTCCTAATTGTCCATAATTTCTATTACTTTTGCATCAATTGTGATTATTTTTGAGATCCTGCAAATACCCTCTATAAAAAAAATTACCAGAGAACGGCAGTTCTGATCATTACCTTTCCAACGCATGTCTAATTTTGAAAATCGGTTATGCCATTCAAAAGTTGCCGAGCTCAGAAATATGACTCAATTTCTATTTAGAAAAGGGAAAATGTTTGTAGATATGTATGTATGTATGTGTGTGGAAAAGTTAAACCGATACGAATTTTTTTCTGTGTTTGAAGAGGGGGTCATGGCCGATTCAGAACCGGTGTAGTTTGTGACTTTTGACCACCCATAAGCCAGCTATGAGACTTGGTAAGTACAAAACGGCATATTTTTTGCGGGTATATATCTTCGGTTCAAAAAGAGACAAGAGAACCGCAAATACACCATGTCAATAGTGTTAAGTTGAGCTTTCAAACGGTGTCTAAACCGTCAGGATCAGACATACACACGGCTCAGTAAAGCCGAAAAACTGAAAAACTAAACTTTGAAAATTTTGGTTTTTCGACAATTATTACTCAAAATTTTAACCTAAGAATTGCGCCAATAACTGAGAGAAAGACTCTAGACTCTAGACGAATATAACGCTGTATACCCCATATTCTGGAAAATTCAAATTTTTAAGTTATAGGCCTCATAAGTATGATCAAATCTATTTCCTATGGGAAAAACGGTTGTTCAAGCTCAATAATTCCTGTAATAGCTTTAGTTATCATACTTGACCTACTATGCATCAGATACTACTTGTCAATACGTTTCAAACACATGTTTAGTGATCAAAATCGGTTAAGCCGTTTAGAAGTTATTAAGCTGCAAAAGTATAATCCAGTTAACGATTATTCCTGAAATGGTTTATGTAGTTGTAGTGGTTACGACGCTAAATTTGATCTGCCAACGGGCCATCCGGGTTCATTTACCGACCATCCCAATTTTTTTTAATCTATTTCGAATAGAAAAAAAATCTAGTGTACATTCGATGGACACTAGATCATTTGGGAGATAATGCGACAAAGGCGACCATTTATAAAGCTTAACGTGTAATCCTGAAAATATCTTATACCGACCACATTACTAATGAGGGTGTTTTGCTGAGAATGCAAAAAGAAAAAGAGCTGTTAATCAAAATAAAAACAGCCAAAATCGAATACCTCGGTCACATCATGAGGAACAGTGAAAGATATGGACTGCTGCAACTGGTCTTACAGGGAAAAGTAGAGGGAAAGCGAGGACCAGGAAGGCGAAGGATTTCGTGGCTGAAAAATCTAAGTACGTGGTTCAACACAACCACTACAAATCTTTTCAGAGCAGCAGTGTGCAAAGTACAGATTGCCATGATGGTCGCCAACATCCGAAACGGATAGGCACTACAAAAAGAAGAAGAACGTGTAATCGAGAAACATTGCATTCAACTTCATACATTTAATTTATAAAAAACTTTGAAAAGCTCCTGATACAAGAATAAAAAACGGCTAAACGCCGTAAAAATGAGTGGCACATACAATATTCCAGCTACAAAAGATCTGATATGAATATTACGTGGCGCGAAAATGTATTTTCATTTTGATTCAAAACAAATTTCTAGTTTTATTTTAAAAGATTTTTCCATAATATTTGTTAAATTTGAAGTAAACGCGCCACAAAAGAGTTTCAAAATTCAAACTGTATCAAAGTTACTCTTTTGTGGCGCGTTTTATTTCAAATTGAGCAAATATTATGGAAAAATTTTTTTAAATAAAACTAGAATTTTGTTTTGCATCAAAATTAAAATACATTTTCGCGCCACGTATTATTCATATCAGATATTTTGTAGCTGGAATATTGTATGCGCCACTCATTTTTACGGCGTTTGGCCGTTTTTATTCTTGTAGTAAATATACCTCACAAAGTAAACAACCAAATTATACCTTGCTTCTTGTTTTAATTAATCCGTTATATTTTTTTAACTCTGGCGTTAACAAATCCCCCTTAACCACAATAACGATCCCTCTGGTGACACCACGGCGTGTATTCAAATGTAACTATAATTGAGATACCATTATAAAAATGAGAAACTAACAAGTCGCTTGATTTTCCAGACATGAAAACTGATCATTTATAATATAATTATCGGATCATTATGGTTAACAGAGCGATGGTATCTCTTTCATTTTCCGCAGCCTTATCAAGGGTATTTATTTTGGGATTAGTTTGGCCCTAAAGACTTATATATGTGAACAGGATTTTTACATTACATGGTAATTACGCAGCAAGTAAAACAAACGAAGGTGTAACGGGTGAAATGGAAAACTTTTTATACATTACTGTTTAATTTGATGCTACATTTTTTGGGGAATACGCCACAATAATTGTAAGTAAAGTTACATTATTCATCAACGTTTCAACTTCTACTCCGGAAATCATTCTCAAACAACAAACATGGACTACTGCGACTTATAGTCCAGAAAGCCACTGCGCATCCGCTAGGAAAAATATTCCGATTCGGATTTTTTGCACAATCTTATTCAAAAAGGACCCCTTTTAACAAATTTGCATGTTGCCAGGTCCAAAAGTGGGTCAACATTTATTTAAATTTTTTTTTGTTTTTTTCCTAAAATTATTTTTTCTGCATCGAACAAAGTTTTTTTAGGTTTTTTAGATCATTTCAAACAGAAAATGTTTTTAGTGACTTTTCTCTAAAGTTGATAGTTTTTGACATATAAGCGATTAAAAACTTAAAAATTGCGAAAACGGCCATTTTAAACCCTCAGAAACTATGTGAAAAACTGCAAATTTCGATGTTGCCAAGATAAGAAGGTATTCTTTGAACATCGATTGATGAAATCCCGAAGAGTTTTACTGCAATACAGTATCGAAAATCCCTTTGTTTTTTAATTGCCAATCAAGCGGGCGCTTGATTGGCAACCGTTGCATGTACAGTAAAACCTCCATTAACCGAAATCTCTTTAACCGAAACATCGTTTAACCGAAATGGCTGACAATTTCAATAATTTCGTCAATAAAAAGTAAATTTTTATCGCAAAACGGAAACAATTCGACGTTAATTTGTCAATATCGTCAACATTGCTTTAATACAACTAAAGAACGCAATTAAATGTACAACAAATTACGAAATCACCTCATAGTATTTTTTTAATACCAACTTTGACCAAGAATACTATTCAATTGAATACAAGTAGAATACAAAAAACAATGTTATTTTTAACCGAAATTCTTGTTATCCGAAACGGCCTCCCCCCCAATTATTTCGGTTAACGGAGGTTTTACTGTATAATAATATGTAACATGCGTAAATATATGTGCGGAATAATATTTTGATTCAATTTTTTTTTCACCATCTTGCTTGAAAATATCCCCTCTTTACAAATTTGTATGTTGCCAGGATCAAAACGTCAAAAATTTTTTTAAACGTTTGTTTTTTGTTTTTTCTTAAAACTAATTTTTTTGCATCGTACAAATTTTTTTAGGTTTTTTGGATCATTCCAAATAGAAAATATCTTAAGCGACTTTTCTGTAAATGTGATAGTTTTCGATATATAAGCGATTGAAAATTTAAAAATTGCAAAATCGGCGATTTTTAACCCTCAAAAACTATGTAACACACCGAAAATTTCAATGATACCAAGATAGGTAGATATTCCAAGAATATCGATTGATGAAGTCCCGAAGAGCTTTTTGCAATACAATATCGAAAACCCCTTTGTTTTTTAATTGCTAGTCAAGCGGTCGCTACACTATTTTTAACCGTTGCATGTTTACAACATTGTATGTAGTATGCGTAAATAATATGTGCTTAAAAATATTCTGATTCAATTTTTTTTTCACCATCTTGCTTAAAAAGGTTTTCTATTAACAAATTTGCATGTTGCCAGGTTCAAAAATGTGTCAAAATAGTTATTTATGATATAAGTGTTAAAAGTACAATTTTAAGGCACGTATGTGAAAGTTTGCAGAATGAGCGAAGCGAATTCTGCAATTCACATGAGTGCCTTAAAAATGTACATTTTAACACGTATATCATACAATATTTTTTCTACAAACGTTTTATATATCAACAATTATAATTTATTCATTCTCAATTACAGGACAATATCTACAAAACTTTTACTTGACATTTCATTAAAACTGTCAAAACCTATACTGTCAATACGTAAATTATAACAACTATAGAAATATACTTTTATTGTTGTATATTCCAACAAATTTTAATAGTTTTTTTCTACAAACGTGTTAAAAATACAATCATACAGTTTAAATTAAATTTTAAAAACCTTTTAAACCACCTTTTTCAAATTGCGCTAGTTGTACTATTAATATTAATGTTAATAAATGAAATATAAATATTTTGACGTTTCACAATTTGACAATTCACTTTTAATTGCAGTGCCTTAAAATTTTTAAAGCACTAGTGCCTTAAAGTAGCATTTTTAACGCTCCTATGGAGAGCTAAAAATTGCATTTTTAACACGGTTGTAGAAAAAAATGTTAAACAATTTTTTTAAACTTAAAATGTTCTCCGATTACATACTATTACATATACACATGCAACGGTTGAAAATAGTGTTGCTCCCGCTTGATTAACAATTAAAAAACAAAGGGGTTTTCGATATTGTATTGTAAAAAGCTCTTCGGGATTTCATCAATCGATTTTCTTAGAATATCTACGTACCTTGGTATCATTGAAATTTTTGGTGTTTCACATAGTTTTTGAGGTTTAAAAATGGCCGATTTTGCAATTTTTAAAATTTCAATCGCTTATATCTCGAAAACTATCACATTTACAGAAAAGTCACTTAAGGTCTTTTCTATTTGGAATGATCCAAAAAACCTAAAAAAATTTGTCCGATGCAAGAAAATTAGTTTTAGGAAAAAACAAAAAACAAACGTTTAAAAAAATTTTTCACTTTTTTATCCTGGCAACATACAAATTTGTTAAGAGGGGATATTTTCAAGCAAGATGGTGAAAAAAAATTGAATCGAAATATTTTTCCGCACATAATATGTTATATTTATGCATGTTACAAAATATATTTTATAATATGTACATGCAACGGTTGCAAATCAAGCGCCCGCTTGAGTGGCAATTAAAAAACAAAGGGGTTTTCGATATTGTATAGCAAAAAACTCTTCGGGCTTTCATCAATCGATGTTCAAAGAATATCTTCTTACCTTGGCAACATCGAAATTTTCAGATTTTCACATAGTTTCTCAGGGTTAAAAATGGCCGATTTCGCAATTTTTAAATTTTTAATCGCTTATATGTCAAAAACTATCAACTTTAGGGAAAAGTCACTAAAGACCTTTTCTGTTTGAAATGATCCAAAAAATCTAAAAAACTTTGTTGAATGCAAAAAAAAATAATTTTAGGAAAAAACAAAAGAAAAAACGTTTAAAACAATTTTGAACAACTTTTGGACCTGGCAACATGCAAATTTGTTAAAAGGTAAGATTGTGCAAAAAATCCGAATCGGATTATTTTTCCTAGCGGATGCGCAGTGGCTTTCTGGACTATTATGGAACTAAAACCTTATCTGTCAGATACATAGCAATTTATCTATGGATCACACTTCTCGAGAGAATTAACTCTGAACAGGAACTTTACCCATAAAGTTATAAACGGGCCACAATCCAACACCCAAGATGCCTTAAAAACTTCCCATTCATCTTTCGATAGCTTTCCCATTTCCCATTTTCCCATTTCTAGCTTTCAGGACTTCGAGATTGGTTTTTTGCGGTTACTCAACCTCATTGCACAATGTTACCTGTCCGCCCCCAGGAAATAGCCGCAACAATTTTACCAAAACCTCACACCAACAAACAAACACACTCTGGCTCTGCAAGTTCGCACAAACAATCACTACACAACTGGAGAGAACATCAAACATCCAGCCAGCCCTTATGTGGTACTAAGGCAAAACCCGATATGTCAAAAATTATCGATTTTTCGTTTTTAATGCCAATATGTACTTTGAGTGATGAAGAATATGGTGACAAAACCCTACATGGTTAAACGCATCCATATAACCAGTAGATGATAAAATTAGTTTCCGATATGTTCACTATTACAACAACAACACCGCGAACTTTTAAACTCATCTGCTGCAAAATCACGTTTTTTGATATATCGGGTTTTGTCTTAGCACCACAGCATCATTTGGCTTTGAAGTGAAGGTCAATGAATGCCATGGGTTGGTTTCTTTATTGCTGTATTTTTACCTAAGGGGCCTTATAATTAAAAATAAAACTGTTGTTGACCTACCTTGCATAATATTTTTGTGAAGTTACTTTTTGCTATCACTCAGAAATCAAAACAACGAAATTTTTTGCACAAAAAGGGGCGAAAATTAACATATTTATTATTGTTAAATAAAAAATAAGCATAAAACAAAAAATATATCGAGCGCGTTACCTCAAGGAATGTCTAAAGAAATTATATACAAAATTCCAGGTGGGTCGGTCAAGTAGTTTTTGAGTTACAATGTCTATAGCCTTTGAAAAAAGCAGTTTTGAGGACACATCGTGTAAAGTATTGTTAACTAGTTATTTTCAATTTCTTTTTTTTCTGTCAAATCGTAAAATATCTTTTTGAATCGCGGAGTAATTTACAAAAGAAACGAGAAAAGCTGTTGGCCGTTGTTCATTACGTTCAAGCGTGCTGACGCGAACCTCCTGCAAAGCGAGTCGAAGATAGGGATATTGAACACTATCTCCCTACCTTCGACTCGCTTTGCAGCATCTTCGCGCCAGGGCGCTTGAGCGTAGTGAGAAACGGTCAACAGCTGTTCTTATTTTCTTTTGTAAATTACTCCGCGATTCAAAAACATATTCAGATGTGCATAACTTTACGATTTGACAGACAAAAAAAATTGAAAATAAAAGTTGACAATACTTTAAAAGCGTTTTTCTCAAAACTGGTCCCCCTGGAATTTCGAAGAAAACAACTTTCCCTAACATATGCGGCATCAATACAGGCAAATCCCATGAATCCTGTTAACCACTACATAAATTCAGACCGTTTTAGGAATATTTTACAAGACATTCTACGCATGAAGTTCCTTTTTATGAAAGGGTCAATAGATACCCCAATGAACTTGAATTCGAATTTCCAGATATGTATTTTTTACCAACTGTCAACACTGTTCCTCCATGGACTATTTCTATCCCAACTATAAATACCAAACTCTCCATACATAGAAAAAAAGATAACCATCCCAAAGTATTATATCAATATGCCCTCCAAGAACTCAAAACTTACGGTAATCATAATCTTATATATACCGATGCCTCTAAAACCATGGAGGGAGTGGGAGGAGCATTTATGTTCAATAAAACTAAAATATTAATTAAACTCCCGAAATTAACTTCCATTTATACAGCCGAGTTAACCGCTATCCTCAACGCAATAAATTTTGTGGTAGAAAATAACATAAAAATCCTGTCATTATTACGGATTCCCTAAGTTCTGTAAGTGCCTTAAATGACCTATATCCTCGTCATCCAAGTCTACTACTTATTAAATCAGCATTGCACCAATTGCAAACCATGAATATCAATGTCAACTTTGTATGGATTCCATCACATATCGGAATTGCTGGTAATGAAGAAGTAGATTCATTGGCAAAACTAGCAGTAATAAGCACGGAAGCTGTAGAAATCAGAAGCATTCCACATCTAGATGTAAAACCTGTAATCAAGAACTTGGTAATCAATGCTTGGCAGACGAAATGGAATCAATCAACATCCAAACTGCGAGAAGTAAAACATTCAATACTACCTCGAAAATCAACCCCAAATAAGCGATTACATCAAACCATTATCTCTCGTCTGAGAATAGGCCACACCGCCATCACGCATCAAGCATCTGCTGGAGAGTGAAGTAAAACCACAGTGCTACGTATGTGATATTGTGCTCAGTGTTCGCCACATTTTACTGGAGTGTCCTCTCCATTGCATGGAGAGACTTCAATATAAACTACAAGACACCTTACAAGCAATATTAAGTGACGGAACTGATATGAACAATTTGACATCATACTTGTATTCTATAAATGTACTAAATAAATTGTAAACCTTTTAACTGTATTGCGCCAATGACCCTTTGAGGTTGAGGCATAAATAAATAAAAAAAAAATAAATAAAAAAAACTCACCTGGAAGTTTCTACATATTTTCTTTAGACGTTCCTTGAGGTAACGCTGTCGAGATATTTTTTGTTTTATGGTTAGGTATATTTTGTTTAACTATAATAAATATTTTGATTTTCACCCTTTTTCTGTAAAAAATTTCGTTGTTTTAATTTCTGCGTGATACTAAAAAGTCAAAGATCGTTAAAACTAAAAAAACTTGACAGCGTCACCTCGAGAAACTCATAAGCTAATAAAATCTTTTTGAATTTTTTGTCTACCATTATCCAGTGATAAATTCTGATGTCCACCATACGTATATCGTTTTTTGAGGTGTCTTTAAAAATTTGCCAGGGTTGGTTTATTTTTCAATATTTCTTCTTGAATTTTTTTTAATAATTTTTGAATTATACTTAATATGCTTATTTAATTTAAAAATAAAATTATTCTCTCATAGTTTCAAAAAATATTCACAAAAATGTGCTTAAAATGTTGAATTCAACCCCTACGGCCCCCCTTAAGGATAGTTAAGACACGATTTTGATAGGCAACCCATGCTGGTCGTATTTGTCCATGTATGAAATTTAATAAAAATAATATTTCATCCGGCAAACAGATGGGTACATTTCGACCTCCTATTCGGTCTACAATTTAAAAACTGTTTAGTAAACAATACATAACTTGTTTTTTAATTTTAGTATATTATGTTAATATATTTTTTTGTTTTGTTTTAGGTAAGTATCGTCTGTTGAAAATAATGACATACTGACATAGAAATCAGGAGTAAGTAAAAAGCTGAATTTAAGTTTTAATAGTTGTGCTAAATTTGATAGCATGGACAGCTATCAGTTTTTAGATTAACTTTTTTAAAGTAAGTTCTTAAATTTATTTTTCAAACTCTCATCTTGTAATACCAATTGATACTTAATAAATACCAGTTCTATTTCTATTTAACGATACTACGCCAGGGAAATAAGACAAAAATTTACCATGTTCGGGACACTTGAGCAGCCAGGTTGCAAATGGGATTTTTTGGGTACTATATACCTAATACATTCTAAATACAAAAATGCCCGTCACAGTTCGGACGAGAATTTTAGTTATTAACAAATAAGTGTCAAAAATGACAGTCTTTTCGTTTAAATCGCCACAGGTAAAAATAGGGTAATTAAATATCTTATTTATAGTATCTTTCTTGTAGTAGATGAGCAAAGGTTTAAAATGGCAATTTTTGAATTTTAGTCCGATCATTTGTTGCTTCACAAATTTCAAAATAAATATAAAATTTTGAAAATAAAAAAATTGCTATAACTTTTGCGAAAATGACCTTAAGACTGTTGCATGAAAAGTTGAGTCAAACAGTCCATATAATACAATAAAAATTTAAGACGATTCGTCAATTAGTTTAAATATTATTCAATTTGTTTATCCCAAAGAGCTTTTTTTGCAATGTTATTGTTCGGAAAATAATAATGATATAGCAATTCTGTGAAAACCACGTAAAAGAAGAATAGTTATGTTTTCAAATTATTTAAAAAAAATAATTAAAAATTATTTTTATCATTCCGAAAACATTTTTCTAAAGTAGGGTCATTTTTGGCTTATAAACCAATTTGAATAACTTTGCTAATATTGACTCTAGACCAAAACTACTTTGGGATTTGAAAAGCTGGTATTTTTACACGAATTCTCAAAAAAAAAAATCGTTTCGCCTAGGTTAATCACGGTCAAAGCTAACCACTTTTTTATTTATTTCACAGCTACTTTGTTTAGAAAAATTAAGCAACCTAACTAGCGCCATTTTGAAGTTCAACGTATATCGTTTATGTGTAAAATTTGAGTAAACTTCGAACTTCAATAAAGTGGTTAATAAAGCTTTCAAAATTACTTTCTAACGAAATCAATTCGTGGTCGGTGGAGGGGAATTATTAAAATCCGTGCACTCAAAAAATGAAATTGGTTCTTCAAACATATGCTGCAATTAATATCTCCGGAGCTTGTTGATGGATTTTGATCATAATTTTTTTAATTTGTATGTACTAGTATGTACTAGTCTTGTAGAGTACGTTATGTACACATATACCCACCTAACATAACAAAATGTTAGGAGAACCCCCCTTCTCACTCAGGGATATGATAAATAGATTACGACCGATTCTAAGACCTACAGAATATACATATATACTTTCATAAAAATCAGTCAAGCAGTCTCGGAGGAGTATGGCAACTAACACTGTGACAGGAGAATTTTATAGATGCAAATATATAGATGGCTATTAAAAAATAGGAGATGGTGATATAAGACTGAAAATTAAGGGTTATATGTAATTTTTAATTCTACACCATATAAAATTAAGGTAGAAAATTTTGTCCAAAAAAATAAAAAAAAATGTCAAGGGCCAACCCCCTTATAATTTATGGGTATAATCGGTCAAGCCGTTTCGGAGGAGTATGGTAACTAACACTGTTACAGGAGAATTTTATGTAATATAGAAGTAACTCTGAATTAAATAATAAAAGTGGCTAACTTTGACCACAATTAACCTAGTCAAAAAGTTTTTTTAAATTCGTGTAAAAATACCAGCTTTTGAAATCCCAAAGTAGATTTACTCTACAGTCAATATTAACAAAGCTATTCAAATTATTTTTAAATCAAAAATGACTCTACTTTGGTAGAATGTTTTCGGAATGATAAAAATCACTTTTTATACATTTTTTAGATGCTGTGAAAATATGAGTGCTCTTCTTTTATGTGGTTTCCACAGAATTGCTGTATCATTATTATTTTCTGAACAATAACATTGCAAAAAAGCTCTTTTGGATAAACAAATTGAATCAAATTTAAACTAATCGACGAATCGTCTTGAAATTTTTTGTGCATGATATGTACTGGTTGTCTCAACTATTCATACAATATCAAAGTCTTAAGTTCATTTTCGCAATAGTTATAGCGAATTTTTTATTTTCGAAATTATAGTCTTATTTTGCAATTAGCGAAGCAACAAATGATCGGATTAAAATTCAAAAACTGCTATTTTGAACCTTTGTTCATCTACTAAAAGATGAATATGTACTCTAAATAAGATATTTAATTAGGTACCCTATTTTTACCTGTGGGGATTTAAAAGAAAAAAACTGCCATTTTTGACGCTTATTTGATAATAACTAAAATTCTCGTCCGAACTGTGACGCGCATTTTTGTATTTATAATGTAGGCATTATGTAGTACCCAAAAACCCCAATTCCAACCTGGCTGCTCAAGTGTCCCGACAAAAACCTTATTTCTCTGGAATATACCTCACAGCGTAACACAAATATATGCGCAGTCACATTTTAATCCAGAAAAAATATAAAATATAATATAAAAAAATCTCCGTTGTGGCCTTTAATTTTTAAAAATGAAATGGAAAATTTTTTTCCCTCTTTTTAGTTTTGCTTTCGTATTCGTTTTGTCTTTTTTAATAACCCTAACTTTTACTATAAATTCTGATTTTTTTCTACGAACAAACTAATAATTGATACATTATTTCAAACCATCTCTCAGCCTCTCTTTCACCAACATTTTCCCAAAGTCATTACGTTTCGTCGTGTAACATTTTTTGTTCATTTTATAAAAAAAATATATTACAAAATTTAAATGTTAATCATAGCTTGGTCGTTACAAAGATTAATTTACTAAGAAAAAAGTTCACACGACCAAAGAGGCCTTATTACACCCGAGATCTAGCTGCACAACTCTTATAAATATTGGCCAGATGTAATTAAAAAAAGAAACGAGAAATATTGTGCCTTTGTGAGCGTTTTTGTTCTCTGGTACAGGCTGCAATAAGGGTTAAAGTTAGAGTATTAATAACTGATGTTTGAAAGAGTCTTTTATAAATCGGTAGAAAATAAAAGTGGATCAGTGGTGGAGAGTGCATATTTTAAAAGGTTAATTATATATAAAATTAGCTATAAAGTTTTATGGACAAGAATTTTTAATTTCTTTTCTTTGGACAAGAATAATCTTTTAATAAGGACGATTGGAATTTAAATATTTGTTTCTATAACGCATTCGTTCAAACATTAGTCTGATTAACATTTATCCTATTATTCGCATTAATAGGACGCTTCCGCACGAATCAGAATTGGCAGCACCACGTCGGAGGAATTTCTCATCGACATCGGGCTTAGACAAGGAGATCCTCTCGCCCCCCTGCTGTTTAACTTCGCACTGGAACATGCAGTAAGGAAAGCTCAGCCACAACTGACAAACAGATTTGCCGCCCAAGGGTCAAAAATACTATTGGCCTTTGCGGATGACGTGGACACAATGGCACAATCCACCAGAGATGTAAAAGAAGTTTTCACCCTATTCCAGAACGGAGCCAAGGAAGTTGGTCTTAAGGTCAACGAGGACAAGACCAATTACATGGTGGTTACGAAGAACCCAAGACCAAGGGTTAGAGAAAACGTAGCAATTAATGAATACAACTTTGAAGTCGTCAAAGAATTTAAGTACCTGGGAGCGATCATAACATATTACTCATGGAAAACAGGGGATATCACTCATTAATGACCGTACTTAAATCAAAAATACTCTCAAGACCGGCAAAAATAAGATTATATAAGACAATAATTCGTCCCACAATAACGTATGGAAGCGAGAATGGACTCTGAACCAGCGGGAAACAACAAAATTACTGGTAGGTACTTGAAAGAAAGATACTGCGGACTATCTATGGGCCTTGCAGAGAAGAGACAACAGTAGAATGGAGAAGAAGACACAATGATGAACTCCAGACAATATATGGAGATGAAAACATAGTACGCTATATCAAAGCAAACCGAATAAGATGGGCGGGTCACGTGCTAAGATCGAGTGACGAAAAGACTTCTGAACGCCACATTCTAGGAAAGGCCCGATGGTAGAAGGTCAGTTGGTCGCCCAAGAAAGAGATGGAAGGACGCAGTAGCCAGTGATCTACGCAAAATGGGAGTACAGCAATGGGAAATAGCTGCTCAGGACCGACAACAATGGAGGGAAATAGTAAACGCGGCCAAGACTCACATAAAGTTGTAGAGCCAAATGATGATGATGAATCGCATTAATACTCAAATGTTTATTTCGGTTTATCTTAAGAGAGAGGAGTACAATAGAAAATGAAAGATAAGACAGTTATAAAGTAAGATAGAGAAGTTAAAAAATTTGTAGACGCGGGAAAATGGGAGAAGGAACAGAAGAGGTTATAAGTTTCTTAGCACAACTTTCGTTTTTCCGTTCCCTTTTTCTTTGTACTCAATCTAATATTAGGGTTTTCAGTCTATGTATATTCATAGAATGTACCGGTTTACCCGATTAAGAGATTAAGGCTAATATGTATGTCAATCACACCATATCACTCTTATTATTGTAAGAAATTAGATCAGATAGACAATACATTGAATTGTTCAAAAATGCACTGAAGTCAAAAGGCATCATTAAAAATATTACCTACCGAAAACATCAGAACTATAGTCCATCTCACCTTGACTTTACAGTAAAGGAAACATAGACAATGCAGTTCTTATGAGACTTTTTAGCGCGATGATGCCGATTTTATCAAAAAGAATTTGTAATTGAACATTAGAGAGATTAAATTAAAACTATTTTAGAAAGGCAGTCTACAATTTTAGGATTCATATGCGTAATAACTATAGTAGATATATCAAATAAAGTTAAACGCATATGAATCCTAAAATTGTAGATTGCCTTTCTAAAACAGTTTTAATTTAATCTCTCTAATGTTCGATTACAAATTATTTTTGATAAAATAGGCATCACGGCGCTAAAAACTCTCATAAGGACTGTATTGCCTATGTTCCTTATACTGTAAAGTCAAGGTGAGTCGGACTATAGCTCTCATTGAAAACGAAGTGAAAATGCTACTATATACACCAGAAGTCTTTAGCATATTTTCGGAATAAATATTTATCATTTTATTACATGAAATTAGAGATACGCATAGGAAATAAGTCAAAGAAAAAAAGTTATATCTACCTATACCTACTCGTAGTGCTTTTACCCAAGGGTGAGTGCCACTTCTTTACGGAGGTAAAAATGTTTAAAATATCTCCCGACCTCGATGCAGAATTGAATTTACAGGAAAAAAGTTTTTTAGATAAAAAATCAAATGGTTCTTTTTTTATTTTTATCACGGCCATACAACCGGAGTAACCTGATGAAGGTGAGAGTTTATTTGAATTAACCAGCAATCAAAAGTTTTAAAAATGCTCATGTTTTTTTTATTATTTATTTAAATTAAAATGCACGTGACATATATGGTCATTAGCAGGAGTTACAGTTTACATTATAATATAACATAAATTACAAATAGTATACTAGTTAACATTTAACATAAGAAAAAAATCAGTTAACACGTATACTTTGAAAAAATAGGAAATGGTTGAATCCTCGAATATATGAATTTTACAAAGTCAAAGGCAGATATCGAGCACTGAATTTATTTGATCTTGCCCAAGTATACTTTCGCTATCTAGAGCATCTTTAGGGGCATTTCGTCAATAAAAAGAAGGTAGTTTGGTGGCAACTTAAATTAACATATAACTACACACTTAACAAAGGACAAAACAGATAAATTTGAGTGCCTGTAAGGTTCTACATTTTTGCAAGATGGAAGCAGAATGAAGTATTGAATACTTTGCAGATTGCAAAATCCTTGGAGAGTAATAGTAGTGAGAGTGACACGAGAAGAATTTCCGACGATCTGAAAAATATGACTTACTTGTCAATTCAGATCGAAGAAAAACCGGTAATAGATCCAATATAATGATGAAAAACCGGCCATACTCTATTATTATTAGAAAATCTTTCAGTGAAACTTTTTTAATTTATGATTCAATTCTATGTTCATAAGATATTTCTCAACCAATAAAGTACCCCGCACAAACCTTATGGAAATTAGGTCCCAATGGATTTCGTTCATACTTTGGGAAAATACTCTTTGAAGCATCCTGATAAAAAGTTCTCATGGGCACAACTCAATCGTATGAAGGATTTTCAAGATATAGAGGCACAAACTCGGAAAATTATAAGATGTACTGGGTATTCCAATTTCCTGAGTTACTGGTTATCTGGCAAAATGTAGAAGTTTGGATCAAAGAAAAGTACTAGTAGCCTAGGATTTTTTCCTGGCTATCCAATGGCGACCTTTACTTTGACCTTGACCTTCAACTTACGTCATCTTCTAGAGTTTCGAGGGTTTTCGGCATTAAATTGATATAAACAGATTACTCATGGGTTTTTGGGATCGCTAAACACGAATATGCCACCAGAACCTACTCCCGGAGCACCTGGTTTCCAAGGTCAATGAAAGGCGCGTCTGGAGTTTCCAGGTTTTTGGGGTTGCTAAACACGAATAAGTGTTCAGCACAGACATAGGAGCATCTGGTGCCTAAGACAGGTTATCTTATGGAGTTAAAAACCTAAGAGTAATCTATTTGATTCCTCCGAAACTCCAGAAGATAACCTGTCTTAGGCCCCAGGTGCTCCTGTGTCTATGCTGATCACGTATTCGTGTTCAGCAACCCCAAAAACCTATAACTAATCCGTTTGCATTAACGTAGTACCAAAGACCCTCGAAACTCCAGGAGCCCCTTTCATTGACCTTGGAAACCAGGTGCTCCGGGAGTCGGTTCTGATGGCATATTCGTGTTTAGCGATCCCAAAAATTCATGAGTAATCTGTTTACATATATCAATTTAATGCCGAAAACCCTCGAAACTCTGGAATATGACGTCCGTTGAAGGTCAAGGTCAAAGTAAAGGTCGCCATTGGATAGCCAGGAAAAAATCCTAGACTACTAGTACTGTTCCTTGATCCAAACTTCTACATGTTACCAGATAACCAGTAAGTCAGGGAATTGGAATACCCAGTAATTCTTATAATTTTCCGAGTTTGTCCCTCTATATCTTGAAAATCCTTCATACGATTGAGTTGTGCCCATATGAACTTTTTATCAGGATGATTCAAAGAGTATTTTCCCAAAGTATGAACGAAATCCACTGGGACCTAATTTCCATAAGGTTTGTGCTGGGTATTTTATAATGTTCTATTTTCTCATACCGTTATAGTAAATCTTAATAGCTTATTTTGTTACACTGTGTATGTTTTATGTATTTGAAATTGAATTTAAAAAGGCCTTATTTTTTATCCACGAGCCTTCCCTGATTAATATACCGCTGAAACAGCAACAAAGCAAAGAACAAGACGAAAGCAGAAGAAAAAGTACCGCTGGAACCACCATCTATAATTAAATATCGCAACCCTATAATTATGGTCAGTAAATTTCTGTATGCGGGGGCCCAAATATACAGATAAGGTCCCATCGCCGAAAAACGACGGAGCTCGAAACCTTTTTATGTCGACAAAAAATACTTTCGGCCTTTACTGAAAGGTTTCGGCATTAGAAATAAATATACAAAGAAATCATAATCAATTTGATCGTTAATTTGTATAGGAAAAATCACACGAAAAAACAAAATGATAATTCTTCAATTATCGCAGTGCGATATTAAAGTTTAGGAACATTGTACTGAAATATTAAAATTGGTGGCAAATAAATGGAACAGGTTTTATTTTATTTATTTTATAGGTAATATTTTATTTAACAAGATAATCGACGAAAGGATGGTTCCTCAATCCTCAAGAATGGTACAATTCCTAAGTCATTCCACTATTCAGGAAAGGAGACAAAGCGAACATCGAGAATTACTGAACAATATCATTATCATCTTATCTTATTAAATCACTAACCAAAATCATAACCAACCGCCTAACGAATAAGCTCGACTTCTACTAACTTATCGAGCAGGCTAGCGGACCTGGAAGAAGAAGACACTCATGGCTTCAAAACTTACGCCAATGGTTTGGACTAACATCGATCGAGTTATTCAGAAACGCCGCCAACAAAATTAAAATTGCTATGATGATAGCCAACGTCCGCAACGGACAAGGCACATAAAGAAGAACATCAAAACTGTCATATTTTACATTTATTCGTTAAGTTTCTCCATTTTTCTTTAGTAGTAGTTCTTTGTAACTTAGTTTATTCCTCTCCTTTATAATTCTTCTCTCTTTCATTAGTGTTAAGATTTCTGAGGTCGCCCGCTTCTGTTTTTTACTGGCTGTAGCCTTTCTTCACCATAATACAAATTTTTACGCTCTAAGGAAAATTGTTGATGATTATTATCATCACTTGTAATAGATTCCTTAGAGGGAGTCCCAAGTTTCCGTAACCCGTGTTGAGCTGCCCCCGCCCACTTGCAAAAATTAAAAAACAAATAGCCCTGATTTATGAGCTATTTATGAGCTCTCATATTCCACAAATTAAAAATTTTGAGCTCGTTCCGCTGAGCAGGAATTTAGTGGGGAGGCTGAGCAGCCCCCCACTACTTAAAAATAGGAATATTGAATCGACTTTTGCGGCAGAATTACGAGCTATTTATGAGCTCTTGAAATGATATAGTTTCGATTTTTGAGCTCATCCCCTTCACCCCCAAACAACCCTTTAATTGATTTAACTTAAGAGAAAATGCTGAGAAAACTTAAAATATATCGTATTTCGGATATAATTCCTATAGCTTATATATTCTAAGAATAAACTATTAAATCACGTGCATTTCGATTATTGAGCTACAACCCCTTCGCAAGAAAACTACCCCATCTTCCCGGCTTAAGGGAGAGTTCTACTTAAAATACATTAAATTAATTATTTGGCGACTACATATCATTTAATAATTTATAAGCTCCCAAATTACGCGCATTTAGATAAGTAAATTGCAATTTATTTTGTATAGTGCAGTCACTGAAGGTAAAAATTAACGTTAACCTTCAATTTCGGTGAACCTTCATCGATTTTCACGAAAATTGGGCAGTGGTTAATGGATATCTCAAAAAACAAAAGGGACAGGGTGCCACCTTGCGCCTTTACCCTGAGGGTGGATACCGCCCCTTCTCGGTGGTGAAAATTATTGTATAAAAAATAACTGCACAAATCAATAAAAGGACAAATTATAAGCAACATTTGTTATATAAAGTTATTAAATAAGTCAATACGTTTTAAGTTATTAAATGTTTTTTGTTGCGGTTTTGAAGCATGTTTTGAAGCGGTTTTTTGTAAATCACTGAAAAACTGTAATATTTTACAAAAAAAGTTAATAGTACATAGTTTAATTCGTATAGGTTATATTCTAAGAATAAACTCTTAAATCACGCGCATTTCGACTATTGGACTACAACCCCTTCGCAAGAAAACTACCCCATCTTCCCGGCTTAAGAGAGAGTTCTACTTAAAATACATTAAATTAATTATTTGGCAAATAGATATCATTTAATAATTTATGAGCTCCCAAATTATGCGCATTTAGAATACGTAAATTGCAATTTATTTTGTATAGTGCAGTCACTGAAGGTAAAAATCAACGTTTACCTTCAATTTCGGTAAGCCTTCATCGATTTTCACGAAAATTATGCAGTGGTTAATGGATATCTCAAGAAACAAAAGTGACATGGTGCCACCTTGCGCCTTTACCCTGAGGGTGGATACCGCCCCTTCTCGGTGGTGAAAATTATTGTATAAAAAATAACTGCACAAATCAATAAAAGGACAAATTATAAGCAACACTTGTTATATAAAGTTATTAAAATAAGTCAATACGTTTTAAGTTATTAAATGTTTTTTGTTGCGGTTTTGAGGCATGTTTTGAAGCGGTTTTTCGTAAATCACTGAAAAACTGTAATATTTTACAAAAAAGTTAATAGTACATAGTTTAATTCGTATAGCTTATATTCTAAGAATAAACTCTTAAATCACGCGCATTTCAACTATTGAGCTACAACCCCTTCGAAACCATCCCATATTCCCGGCTTAAGACAGAGTAGTACTTAAAATAATTTAAATTAATTATTTGGCGACTACATATCGTTGAATAATTTATGAGCTCGCAAAATATACGCATCTCAATTATTGAATTTCAATTTTCTTTCTATAGTGCAGTCACTGAAGGTAAAAATCAACTATGACCTTCGATTTCGGTAAATTTCCATTCATTTTCACGAAAAGTGGTGAGCGGATAGAGGATACCTCAAGAAACAAAATTAACAATAACAACTTGCGGTTTTAGTCTGGGGTATATGTCACCCCTTCTCGGGGGTTAAAATTACTTTATTAAAAATAACCCAACAAATCGAGAGAGGGACAATTTCTAAGCAAAATATAATGTTATTTAAATAAATCAATACTTTTTGAGTTATTAAAGATCAAATATTTTAATTTTTTTGAAAGAAAATGCCATGCTTTAAAGCGATTTTTCATAAATAACTCAAAAACTGTAAGTTTTTACAAAAAAGATTTTATCACTAAAATTGAAGCTAATAAAAAATATAATAAATTGCTTACTTAAAAATAATGTTAATTTAAAGTAGGTTATAGGTAATTAAATGTATATTTTTTCTGCGACTATTCAAATCTAAGCATTCAAGCTTAAATAACGGGAAAAAGATGCATTTTATGTAACACTTACTAAATGTCCAAAGTACTTAGAAATACCTATCAAATAAGCTCCAGAAAAAGTTGATAGCATCCAAATTTATACTCCAAAATTTTTTCCAAAAAAATGAATTCTTTTTTAATAACTGTTAATTTTTATGATGTCAGGCACAACCAACTATTTGAAAGGTAATTTCAAGAGCTATAAAACTGTATTACATTTAATCTTTCAAATACTTTATTTTTTTAGGATAATAGTAAAGGGCTCCTGTTACAATTGTTCTCGTAGTAAAATTTAGGCTTAAACGTTTCTATCTTCGGTATTTTGGTTCATACAGAAATCAAAAGACAAGTAAAACCTTTGCTAATAAAAAAAACTCAAATTTCGTTATTTATAAAAAACTATCATTTTTTACGTGTATCGAGTATTGTTGGAATTATTATCAAAAGCAAATAACTTACGAAAATTTGAAAAAACTTGATTTTTTTAAATCATATTTAAAATAATAACTCCAACAATACTTTACTTTACTCTACTTTAAGTACAACTCTCGGGTACAAGTACAAGCCGGGAATATGGGATGGTTCTCTTGCGAAGGGGTTGTAGCTCAATAGTCGAAATGCGCGTGATTTAAGAGTTTATTCTTAGAATATAAGTTATACGAATAAAATTACTATTAACTTTTTTGTAAAAACTTACAGTTTTTCAGTGATTTACGAAAAATCGCTTCAAAACAAGCATTTTTTTCACAAATAATTAAAATCTTTGATCTTTATATAACTTTTTCATCATCATCATCATCATCAGCCTCTCTCAATCCACTGCTGGACATAGGCCTCCCCTGTTTGTCTCCAAAGTGTTCTATCTTGTGCTTGCTGTACCCAGTTTTTTGTTGTCTTTCGTAAGTCGTCTTGCCATCGTGTTGGTGGTCTTCCTCTGCTACGTTTATCGGCTCTTGGTCTCCATTCAACTAGTTTACGAGTCCATCTTCCGTCCTTCATTCTGGCAACGTGTCCAGCCCATTTCCATTTTAAGTTACAGCTTCTTTCAATGACGTCTATGACTTTGGTCTTAGCTCGTAGATCTTCGTTTCTAATCCTGTCTCGCAGAGTGGCCCCATCATTGATCGCTCCATTCTTATCTGCGCTACTCTTAGCTTTTGTGCGTTTTTCTTTGTGAGCGATAATGTTTCTGCACCATAGGTCATCACCGGTAGCACGCATTGGTCGAAAACTTTTTTCTTCATATTAGTTGGAATGTCACTCTTAAAAACGTTCCTAAGAGCTCCGTATGCTGCCCATCCTTGTATTATTCTTCTGGATACTTCGGTTGTTTGATTGTCCATACGGTAAGGACAATATAACTTTTTGATAACTTAAAAAGTATTGACTTATTTTAATAACTTTATATAACAAATGTTGCTTATAATTTGTCCTTTTATCGATTTGTGCAGTTATTTTTTATAAAATAATTTTCACCCCCGAGAAGGGGCGGTATCCACCCTCAGGATAAAGGCGCAAGGAGGCACCATGTCACCTTTGTTTCTTGAGGTATCCTCTAACTACTGACCAATTTTCGTAAAAATCGATGAAGGTTCACCGAAATTGAAGGTAATCGTTGATTTTTACCTTCAGTGACTGCACTATACAAAATAAATTGCAATTTACTGATCTAAATGCGCGTAATTTGGGAGCTCATAAATTATTAAATGATATGTAGTGGCCAAATAATTAATTTAATGCATTTTAAGTACAACTCTCTCTTAAGCCGGAAAGATGGGGTAGTTTTATTGCGAAGGGGTTGTAGCTCAATAATCTAAATGCACATGATTTAATAGTTTATTCTTAGAATATATAAGCTGTAGGAATTATATCCGCAATACGATATATTTTAAGTTTTCTCAGCATTTTTCTCTTAATTTAAATCAATTAAAGGTTTGTTTGGGGGTGAAGGGGATGAGCTCAAAAACCGAAACTATATCATTTTAAGAGCTCATAAATAGCTCGTAATTCTGCCGCAAAAATCGATTCAATATTCTCATTTTTAAGGGGGCTGACTCAGCCCCCCACTAAAATATTAAATTCCTGCTCAGTGGAACGAGCTCAAAATTTTTAATTTGCGGAATATGAGAGCTCATAAATAGCTCATAAATCAGGGCTATTTGTTTTTTAATTTTTGCAAGTGGGGGGGGAGCAGTTCAACATGGGTATTTCTGTAACATACTGTTCTGTTGTGCGCTCAGGTTTTCCAGTTGAGGACACCAATATTTTCAGTATTTTCGGTTACTCCGTCTATACACTGGTCTATCTTGTTTTTTGGTTCCATGTGCAACCAAGATCGCTAGAGCGTTGGAGATTATTTTTTGATTTGATTATAGTGCCAAAGCTATATGCCCTGCTCATTGTAGCGACTAAATAGCGACTTTATTGCTAAATTTTTAAAACCATGAAGAAGCGCACCAGAAGTTATATACAATTATATATTGCATCTTCGAAATTTCAATTTCGAAACTCCAGCTCATACGCTCATTAGTCCAGAGAAATAAGATTGTTCTTGTGACACATCCCCCTTCAGGCCGAAACCAAATTTTTGAGTAGTATGGACATCTATATTAATAACCTTTATATTTCCTGCAGCCGATTTTGATGATATACATAGTTATAAACAAATAGAGATAAAAAAACGGTAAATTTTCGCTTTTTCGTCTATAACCAAAAAGTAGAGCATTTTAAACAAATTTGAGAGTAAGAAACTCATAAATTGTCTAAAGAATTTCAATATGGCTTCCGCTGAATATGTCTATCCTTATTGGGTGCTTAGAAAATTGCAAAATAAATCATAAATTTTGAGTTTTTATAAATATTCATAACTTATGTAAAAATTAACTTAAAACCTTTCTATTACACGAATTGTTGAGACTTCTGGTGCTTAAATTATATTTTAAATTTCAAAGCAATTGGTCAAATAGTTTAAAAGTTATTTAATTTGTTTATCCCAAATTCATTTTTTTTGCAACACTATAAATCAGAAAATTATGAGGTTACAGTAAGACTTCTGACAGTTTATGGAAGAAGAACATTTATACTATTGACTTAATTAAAAAAAATGACAAAAAGTAATTTTAAACGGTGTAAAATTATTTTGCAAAAACACGTCGATTTTTTGCTTACTTAAAAAAAAATTAGAATAACTTTTTAACTGTTACCCGTAAAAAAATTTTCATAGTTGGAAAGACTGAATTTTTATACACATTTAGAAAGAAAAGCCTATTATAAAGAAAATTATCCTAGGACAATTAGGGACACAGTTAGCCCCCCCCCCTTTTTTAATTCACATGTTTTTGCAAAATAATTTTGCAGTATTTAGAATTATTTTTTGTTATTTTTTTTTAATAAAATAATAGTATAAATCTTCTTCTTTCATAAACTATCCAAAGTATTAGTGTAACTTGATCATTTTCTGACTTACAGCGTTGCAAAACAATTAATATGGGATAAACAAATTAAATACCTTTTAAACTATTTGACCAGTTGCTTTGAAATTTAGGGTATAATTTAAGCACCAGAAGTCTCAGCATTCCGTGTAATAAGAACGTTCTAAGTTAATTTATACACAAGTTATGAATATTTATAAAAACTCAAATTTTATGATTTATTTTGCAATTTTAGAAGCAACGAATAAGGATAGACATATTCAGCGAACGCCATATTGAAGTTTTTTTATACTATTTATGAGTTTTTCACTCTCAAATTTGTTTAAAATACTTAACTTTTTGGTTATAGACGAAAAAAGCGAAAATTTACCGTTTTTTGATCTTCATGTGTTTATAACTATGTATATCATCAAAATCAGCTGCAGGAAACATAATATAGGTTATTATTATAGATATTGATACTACTCAAAAAATTTGGTTTCGGCCTGGAGGGGGTTGTGTCACCAACAGGATATATTTTTCCTTATTTCTCTGAACTACATCGACAATTTGAATGTGTTCAAAAGACTCAAGAAAACGAAATGTGTTGAATTAGACAAATTAAAATTCCGTACTTAGTTACATTTTTTATATTCTTAGAGTTTATTGAATGTATTAAGAAATTCCTACTTTAAGTTTCCCTTTAGTTACTTCACGATGACCAAAATCGATCTTAATTACAAATCAGATTGATTGTAATCCAATAAAATACCCTGTACTGGAGGGCATATTAAAGAAATTTATATACTCTATAGAATTTTTTGTTTTTACTAAAGTATTACTTTCTTTGGTTACTGTTGAGATTGATCTACATTAAAAGTTCTCTCGTTCTCAATAAAAAAAACTTGTTAAATGGCTTCGTTGTCTGTGTGTGTATTTGCGAAAGATGGATAAGTTTTTAGAAACCCCCGTGGCTAGATACCTTCTAATTATACCCTTAGCGCATCAATGTATCATCAGAAATTTTTACGGATGTAAGGGGGTAATTAAAACCAGTTGGGTCTGATAAGATGTGTTTTACTGTCATTTGTAACAATTATATTTGACTCGGCTCCAATTAGTTTTGAATAATAAGCGTAGCGTTTCTGTTTGTCGAATATATTAATAAAGTCAGATTCTACAATAGGTTTGATTATTTGGAAATAAAGAGTATTTTTAGATATACAGGGTGATTGATTAGTGGGGTAAAGCTCAATAGATCCGCTATAGCAATAGATAGCAATAAAAGTTAATAAAACAATTTTAGGCAACTTTAAGATTCACATTACAAAATTAGTTGGAATGTTACAGGTTGTTCGATAACACAGTGGCAGACCAGACTTATGTTTTTTTTTTAAATAGAACACCCTATATTTTATTTTATATTCGAAATCCTGTAAACTTCTCCATCACAAAAATATAAAGGTTTGTTATGTTATACAGGGTATTTACAAAGTTATAACCAATTTTGTAAGAAAATCGTAACAAGTTCAACTCCCTGTATAAATAAAAATAAGCACAACAGCGATGGTTTATTAATGCCATATTTTTTTATTTATTGTCAAAATTTTCAAGAATTATTGACATTGCTAATTTTCCTTATATCAAATACAGGGTGAGTCAAAACGCAATTACATTATTTTCTCAGTAATATTAAATAGAACACCCTGTATTTTATATCATTATTGAAAAGTAACATTACCATACTTTAATTTTTATATAACATTCCCTATGTCCAAATTTATTAGTTTTCAAGATATTTTCAGAGCAAATTATTTTAGGTGTCTAAATTTATCTAAATTTTAAGTAAGCCATGACTGAATTGGCAATTGACGATTACTGATTATTATCAATCCGGTAATCAATGTAACAATGTACCACATAAAGAAATAAAAATAATTTATTAGTAATACATTTTACAAAAAAAATCACAACCACAACATGCAACATTTTTGAAACAATTAACAACTACTTTTTTATGTAAATGTAACAAATAAAGAAAGAAAAAAATTAGTAATAAATTTTACAAAAAAACACACAAACACAAAATAAAACATTTTGTGAAAACAATTAAACACTACTTTGGTATGTAAATGTAACAATGTAACAAATCAAGAACGAAAAATAATTTATCACTAATACATTTTGCAAAAAAAAACATGTTTAAAAAAATAAGAAGCTACTTTTAATAAAATATTTTTATTATTTAATTACATAAGGTGTTCAAAATTACCTTCTAACATATTTATGCACGCCTAAAACCAATAATTGAATGAGCTACTTACTAGGGTGGGTCGAAAAACAATAATGTTTCATTCTTTAATCGCTATACAGCGGAAAACTTGCCTTTGGGGTATATAAGTAAAATGCAAAGTAAAATAAAGTTATATGTTGAACCCCCAGCTAGCGCATCACACTTAAAATTTAGTTTTTTCAGAAATCAAGACATTTTTCAATTATTTTTACAATCTTTAGCCAATAATATTTGAACGTGCTATAGTGAAAACTGTTTAGTTAATAGTTTAAAAAATGGGAAATAAATTTGAAACAGACAATATCTTTTAATTTGCGGTGGTGGCGCAAAATACTCAAAAATTGTTAAAATTCACATATTAGCACCTTAAAAGGAGGTGTGGTCTAGTATGTTGTGTTGGGTGTTATTAGCACAATCCATTTTTTGTTCTTTTACTTTACACTCCATTTAATTGGAATAGAATTATTATAATGTGTTTAAAGTTATAAAGGATATAAATAAAACAACTTATAATTTTAATAACATGTTTAATTGAAACAAAAACGAAACCAAATTGTAGCCAAACAATGTCAACAAATTAAATGAAATGTTGACTTTAGAAAGAGTCTTTTACTCACTATTTCTGAGTGCGTACGTTGAAGCTGCGCTTGCTGTCAAACTTTGGCATCGAAGCTCTGGATGCTACGGCAGATCTTGTGAAACCATCTCATTACTTAGCACCGACGACTTTTTTTAGATGCTTCAGTCACTAACTTGACGCAGTGTTCCACGGCTTGAGTATGACATGGACATTTTCCAAAGTTCCAATCCTCGGGTGTTTCACCAGCAGTGATTTTAGCCCAAACTTCATCATCAGAGACTCTCCGTAACAGTGATGGTGGTGTAATTTTAGTGGTGTTCCAATCAAATAATTCAGTAGAGTCAGTGGCATGAAAAGTGATTTTTGGAGGTCGAAAAACCCTAATTGTTTCTGTTTCTGTAGCTAACATTCTTGCTTGTATTATTCTTCGGAATCCTAATTCTCTTATGCGTTTCCTGTCATCCACTATCATCGTCAGTAGCAAATTTTCTGGGTGGGAAAAAATGCATTTATTTCGATTACAGGATCAACTACTTTAATCAAATTCTCTGGTAGAAATCTGGTTGATTTGATAGCCTCAAAAACGTATTCAGGTCCATCTGTTATGGATTTGCTATACTTTATTTTGAACCATACAGGCATGTATGATTTAAAAATGAAGGATACTAACAATTTATGTTCAACTGAAGACGTTTCCACACTTACATACAGTCTCAAAACTCTGTTAGCTGTAGTCAACCATCGAGTGTGGGAAAGTGGACCCGGTTCTCGAACAGATAAGTCCACAGGGCAGTTGCCTGACTTTATCGCACAACTTATGTCTATAAGAGACTATTCATCTTTACTCAAAAGATTGCGATTAACTAGTCCTCCTAGTGGTTAGAAACGAGATGGTTTCCTAAGATCTGCCGTAGCATCCAGAGCTTTGATGCCAAAGTTTGACAGCAAGCGCAGCTTCAACGTACCCACTCAGAAATAATGAGTATAAAAGACTCTTTCTAAAGTCAAAATTTAATTTAATTTGTTGACATTGTTTGGCTACAAATTGGTTTCCTGGTTATTAAAATTATAAGTTGTTTTATTTATATCCTTTATAACTTTAAATACACTATAATAATTATATTCCAATTAAATGTGGTGTAAAGTAAAAAACCAAAAAATGGATTGTGCTATTAACATCCAATACAACATACTAGACCACACCTTCTTTTAAGGTGCTAATATGTGAATTTTAACAATTTTTGAGTATTTTGCGCTACAGCAAATTAAAAGATATTGTCTGTTTCAAATTTATTTCCTATTTTTTAAACTATTAACTAAACAGTTTTCACTATAGCACATTTAAATATTATTGGCTAAAGATTGTAAAAATTATTGAAAAATGTCTTGATTTCTGAAAAAAAAAAAACTAAATTTTAAGTATGATGCGTTAGCTGGGGGTTCAATATATAACTTTATTTTACTTTACATTTTACTTATATACCCCAAAGGCAAGTTTTCCACAGTATAGCGATTAAAAAATGAAACATTATTGTTTTTCGACCCACCCTACTACTTACTCTACGAAGCGTTTGTAAATTAACACATCGAAATAAACTTTGTATTCTATTTTTCATCTCATCCCTTGTTGTTAGAGGTATTTTAAAGTTTAATTATTAACGCAACCCAAAAAAAAATCAGTCCAGTTTATTAAACTCTAGTGATTTGGGTGGCCAAGCTACTGGTCCATTGAAAAATAAAAATATCTCGAAAACTAATAAATTTAGACATAGGGTATCTTATCTAAAAATTAAAGTACGGTAATGGTACTTTTCAATAGTGATATAAAATACAGGGTGTTCCATTAAAAATTACTGAGAAAATAATGTATATGCGTTTTGACTCACCCTGTATTTCGTATAAAGAAAAATAGCAATATCAACCATTCTTGAAAATTTTGACAATACGTAAAAAATATGGCATTAATAAACCATTGCTGTTTTGCTTATTTTTATTTATACAGGGAGTTGAACTTCTTAAGATTTTCATATAAAATTGGTTATAACTTAGTAAATACCCTGTATAACATAACAAACCTTTATATTTTTGTGATGGAGAAGTTAACAGAATTTCGAATTTAAAATAAAATATGGGGTGTTCCATTTAAAAAACATAAGTTTGGTCTTCCACTCTGTTATCGAACAACCTGTAACATTCTAACTAATTTTGTAATGTGAAGCTCAAAGGTGGCTAAAATTTTTGTTATTAACTTTTATTGCTATCTATTACTATAGCGGATCTATTGAGCTTTACCCCACTGATCAATCACCCTGTAGTTGTTCCAGTTTATCTTTGCCCAAACGTCATGATTCATTTTCAAACAAGGTAAATCAAAACAATAACTGAAACGTACGTCGATGTGTAATATCATTGATACGTACTGTCAATGCAATAATTAGGAAATGGCTATTATCCCGGTGGACGTATTTTATAAAGTTATTTTATTGAAGTGTTTAATCTTTTTTTACGATTGAGGGGATTGATGGACTCAACATTGAACAGCTTGAACATCATGCCGACTAGTACTGGTATAAAGATTAATATAGAACGGTAATAAATAAATAAAAAAAAAACAAACAGTTAATCAGTAATCTCGAAAATAAACAGATAAGTTTCCGTCCGATAGAACTATAGTACTTATGTAGTATAATGACAATTTGTAGGTTAAAAAATATTACTTATAACATTTACGTTAAAAATAATTAGGTAGGTACTTACCGGAAGTAGGTAGGTACTCAAATTAAGACAGTAGTCGTTCTAACAATTATGCTTGAAAATTAAAACAACCACTCATTTCGATCTATGCATAGTTTCCTCCAGTTTCTCACTTTCAGGATTTTGATGTCACTCATGAACTCATGACCTGGTTCTCCCATCTCTCTCTGGCTCTTCCACGTGGTCTTTCAGTTATTGTCTTCCATCTTTCTCTCTATGTGTCATAGCCATCTCAATCACTGCGCTTCAATAAAACTAACTATATCTTCTCCCTTCATTATGTCTCTTGATGGTTCATTCTTCTTCTCATTTCTCCGTTTTTCATTCTTATAGGACCCATAATTATTCTTCTTAGGATTTTACTTGAATATTCTTAATTTTGTTTGTGACGAATATTCTTGAGTTGCGGTTGATTTCATGTGATCGAATGAACTATCTTTCAGTAAAGTCGTCCCAAATGTTGGCAATATCATTTTAAAGGCTTCTACTTTAAAATATATAATATATGTCTAAATTGCCGATATAAATGAGTCATATTAAATAAATTATTAGAAGAATTTTTTACTAAGCAACAACATTTTTGTTTAATTTATTAATATTTTTTGTATTTTGACAACGGCATCCGATTTGAACGTCGAAACGTTAATAGAATCATTTTTTAGTAAAATTGTGGCTTATTTCGCATTAAAAATAGTTAATTACAAAAATATCACAAGAAAATAGCTTCAGAACAACAGTCTTAAATTTTCTTCGTCTTTATCTGTGTCTCTTCTGCGTTAATTTCTTTTAACATATTCGTTAATTTTTAGACCTCTTTCCCGTACTTCATTTGCCAGGATTGTTCTTCTTCTTCTTTAAGTTCCATCTTCTATCGAAGGTTGGAAATCATCATAGCAATGCGGACCCTGTTGACTGCCGCTCTAAATAGCTCTGCACTACTGCATTCGAACCATTCCCGTAAGTTCTTAATCCAGGATGTTCTTCGTCTTCCCACATTTTGCTTTCCTCGGATTTTGCCTTGCATAACAAGTTGTAATAATGAGTATTTTTGCCCTCTCATCACATGTCCCAATTACTCAAGTTTTGGTCTTTTGATAGTTAGTATTATTTCCGGTTGATTGCCTATCCTTCTAGTTACTTCCATGTTCGACATTCTTTGAATCCATGATATTCGTAGGAATCTTCTGTAACACCAAAATTCAAAGGCGGCCAACTTATTTAAATGGACTTGTTTCAACGTCCACGCTTCCAAGCCGTAAAGAAGAGTAGAGAACACGTAACATCGAAGCATCCTTAAACGTAGTTCTAACCTTATATCCCGACAACAAAGAAACTTTTTAAGTTTAATGAATGATGCACGTGCTATTTCAATACGTGTCTTAATTTCTTTGGTTTGGTCTACATTTGATGTTATCCATGTTCCTAAGTATTTGTAGTTATCCACACTCTCAATGACAGTATCTTCAATAGTTAATTGGATGTTTACTTGTGCTGATTTAGTTATGATCATGCATTTAGTTTTCTTTAAATTTATCTTCAGTCCGTACTCATGACAGCGTTCATTAAGGCGTTGCATAACGTTCTGTAAATCATTGTTGTTATCTGTTATTATTACTGTATCGTCTGCAAAACGTAAGTTGTTCAAAACTTCTCCATTGATAGATATACCTTCTATTGAATTTGAGAGCGCTTCTTGAAATATCGCTTCACTGTAGACATTGAAAAGTAGTGGAGACAGCACGCAACCCTGACGGACTCCTCTCTGTATTTTGATATCTTGGGTGTCCTGGTTGTCAACTCTTACCTTGGCAGTTTGATTCCAATATATATTAGATATAATTTTCATGTCACGACTGGCAATATTTTTGCTTTTTAATATATCTACAAGCTTTTTATGTTGAACTTTATCAAATGCCTTTTCAAAGTCTACAAAACATAAGTACATATCCTGATTCATGTCCATGCATCTCTGGGCCAGCACATTCAAGCCGAACAAAGCATCTCGCGTGCTCATACCATTTCTAAAGCCAAATTATGTGTCACTGATGTCATATTCGAGAGTTTTAACAATTCTACTGTGTATTATTTTCAAAAATGTTTCAAGTGTGTGACTCATTAAAGATATTGTTCTGTGATCGGAGCAGGTTGTTGCACTTGACTTTTTGGGAATTGCTACAAACGTCGATTGCAGCCATTGTTTGGGGATTGTGGCAGTCTGATATATTAGATTAAAGAGTTCAACCATTACATCAATACCATCTTCATCAAACAGTTTTAATAATTCGATGGGCACATCATCTGGTCCAGTAGCTTTACCCTCTTTCGTGTTTTTGATGGCATAGATGACTTCGTCTCTTAATATTGGTGGGCCGGTATCCTCTGTGATTTCTAATGACAGTTCTCCTCTTTCATCATTAAAGAGTTGTTGGATGTAATTGGTCCATTGACACAATCTCTCCCTCACGTCAGTAATAATATCCCCTTTATCATTTTTAAGGGTATTCGTTCTTGTGCTTTTTCTAGAACCTGTCATTTCTTTGATTTTTTTGTGTAAATTAAAGCTGTCATACTTTTTATCCAGGTCTTCTATTTCTTTGCATCTGTCGGAGAGCCACCTCTCTTTTGCCTCTCGAATTTTCTTTCTGATGTTTCTCTGAATTTCTTTGTATTTATTTGGGTCTTTTGTTTTATGTTTTCTTCGTTCTTCTATAAGTTCAAGAATTTCTACTGTCATCCAAGATTTTGTTTTTTCTCCAAGTGGTTTGAGGGTTTCTTTTCCAACTGATACTAAGGCATGTTGAATTTTTCCCCATTTTTGGTCAACAGTCAGAGTTTCCGCACTATCTTCTTTGACTTTCCTTAAGTTCTCGTTTATTTTAAATTTCGTTTCCGCATAGGTCTTATCTTGTTTGGGCCGCCTTGTATCCATGATTTTATTGGAGCTAGGGCTCTTTATCGTCTTTAGTTTCACTCTCATAGACAAAACAACCGGGTTGTGATCGGAGGATATGTCCGCTCCTGGATAAGTTTTAGATGATATAGAATTTCTATATCTTCTGTTGACGATAATATAATCTATTTGATTTCTGACTATTTTGTTGTTATCGTCAGCTGGTGACTTCCATGTATATAGTCTACGTTTAGGAAGTTTGAACAAGGTATTTGCAATTATGAGTTCCTCATTGATACAGAAATCAACAAGCCTATCGCCACGTTCATTTCTTTCCCCGAGTCCATATCGCCCCACACAATTCTTCACTTCTCCTTGACCGACTTTAGAGTTCAAATCGCCCATTATAATATTTATGTCATGTCTTTTAGTTAGCTTTAAGACATTGCCAATTTGTTCATAGAAGGCCTCTATGGTGTCTTCATCCTTGTCTGCAGTGGGTGCATATACTTGGATAATATTTATTTTACGATTTAAATGAGAGTTGAGAGACAGCATTAATACTCGATCAGAGTAAGGAACAAAGTTACAAACGGCTTTCCGAGAATTGTTGTCAACTATAATTCCAACTCCCTGTTTGTGATTGGGGTCGTTGTTTCCGGAATAATACAGTGTTCCATTTCTGGTGTTACATTTTCCTGATCCGGGCCATTGTATATCACTAAGGCCCAGTATGTTAATCTTCATTCTGCACATTTTCGACACAGTGTTATCGAGTTTGCCTGATTGGTATAAACTTCTTACGTTCCATGTTCCAATTTTCAGGATTGTTACTGCTTCTTTTAATCTTTCCTTGTCTTTTCCCGTAAGAAATATATCATCTGCATATGCTGCTATTTCTGTTGAAGAGTGGGTTATAGTTACTTTAATTATTCCTCTGGCCTTGACTGTTCCTTCTACTGCTATATTGAATAGTGTGGTTGACAGGGAATCGCCTTATTGCTTGCACTTCTGTTTCTATTGCAATTGATTTTGTACTACCTTCTTCAGTTGTTACTTTAGCTCGAGATCCATCCTTAGTCATTTTTGTTAATCTAAATAGTTTCGCCGGTATATCTTGATTTTTCATTTCAACAAATAATTTTTTTTTCAAAGGCTTGTCTGAAGTCTACGAAGAGAGTGTGGAGTTTTCTGTTGTGTTCGTGGCATTTTTCGATTGTTTGTGTAATTATGTGGATCACATCTGTAGCGCATCTGCCTTCTGAGTCCTTTCTCGTAGTCCCTAATTTTTTTCTCCATGAATTGAGTGAGTTTTTGTCTTATGAGGGCTATTTGTGAATTTTGTGTTGTACCCAGTAGAGATATTTCTCTATAGTTGTTATAATCTGTTAATTCTTTTTTCTTAAATATAAGTATAATTCTGCCTTCTTTCCAATCTTTAAACAAAGTAGTTTGGCCTAGGCCAAACTAGTTTGTCCTAAACACGATAGGATAAACTAGTTTAGCCTAGGCCACATTAGTTTATCCTAATATTAATACGGACACTGCAGGATAAAGTAGTACGGCCTAGTATAAACAATGTACTATACTTACAAAGCATAAATAAATATATATTTAAATTGAATAAAATACTCTGTAATACAAACAGTCATATTATAAAAAATAATCAGTATTTTTTTTATAAAAGCAATAATTAGTATATTATACCTCAATTATAAAAATTATTATTTATTTTTCCATCGAGTTCTATGCTTTTTGTGGAGCTGCAACTGCAACACTTTTTTTGATATTTTTTTTTTGATTAGAATTCGACATTTGCCAAACTGTTTGAGAGTAAGCAGATATAAACTACGGCTCTAAAATATCGTTAAAGGTTGCAGCTACGCGAGATTCAGATAGATCAGGAGAAGATTTTGTCAAATGTACCTGTAACAAAAACTATTTCACAAACAGATGCAAGTGCAAGAAGGCAATAATAATCCGCAATTTTAAGTGTCACCAAAGCACTCCATGGAAAAATAAATTATAATTTTTATAATTGAGGTATAATAAATGTTGTTTTCATAAAAAACATTGATTATTTTTTATAATATGATTGTTTGTATTACCAATTGTTCATTTAGACCAGGGCATTTAGCACTAAAAACACCCGAATAAATAAATTTTTAAATACAGCACCTATAGACTTGCAGTTTTTTGCATTATGTTCAGGATGACGCCAGGAAAAAAGTCTACTATTCAAAAATGGGTGGCATAATTGCACTGTAAAGTGCATAAAATGCATCCAAAATTGCATAATTATAAAAATAAAGTCAAAATCAGTATACTTAGAAACAAAATTTATTATTTGGGGGGTTTGTGGGGACACTGAGTACGATTACGCCATCAAAGCTGATCCCCTGATCACGTGGTGCCCAAGGTCACGGCAGGAGACGTCATCTTCTGGAGTTTTGATGGTTTTCGACATTAAATCGATTCAAACGGATTACTCACGAATATGATATCGTTAAATACGAATATGATATCAGAATTGACATCCGGAGTACCTGATGCCCAGGGTACAAGGGGCATCTTCTTCTGGAGTTTGAGAGATTTCGGCATTAAACTGATAGAATGGATTAAACGGGGGTTTTTGAGTCGCTAAACACGAATATGCCATCAGAACAGACCTCTTGATCACCTGGTGCCCAAGGTAACTGCAAGGGACGTCATCTTCTGGAGTTTCGAGGTCTTTCAGTATTAAATTGATGCAAACGGATTACTTACGTGTTTTTGGGGTTGCTAAACACAAATATGATATCAGAATTGAACTCTGGAGTATCTGGTGACCAGGATTGCTACTAGGGCACGTCATCTTCTGGAGTGTCGAGGGATGTCAGCATCAAATATATGCATATGGATTACTCGGGGAGTTTTTAAGGTCACTAAACACAAATATACCATTAGGACAGACCCACCGAACACCTGGTGCCCAGTGTCACTGCAAGGGACGTCATCTTCTGAGCACCTGGTACCTAGGGCACGTCATCTTCTGGAGTTTCGAGGGTTTTCGGTACTTAATTGATTCAAATGGATTACTCATGGGTTTTTGGGGTTTCTGAACATAAATACGCCATCAGAACAGACACCGGAGCACCTGGTGCCTAAGGCACGTTATCTTCTGTAGTTTAGATAGTTTTCGATAATAAATTAGTACAAACGGATTACTCTTGAGTTTTTGGGATATCTGAATATGAATATGCCATTAGACACAACCCACGCAGCATCTGGTGCTTAAGGCAGATCACCTTCTGGAGTTTCAAGCATTTTCGGTACTAAATTGATGAAAACGGATTACTCGCGGTTTTCTCAGATACCTGTACACAAAAACGCCATCAGAACAGACACCGAGGCACCTGGTGCCTAAAACACGTTATCTTTTGGAGTTTCGGGAGTTTTCGGTACTAAATTGATGAAAAATGGATTACTTTTGGACTTGAATGGGTTGTTGAACACGAATTTGGCTTATGCACATGAGGAATTCTGGAGTATCTAGTGATTACGGTAATCACTAATAATATCAACGCATAATAAAACTCATGCAAAAAAATTAAATAGATCAACATAGTAGAGTTCGTATTCCGTAAACCCAAAAACCCATGAGCAATTCGTTTACATCAATTTAGTACCAAAATGTTTCTAAACTCTATAAGATGATATACCTTAGCACCAGGAGCTCCGGTATTTGTTCTGACGGCGTATTGGTCTTCAGCAACCCCAAAAGCCCATGAGTAATCCGTTTGAATCTATTTAATGCCGAAAACTCTCGAAACTCCAGAGGACAACGTGCCTTAGGCCCAGATGCTCCGGTGTCTCTTCTGATGGCATATTTGTGTTTAGCAACCCCAAAAACCCGTGAGTAATCTGTTTGCATCAATTGAGTACCTAAAACTTTCGAAACTCCAGAAGATGACGTGCCTTAGGCACCAAGTCCTTCGGTATTTGTTCTGATGGGGTATTCGTGTTCAGCATCCCCAAAAACCTATAAGTAATCTGCATCAATATAGTACCGAAAACCTCGCCCAGAGGAGGACGCCCCTTGCAGTGACCCTGGGCACCAGGTTCTACGATGGTCTGTTTTGATGGCATGTTAGTGTTTACCGGCCTCAAAAATCCCCGAGTAATTTATTTTCATCAATGTAATGCCGAAATTCCTTAAAAATTCAGAAGATGACGTCGCTTGTAGTCACCTTGGGCACCAGGTGCACAGGGGTTTTTTGTGATGGCATATTCGTGATTAGCGACCTCAAAAACCCTCCAGTAATCCATTTGCATCAATTAAATGCCGAATGCCCTCAAAACCCCAGAAGATGACGTGCCTTAGTAGCGATCCTGGGCACCAGGTACTATGGGATTTAATTCTGATGACCTATTCGTGTTTAGCGACCTCAGAAATCCGTAAGTAATCCGTTTGCATCAATTTAATACCGAAAGCACTCGAAACTCCAGAAGATGACGTTCCTTGCTGTGACCTTGGGCACCAGGTAATCCGGTGGTATATGCTGATGGCATATTCGTGTTCGGCGACCTCAAAAACCCCCCGAGTAATCCGTTTGCACCAATTTAATACCGAAAGCCCTCGAAAGTCCAGAAGATGACGTCAGTTGCAGTGACCTTGGGCACCAGGCTATTAAGAGGTCTGTTCTGATGGCATATTCGTGTTTAACCACCTCAAAAACCCCCCGAATAGTCCAGCTGCATCAATTTAGTGCCAAAATCCCTCGAAAGTCCAGAAGATGACGTGCCTTAGTAGCGACCCTGGGCACCAGGTATTCCGGAGGTCAATTCTGATGGCATATTAGTACATGTGACCTTTAAAAACCCGCGAGTAATCCGTTTGCGTCGATTTAATACCGAAAAGCATCGAAACTTCAGAAGATGACGTCTCTTGCGCTGACCTTGGGCACCAGGTGATCTGGGTGTCAGTTCTGATTGCTTAATCGTATTCAGTGACCCCAAAAACCCCCCAAATAGTAAATTTTGATCCTTAGTATACTGATTTTGACTTTTATTTTTATAATTATGCAATTTTGGATGCATTTTATGCAATTTACAGTGCAATTATGCATTTCCACCCATTTTTGAATAGTAGACTTTTTTCCTGACGTCATCCTGAACCTAATGCAAAAAACTGCAAGTCTCTAGGTGCTGTATTTAAAAATTTATTTATTTTGTGCTAAATGTCCTCGTCTAATTAGTTTCAACGACGAATCATTATTGTTGTAATAAAGTTTATCTATTTATTTTAGCTTTGTAGGTATATTATAATGTTTATTACTAGGCCGTACTAGTTTATCCTGTATTAATATCAGGATAAACTAGTTTGTCCTAGGCTAACTTAGTTTCTCCTATCGCGTTTACGACAAACTAGTTTGGCCTAGGCCAAATTAGTTTATACTAACGCGTTCAGCGCAAACTAGTTTGGCCTAGGCCAAACCAGTTTATCCTGAAATCGGGTTTTGCCGGTAACATATACATTTATTAAAATTACAATTAAGGTAACGGTCCCTAATTTAGAATCCACAAAATTCTTGTGTGTGTTCTTCTTTTTGCCATTATTTTATGTCTGTCCATAAACAATCATCAAACTTACATGCGAACCTCGAATTCAGAGTTGAATTTACGACTAACATCGATTTAATGATCCTCAAGTCGACTGGCCTTGTGATTTGCGTGTCAAAGTCAAAACGGAAAGATATATGAAGCAAGATGTAGCAGATATCTGTTGTGGTGCCCTTCTTCGTCTGTCAAAAAAGTAAAAATTATAGCCAGCGATAGCCTAAAGGCTCCATCTACCGAATAGTTATATTGTGCGATATCTTACCTATTATTAAATGCTAACTAAACGTTCGGAAAGAAGAGTGTTTTAATGATTTATTTGATACATCGCTTATGTGGAGTTATGTAATGTTCTGTTGCCTTTCAGAGAAACATCTTGAAGCAAATTTAATCTTTGATATTTTTTAAAAATATGTAAATATTAATAAAAGCATTTAATGATAATTGGATTAAAACTATGTAATTGGTATCTATTGAAAAAAAAAATAAGAAAAAAGAAATAGATTTTTTTGAGATCATAAGAAATTTTATACAGAGAGAGTCTGTAAAGTGGAATAAATTCAATATCTCAAATACTAATTGTTTTTTTGGAAAATGCTCAGACCCGTCGATTAGTATTTCAAATTGTCCTTTTTGACATTCAATAATAATGTATACAGGGTGTCCCAATTTAGAGATATGACGTCATCGTCGATTTTCTTAAATGGCAACACTGTCATTTTGATAGCTAATTTGATAGGGTTTGTAAAGTTATACATAACTGCAAAATATCAAATTTTTATTCTCTACCATTTACAAGATAATAGAAAATAACAAAGTTATATCTGTAATTTGGAATATATTCAATAATTAAAATACTAACTGTTTTTTTGAAAAATGCTCAGACCCGTCGATTAGTATATCAAATTGTCCTTTTTGACATATAATAATAATTTATACAGGGTGTCCCAATTTAGAGATATGACGTCATCGTTGATTTTCTTAAATGGCAACACTGTCATTTTGATAGCTATTTTGATAGGGTGTGTAAAGTTATACACAACTGCAAAATTTCAAATTTGTATTCTCTACCATTTAGATGATAATAAAAAATAACAAAGTTATGAAAAAGAAGTAATCAACTAATAATTGAATTTAATTATTTCAATAAATTAAGCAAAAACTCATAATGTTGCCCTCAATTATTGTCAAATTGTCAATGGGCAACGTTATGAGCATTTGCTTAATTGAAATAAATAAATTCAATTATTATTTGATTACTTCTTGTTCTTCATAACTTTGTTATTTTTTATTATCTTGTAAATGGTAGGGAATAAAATTTTGAAATTTTTCAGATGTGTATAACTTTACACACGCTATCAAAATAGCTATCAAAATGATAGTGTTGCCATTTAAGAAAATCAACGATGACGTCATATCTCTAAATTGGGACACCCTGTATACATTATTATTATATGTCAAAAATGACAATTTGATATACTAATCGACCGGTCTGAGCATTTTTCAAAAAAACAGTTAGTATTTTAATTATTGAATATATTCCAAATTACAGATATAACTTTGTTATTTTCTATTATCTTGTAAATGGTAGAGAATAAAAATTTGATATTTTGCAGTTATGTATAACTTTACAAACCCTATCAAATTAGCTATCAAAATGACAGTGTTGCCATTTAAGAAAATCGACGATGACGTCATATCTCTAAATTGGGACACCCTGTATACATTTTTATTGAATGTCAAAAAGGACAATTTGAAATACTAATCGACGGGTCTGAGCATTTTCCAAAAAAACAATTAGTATTTGAGATATTGAATTTATTCCACTTTACAGACTCTCTCTGTATAAATTCATAGAAGATCCATTTAAAATAGTACCTGTTGAGATAATAGCTATCCCAACATGACAATAGGACGTCATAAAGATCGTCCTAACAAAGAGAGAGGAACTGTACTACTAGGCCGATGTCAGATTATGCGTTTTGACCGGATGCGTTTCCTCTGCATCCAGTCAAAACGCATAGTGTGACAGGTCGGTCCGGTTGCGTTGGAACCGGATGCGTTTTGAGACATCGTAAGGCTGATGCCACATTATGCGTTTTGACCGGATGCGGTGAAAACGCATCCGTTTCCAACGCAACCGGACCGACCTGTCACACTATGCGTTTAGTCTGGTGCAGTTTGTAAGCGCGTACCGATGACTCAAAACGCATCCGTTTTCAACGCAACCGGACCGATTTGTCACACTATGCGTTTTCACCGAATGCGGCGGAAACGCATCCGGTCAAAACGCATAATGTGGCATCGGCCTTACACGCTTACAAACTGCCCCAGACTAAACGCATAGTGTGACAGGTCGGTCCGGTTGCGTTGGAAACGGATATGTTCATGCGTTTTAGCGCACATGTGCGATGTCACATTATGCGTTTTGACCGGATGCGGTGGAAACGCATCCGTTTCCAACGCAACTGGACCGATCTGTCACACTATGCGTTATTAGTCTGGTGCAGTTTGTAAGCGTGTAACGATGTCTCAAAACGCATCCGGTTCCAACGCAACCGGACCGACCTGTCACACTATGCGTTTTGACTGGATGCGGCGGAAACGCATCCGGTGAAAACCCATAATATGACATAAAAGTGCTGGTTCTAAATAAAATATTATGAGGTTATCTACCTGTTCCTGTAATAAAGGGGGCGGGAGAGGGATATTTAAACACTTAAGGCTTAAAGGAGCTTTTACCATGAGTACTAACATTTTATTCAGAGGAGATATATACAAAATAGAGTAAGAACAAACCTATTTAGGAGAGAAAGAGAACAAACGTACATAAAACAATAATTGATGCAACAGTAATGTTGATCGAGAGAAAAGAGAAAACAATGAAAACTACTAACTACAAAGTACTACAAGAATCTGTCACAATAAATGTTTCTAAGGGCCAGGGCCGCGCCGTCCATGTGTGCAATGTGTGCGGCGCACACAGGCACCAGCAATTAAGGGGCGCCACTGAAGTTGTTACACAAATTTTACGCAGGTCAAAACAACACTTACCCATTTAACCACCTTGCCACCCTGCATATCTCAACTTTAAAGGTAGGTACGTTACATATTGATTTATACAATCTACATAAACAAGAAATAAACAAGAAAAATCCTGTAAAGACATACAGCCATCAGTCCAGCAGAATTTATGCTTTAAAGCTATTGTACAAAAATTTGATAGAAATGTATGATGCCTTATGTAGTAAGTATAACACATTCGGATAAATTTAATCTTGATTCAAAATATCAAGCTAGATATTTAGAAGATAAAATATAAAATTTTAGATTCATATACTAAGTCCCCATATAGGTATGGTGTGAAGTTCTGATGAAAGTTAACTTCGTTAGCAAAATTTTACATTTAAAAACAATGAATATGGTGCCTGCCTTAAATGCTTTACAAGAGTTAAGGACGTAGGCGCAAAATTTCGCGACAATGTGTTTTAAATTCATTCATTTTTTTTTCAAATTCTTAGTAAACTGATAGGTATTTTTGAAAAATTTAAACCTAGAATGAAAGATTGTATGAAAGTCCTTAAAAACTTCTACATATATATAATGTTTATTTTAATAAGTTACAGGAGTGAAAAAAAATTTAGTGTGATTTTTAATTTCAAAGATCTCATTCAAATGAAATCATCGCCATTAAAAAGGCGATTTGCCCTGGTCCATCCATGGGACCAAGAGGGATGCGGGGGATGCATTGAGGTCTCGAAGAGAAAGTTTTCCCAAACCATATGTCTTTTGAGTTGAGGCACACACACATAACTAAACAGGAACTTGTCCTTTGTACATATTTGCACTGTTGACAGTGTTGCATTCAAAAATGGAGTTAGATTGTAAAAATATTTTAAACTATTTTTCATGTTCGAATAATTATTCGACCAGTACCTATATGGATTCAGTTATCTATCTATTAAAGATTTACATAATTTATCATAAACACGTATCGATAATGTTTGCAGTGTATTCTTCTCCTTCTTTCCCGTAATCCTTAGCGCCCTTTAGGGCGTCGGATCCCTTTAGGAGGGCGTCAGATTAGTTTGTAGTATATTAAAAATTTAATTCTTTGGTTACAATGTCTAGTTAACCATCATATTGGCGATCATCACCTTATTGACTGCTACCCGGGAAAGAGATTCATTCAATTTTTTGTGTGTACCACTTACGTTTTTAAGTCAGTATGTTCTTCTTCCCTGACTTATTCTTGAGAATATTTTTTCCTTGCCTCAAATAAAATGCTGTATTTTTCTGGTGTCTCTTTACATACGCAAAACATGTTCCCTTACTGGTTTTAATAGTGTTTATGATTTCTTTATCTTTCTTTCATACATGATTCATTGTACATATTGTTGAATGATGTTTAACGTACTTTTTATTTTATATAATAGTTCAGGAACCCTCGCTTCCTGATTCGCTTCGCTCATTCTGCAAACCTTCACATGCGTGCCTTAAAATTGTACTTTTAACACTTATATCATAAATATCTCTTATATTTTCAGATATCGTTGCCCACGTCTTAAAATGAAAAATTTTCACAGGAAATCACAGCGCATTAAATAATCGTCATTGCTCATGGCGTGTCGTTAGAGCCTATTTCACGTTGAGTGGGACAAATCAATAAATTCAATAGAAACGAATGTGAATTAATAAATAATTCATAGATTTTCGTAACCAATTATGTAAAGCAGGCCGGCTTTAGATAAAATCAATATAAACAAATTGTGAAGTGTATAATTATTATAGGCGATGGACAAACATAATGACAGAGTCGAACTTTATAAATAAAACACCGATATTGGGTTGCTGCCATCAATGAAATTGAAAAAGAATTGTTCAGTCAAGTTGTCTTCGTTTTTTCCTGGGTGATTGTCAATCGAATTTGAAACGTTTTGTAACGTTACAATGCAAGATTTGAATACAATGCAGGTGAAATTGGCTGAGTGGGCGTGTGTTTGGTAATATTGGAGAAAAGACGAAAATGGTGAATCATTGTAAAAATATTAAAACATAAATAGTGACACAACTTCAAATGATGTATGATAAATAATCTAATTGAATTTATTAATAATAATTATGCAAATAAAAGAATAAAGTAATGAAAAAACTGAATGTCGTTATATTTGTCCCCTAGATATTATGGTTAACCTACTTTCTGATGGAATCTGAATGCAATTTACTATTTTTTGGAAATACGCCACAATTTTACTTTAAAATTAAGTTTATTTGACATTTCGATGTCCACTTTGGAAATAGTTCTCAAAATACAAAACGGATGTTCACTATATCTGGATCTCCCTCTCTAATTCCATCCCACCTTGTGGAGTATTGGGCGCTATTGCGTTTCTTGGTAAAAGTTCTGACTGGCCGAGTTAGCGCGTCTTCTATTTAAACTAAAAAGGGTATTTCCCTAGGTTGGCTGTATACCATATAGTTAAAAACTCAAACATGAAGTAAAAACCACTTCTATGTAATTGGTATTATCCAGATTTAGCCATACGGCTCACACTCCCTCTAAGGGGAAAATTGACTCATCCCAGATACCTTACGGTATCAAAAGGATTGAGCTCTGGTGGGACTCTTTCCGTGTTATCGAGCCCTAGGTGACTTGGTATGCAGGTGTATCTCCCAAAAATTTTCGTACACATCTGGCCGTTGCGAGTAGTACAGCTTTCTGCATGGTCTTGTAAAGATGTTCATTTAGACCCAGCCTTTTTATGCTTTCGAGGAGGTTCTTCGGAATGACTCCAGTAGTAGACATAACAATAGGTATCGTCTGGGTACTTTGCATTCTCCATTGCCTTCGTATTTGAATTTCTAGATCTCTGTACTTGGCAATCTTTTCAGTGAATTTACTACGTAGATTATTGTTGTTAGGTATCGCCACATCAATTAGTGTTGTTTGTCTTGTTAATTTATTAACTAGTACGAGATCTGGTCTATTATGTGCCACTGTTTGGTCTGTGAGCACAGTGCGGTCCCAGTATAGCTTGTAGTTGCCATCCTCAAGCATACTCTCAGGGACGTATTGATAATACGGGAGATGGTCCGTTTGGAGAAGTCCCAGCTTGATAGCTATCTCTTGATGAAGGATTTTTCCCACTGCGTCATGCCGTTCCTTGTATTCAGTTGCAGCAAATGCCTGGCAGCCCCCTGTAAGATGTTGGATGGTTTCTTGGGCTTGACATCCATATCGGCATCTGTCGTTTTGAACCTGAGGGTCTTTGATGATATATTTCAGGTAGTTTCTGGTTGGTATAACCTGATCCTGAATGGCCAGTAATGAACCCTCCGTTTCAGGGAACATCTTTCCTGATGTCAACCAGTAGTTCGACGCTATATTGTCGACATAATCTTGGCTGACCTCATTGGGATGTCGCCCGTGCAAAGGTTTACCCATCCAGGCGCGCACTTTTTCGTCCTTAGTAAGGTGGTTTATGCGCAGTTCTGCTTTCCTCAGTTTGATCGGTGTTGTGTCATCTACTGCGCAGATAGCGCGATGTAGAGTAGATGTCTCAGCCTGCATCTGAAAATAAGTTCTTAAATTAGCAATTTGTTTATCTAATTGCTCACCTATATCCATAAGTCCTCTTCCTCCTAAATACCGGGGTAATGTCGTTCGTTCTACTGCACTTTTAGGGTGGTGTTTTTGTGCCTTTGTGAGGTGTGTTCGTACTTTTCGCTGAAGATTTTCTATATCCGTTTTTGTCCACTTAACAATACCAAATGAATAGCTAAGCGCGGAACAAGCGTAGGTGTTTAGTGCCTTAAACAAATTTTTACTGTTAAGCTGTGAACGAAGCAGCTGTTTTACCCTTCTTATAAACTCAGTAGTTATCTCAGTTTTCATTTGCTTATGGTCAATTTTCCGCGCCTGCTTTACTCCAAGATATTTGTACATATCGTTGTCGCCCATGGCCTCGATGTTCTGACCATTTTGCATATCGAATCCACCGGGCTGTACCTTTCCTCTGACTATATTCAAAACACGGCACTTGTCTAGTCCGAAGTGCATACTAATATCATTAGAGAATGTTTCTACAGTTTTTAGCATCTGTTCTAGGTGTTCTCGAGTGGAAGCTATTAATTTTAAATCATCCATATACAACAGATGATTGAGCTTCGCTACCACAGTATTATTGTTTCTAATGCTAAAACCTGAGTCAGTGGAGTTTAATAGCTGGGAAAGAGGGTTCAAAGCTAAGCAGAACCACAATGGACTCAACGAGTCTCCTTGAAACAGGCCCCGGTTGATTGCGATATTTTCGGTTTCGATATTGTTTTCACCAGGTATTTGGAGGTGAATTTTAGTCTTCCATTCTCTCATTATACGACTTAAAAAGGTCACTATGTTATCATCGACTTTGTATATTTTCAATATATCTATAAGCCATTCATGCGGTACTGAATCAAAGGCCTTTTTATAGTCAATAAAGGCAGTAAAAAGGTTCCTTTTTTTAGTGAATGCCTGGTTAGAAATGACTGAGTCGATGATAAGTTGTTCTTTGCAACCCATGGAACCCTTAGCGCATCCTTTCTGTTGAGGCTCTATGATATTGTTTAGAGCACAGTGTTGGTAGATACGCCGGGTTACACAGGATGTTACCAATTTATACAAAGTTGGAAGACAAGTAATTGGGCGGTACTTGGATGGATCTTGGGTGTTATTTTGATCCTTTGGTATTAAATAAGTAGTTCCCTGAGTTAGAAATGGATGGTATTTCCTGCGGATTAGAAATAACATGATTAATTAATGTTGATAAACAATCATGAATACACCAAAACTTTTTAAGCCAGAAGTTCTGAACTCCGTCTGGTCCAGGGGATTTCCAGTTATGAAGCTCTTTGATGACATTTGAGACCTCTTCAGTCGTGAATGGTTCGTAGTTAGCAGTAACGTAGTGGTGACAGTTGTGCGTCGTATCTTCTATCCATCCAGCATTGTTGTTAAAAGCAGCTGGTGTGGAAAGTTGATTTCCCCAAAACTCATGAATTTCTTCTTGGCTTGGGTAAGACTTGTCGGCACTTTCTACCGTGGAATTGAGTTTGCGGTAGAACGCCGTCTCGGAATTTTCAAAAAGTGCATTGTCACTTTTTCGGTTGTTACTAACTTTGTACCTCCTTAGTCGTCCTGAATAGACGGAGAGTTTTTGCTTTAATGTATCCAGACACTGTTGGGCTGTGTTATTGTCTGGATCGTATCTCGAGTGTCTTGCAGTGTTCCGCATTATTTCTTCAGCTCTCCTAACGACTTTTCTACTTGGTACTCCTCGTAAATATTCTGTGACTTGGCCAATATCCCTACGCAGTAATTCAATCTTCCCTTGCAGTCTTTTTTCCCAGGGTGCAATTCTGTTACCAGTTCTTCCGTTATTAGTATCCCGCCGTGTTCTGATCTTAATGCCCATGACATTAGCAATTGCTGTTGCTGCACAGTAGATGAGCATATGCAAATATTCTAATGTGTAATGAGCTTCTACGACGTAATTGGGTAGGACTTCAGTGTTCACAATTTGTAACAGCGCACCTAGTTTCTTACAAGAGTTAATTCTTGGTAGCGGTGGTCTGCTAAGTGGGTTTGTTCCATTAAACTCTTGTACGGCGCGAGCCATTTCGTTTACTAGGCTATCACGTAACTCGTTGTTTTCCTGCGGTGTATTATCAGGTTGAGTTGTTTCTGGTATGGGAAGCTCAGGAATCTGCTCATCAGGGATTTCATTAGGGACTTGATCTAAAATTAGCCCTTGATTGTTAATCTCCCATTCGACTTCGCTTTTGATGGTATCGCGTCTAGTCTCTGGGATAAGATTATTTCTGATGATTACCCGGTATTGATCTGATACTCGTTGCTCCGATACTTGAATATCTGGGTACTCTCTGCAAAATTCGGCATACAGTTGTTGTCGGTAGCCGATCGTTTCTTGACCGAGGTTTGTCACCTTGTAGTAGAAGCGCAAAATGTTTTCATTAATGGACGCAGTCCATTTCATGCGCTGCCTCGGTCGTCCCGCTTGAGTGAGCGCCGGCTGATGTTCCAGCGCAGCACCTTCAGCGGGTGGAGCTCTTGCTGTTGTTTGGCTCACTTGTGGTTGTTGTTGTTGTTGGGCTGTAGCTGATTGTATTATTATTATTATCCAGATTTAGCCATACGGCTCACACTCCCTCTAAGGGGAAAATTGACTCATCCCAGATACCTACGGTATCAAAAGGATTGAGCTCTGGTGGGACTCTTTCCGTGTTATCGAGCCCTAGGTGACTTGGTATGCAGGTGTATCTCCCAAAAATTTTCGTACACATCTGGCCGTTGCGAGTAGTACAGCTTTCTGCATGGTCTTGTAAAGATGTTCATTTAGACCCAGCCTTTTTATGCTTTCGAGGAGGTTCTTCGGAATGACTCCAGTAGTAGACATAACAATAGGTATCGTCTGGGTACTTTGCATTCTCCATTGCCTTCGTATTTGAATTTCTAGATCTCTGTACTTGGCGATCTTTTCAGTGAATTTACTACGTAGATTATTGTTGTTAGGTATCGCCACATCAATTAGTGTTGTTTGTCTTGTTAATTTATTAACTAGTACGAGATCTGGTCTATTATGTGCCACTGTTTGGTCTGTGAGCACAGTGCGGTCCCAGTATAGCTTGTAGTTGCCATCCTCAAGCATACTCTCAGGGACGTATTGATAATACGGGAGATGGTCCGTTTGGAGAAGTCCCAGCTTGATAGCTATCTCTTGATGAAGGATTTTTCCCACTGCGTCATGCCGTTCCTTGTATTCAGTTGCAGCAAATGCCTGGCAGCCCCCTGTAAGATGTTGGATGGTTTCTTGGGCTTGACATCCATATCGGCATCTGTCGTTTTGAACCTGAGGGTCTTTGATGATATATTTCAGGTAGTTTCTGGTTGGTATAACCTGATCCTGAATGGCCAGTAATGAACCCTCCGTTTCAGGGAACATCTTTCCTGATGTCAACCAGTAGTTCGACGCTATATTGTCGACATAATCTTGGCTGACCTCATTGGGATGTCGCCCGTGCAAAGGTTTACCCATCCAGGCGCGCACTTTTTCGTCCTTAGTAAGGTGGTTTATGCGCAGTTCTGCTTCCCTCAGTTTGATCGGTGTTGTGTCATCTACTGCGCAGATAGCGCGATGTAGAGTAGATGTCTCAGCCTGCATCTGAAAATAAGTTCTTAAATTAGCAATTTGTTTATCTAATTGCTCACCTATATCCATAAGTCCTCTTCCTCCTAAATACCGGGGTAATGTCGTTCGTTCTACTGCACTTTTAGGGTGGTGTTTTTGTGCCTTTGTGAGGTGTGTTCGTACTTTTCGCTGAAGATTCTCTATATCCGTTTTTGTCCACTTAACAATACCAAATGAATAGCTAAGCGCGGAACAAGCGTAGGTGTTTAGTGCCTTAAACAAATTTTTACTGTTAAGCTGTGAACGAAGCAGCTGTTTTACCCTTCTTATAAACTCAATAGTTATCTCAGTTTTCATTTGCCTATGGTCAATTTTCCGCGCTTGCTTTACTCCAAGATATTTGTACATATCGTTGTCGCCCATGGCCTCGATGTTCTGGCCGTTTTGCATATCGAATCCACCGGGCTGTACCTTTCCTCTGACTATATTCAAAACACGGCACTTGTCTAGACCGAACTCCATACTAATATCATTAGAAAATGTTTCTACAGTTTTTAGCATCTCTTCTAGGTGTTCTCGAGTGGAAGCCATTAATTTCAAATCATCCATATACAACAGATGATTGAGCTTCGCTAGCACAGTATTATTGCTTTTAATGCTAAAACCTGAGTCGGTGGAGTTTAATAGCTGGGAAAGGGGATTCAAAGCTAAACAGAACCACAATGGACTCAACGAGTCTCCTTGAAATAGGCCCCGGTTGATTGCGATATTTTCGGTTTCGATATTGATTTCACCAGGTATTTGGAGGTGAATTTTAGTCTTCCAATCTCTCATTATATGCCTTAAAAAGGTCACTATGTTATCATCTACTTTGTATATTTTCAATATATCTATTAGCCATTCATGCGGTACTGAATCAAAGGCCTTTTTATAGTCAATAAAAGCAGTAAAAAGGTTCCTTTTTTTAGTGAATGCCTGGTTAGAAATGACTGAGTCGATGATAAGCTGTTCTTTGCAACCCATGGAACCCTTAGCGCATCCTTTCTGTTGAGGCTCTATGATATTGTTTAGAGCACAGTGTTGGTAGATACGCCGGGTTACACAGGATGTGACCAATTTATACAAAGTTGGAAGACAAGTAATTGGGCGGTACTTGGATGGATCTTGGGTGTTATTTTGATCCTTGGGTATTAAATAAGTAGTTCCCTGAGTTAGAAATGATGGTAATTCCTGCGGATTAGAAATAACACGATTGATTAATGTTGATAAGCACTCATGAATACTCCAAAACTTTTTAAGCCAGAAGTTCTGAACTCCGTCTGGTCCAGGAGATTTCCAGTTATGAAGTTCTTTGATGACATTTAAGACTTCTTCAGTCGTGAATGGTTCGTAGTTAGCAGTGACGTAGTGGTGACAGTTGTGCGTCGTATCTTCTATCCAGCCAGCATTGTTGTTAAAAGCAGCTGGTGTGGAAAGTTGATTTCCCCAAAACTCATGAATTTCTTCTTGGCTTGGGTAAGACTTGTCGACACTTTCTACGGTGGAATTGAGTTTTCGGTAGAACGCCTTCTCAGAGTTCTCAAAAAGTGCATTGTCACATTTTCGGTTGTTACTAACTTTATACCTTCTTAATCGTCCTGAATAGACGGAGAGTTTTTGTTTTAATGTATCCAGACACTGTTGGGCTGTGTTATTTTCTGGATCGTATCTCGAGTGTCTTGCAGTGCTCCGCATTATTTCTTCAGCTCTTTTAATGACTTTTCTACTTGTTACACCTCTTATATATTCTGTGACTTGACCAATATCCCTACGCAGTAATTCAATTTTTCCGAGAAGTCTTTTTTCCCAGGGTGCAATTCTGTTACCAGTCCTTCCGTTATTAGTACCCCGTCGTGTTCTGATCTTAACGCCCATTACATTGGCAATTGCTGTAGCTGCACAGTAGATTAGCATATGCAGATACTCCAATGTGTGGGCTTCTACGACATAATTGGGTAGGACTTCAGTATTCACAATTTGTAACAGGGCACCTAGTTTCTTACAAGAGTTTATTCGCGGTAGCGGTGGTCTGCTAAGTGGATTTGTTCCATTAAACTCTTGTACGGCACGAGCCATTTCGTTTTCTAGACTATCGCGCAACTCGTTGTTTTCCTGCTGTGTATTGTCAGGTTGAGTTTCTGGTATGGGAATCTCAGGAATCTGCTCATCAAGGATTTCATTAGGGACTTGATCTAAAACTAGCTCTTGGTTATTAATCTCCCGTTCGACTTCACTCTTGATCGTATTGCGTCTAGTCTCTGGGATAAGGTTGTTTCTTATGATTACCCGGTATTGATCTGATACTCTTTGCTCCGATACTTGAATATCTGGGTACTCCCTGCAAAATTCGGCATACAGCTGTTGTCTGTAGCCGATGGTTTCTTGACCGAGGTTTGTCACCTTATAATAGAAGCGCAAAATGCTTTCGTTAATAGACACAGTCCATTTCATGCGCTGCCTCGGTCGTCCCGCTTGAGTGAGCGCCGGCTGATGTTCCGGCGCAGCACCTTCAGCGAGTGGAGCTCTTGCTGTTGTTTGGCTCGCTTGTGGTTGTTGTTCTTGTTGTTGGGCTGTAGCTGTTTGTGTGACAGGGGCCCGCCTCCTCAACACCCTGCCACCGACGTCCCGCATGCTGTCACGTCCAGCGTCGGCTCCAGACGTGCCCTGGCGATCCCCAGGCAGCGGCCCTAAACATAAACTATTAGTCTCCATTCTCATGGGTGTGCATTTTATACCTACTGCCAGGTGTCAGTTTTTGTTCCACGGCAAGTATTCCTGCTACTCTCTGGGTATTGGCGCTACGAATACCCAGAAAGCATCCCCCATTCGCAGGGGGCCGCGCCTGATAGAAGAACTGACATAAAACTCCCACAGGGTTATTATTATTATTATTATTATTATTATACATAAGCAAGGGCAGAGGGACAAGTCCCTATTATGCCCAAAAACAAAGAAATTACATAACTAACCTACTAGTAGATACAATATAAAACAAAAGAAAAAAGATATAATTTTTGTTTACATAAAAAAAAATAAAATAATTCAGCTATAATAAGAAACGGTCAAGTCTGTTTTTAAACGTGTTAGTAGAGGGGGCCGTGACAATGTTATCACTAAGGTTATTCCAACTCTCGAACACTCTATTTGGTAGGAAGTTCTGCCTTGATCTCGTAGAAAAGTTCTCTTTTTTTAAGTTTGAACTGGTGACCTCTGAGGCGTTCATCTTGGTTTATAGTAAACATTTCGTCGAGATTTCCGAAACTGAATTTTAATATTTTAAAAGTGGTTATTAAGTCTCCACGTTGTCGACGAAGTTCGAAGGAAGTTAGATTGGCCATACTAAGTCTCTCTGCATAGGAGGGTCTTCTCAGTCCCAATGGAATTCGAGTTGCTTTTCTTTGGACGTTTTCCAACAATGTTTTGTCTCGAACCAAATCAGGATGACACGTTGGACCAGCGTATTCAAGAATCGGTCTTACGTAAATAGTGTAAAGTTTACAGAATGACTGCATTGAAACTCTCGAAAAACACCTCCGAATAAGATATAGTCTGGAGTTCGCACGTTTACAAATAGAAGTAATGTGGTCGGACCACGTTAGACTGCTGTTTACGATAACACCAAGGTCGTTATACGAGAACACTGAATCTAATGGTCGCCCGTTAACAAAATACGGCACAAGTGGGTTATTTTTACCAATTCTAAGCACTACACATTTTTCCGCGTTTAAGGGTAGTAACCATTGGGAACACCAAGTAAAGATAGAGTCCAAGTCCCTTTGGAGGGTTAACTGGTTTGTCATAGGATTGGCATATATTTTTGTGTCATCAGCATAGAACGATATTTTACTGGAAACATAATAAGGAACATCGCTGGTATAAACCGTAAAAAGCAGAGGTCCGAGGACAGAACCCTGAGGCACTCCACTTTCCACTAACCTGTCCTGTGAGAAAGATTCGCCAACACTAACTTTGTAATGTCGATCTGTCAGGAAATCATCTATCCAACGAAGTAAAGTACCGCGAACTCCGAAATGTTCTAGCTTATGTAGAAGTCTGCGCTTAGGGACACGGTCAAAGGCTTTAGAGAAGTCTAGATAAACAACGTCGACCGGCTGCGAACTGTTAAGGGATAGCGTCCAGTCGTTAACACAATGTAGGAGATTGGTTAGAGTAGAGCGGCCAGACACAAATCCATGTTGTTGTGTTGGAATGACATGTTCCTGGAGAAGGAATTTAGTCATCTCCTCGGAAATAATGGCTTCCATGACCTTACCAACTACTGACAGCAAGCTAATCGGACGATAATTGTTGGGATCGAGTTTGTTGCCTTTTTTAAAAATAGGGGTGACGGATGCTAATTTCCAACTAGGGGGTAAGGAATTCTGGATAAAAGAAGTCTGCATAATTAACGTTAAAGGTATTGCAAGCGTGTCTGCGCATCTTTTTAACATTTTTGGTGTTAAACCATCTAAACCAGGTGAAGCGACTGTGCGAAGTTTCATTAAATGTTGTTTGACATGATCCACTGTAAATTCGACTTGCTCTAAGGATGCGCCGACACGGTTACACCTAATAGGAGGTAGATTGCCATCATTCGATTCTTTAGTAAAAACCTGTGAAAATGCTAAGGAGAGAGTTTCGGAAGAATCTGTGTCAGAAGAGCATAAAGTCTGATTAGGTTTTTGTAGTAAAGGTATGGACACTTTAGATGTCAATGAGGATCTTATGTATTTGTAAACTTTTTTAATGTTACCGCTTTCAATAACACTTGTTTCAAAATTACGTCTTAAAGTTTTTAGAAATGTTTGTAAATTATTTGAAAATCTGCGGTGGTTTTGAAAATCGCTGTAAAGCCCGGTCTGTTTAAATTTCCGCCAGAGATGTCGTTTGTGATTAATTTTTTCTGTTGCCGTTTGATTAATCCACGGTTAAGATTGTTTTTATAAGTCTTACGGATGGTAGTATTTTTAGAAATTATATTGTGGACGGTATCGAGAAATGCAGTCCACATTGATGAAGGGTCGTTTAAGTCAGCAAAAAACAAATTCCAGTTGATTTGAGAGAATTCAGCGTCGACTTCAGAAAAATCTGTTGTGGAGTATGTTACAATATTATTTCTGCGGGGTAGAATTTGATTGAATTGGATGTGAGCCGTTATAACTGCATGATCTAACTTTCCTATAGGAGAGCTGATTTCGAGAGATGAAATCAGCTGTTCGTCGTTAATACGCACCAGATCTAAAGTAGATGGTTGGTTATTAGTTCTAAATCTGGTAGGTTCTGTAATGAGCTGTATTAAGTTCGAATTTACTACAAAACTTTTAAATAAATTATGAGAGTTTTCGGTGTCAGATAACGAAGTTATTGGCCAGGTGATCTCCGGAAAATTAAAATCTCCAGTAATAATGAGATTATCGAGAGATGATAGTTCTTCAAGTTTAGTAAACATAATATTATCGTGTGCAAGTACTGTAAGAGGTGGACGGTATATACAGACTAAATTAAGGCAAAATGGATTTTTAGTAATAGACACGTGAATAGCATCTATTCCAGGAATATCTAATGGGTTAATGTTAATTTTGAAAGTTGTGGTAATAATATTAGATAAATAAATGCATACACCACCACCGACACGATTTTCTCTGTCTTTACGATAAATTGTATATCCATTGATGTTAACAGAAGAATCAGGAATTGAGGGTTTAAGCCAGGATTCAGCAATACACATAATGTGTGGCTGAAGAAGTTGCACTGTGCATACAAATTCATCAAATTTTGCAGAAAGTGAATCTAAATTCGTATATAGAAATAGCCAATCATTAAATCTATCGGTAGAAAAATTATGAACGAAATTTCGTGATTCTGGGAGTGCCATTAATGTATTTAATTGTTAAGTCATGCTCACCGTTATTTTTGCGAATTTCTAGTTCATTTCGGAGTTCTTTTAAGCGTGTTTGTTGGATGGGCGTCTTATCGTCAATTATTGAGAATTTTTCCGTGGCTTTGTTTTCCAAAAGTTTTGCTTTATTTCTCAAAATATCTTTAACGTGGTATTCCTAACTCATTACTACCTTTATCATTCGGGGAAAACGTTGGTTCGCTTTGCCGACTCTGTAGAAAGTGATTTGCTTTTCCTGACAGCCAACAGTTGCCAAGACAAGGTTAATCTTATTTGCGTCGTCATCTTTTGCGTAATTTATTAAAATTTTTAAAAATTCCAATGGATTGAAAAAATGTGTCCAATTCAGAACGTTTTCGGACCTATCAGTCCATCATCAGTGAATCTAAAATAGAATAAGTAACCACTAATAAAATTGAAAGATGGTTGAAATTTTAAAAGTTAAAAAATGTGGTTATCATTACTTACACGAATACTTGCTAAATAGTCCCAGAACCAAACAATGGTTGAAATTATAATTCAATCTACATTATGTTGTAGTGATATTGAACAGGCTAAACGCCGATGTTAAAAGATATAACCTCCGGGAACATGGTGAAACTCTATCAGGAAACTTAATCAACCACCTTAGGCCAACGTTGACTACCAAGTGTCAAAAGTTTGTATATATAATCAAATTCCCTTCTACCATATTTGTGTTGGGATTACAATAATAACTTAGATATTGTGTACAAATTTACGCCACTGACTTCTATTTTGTGCCAAGACTTTTGCTTCTTTCCAGGATTTGCCTCTCTTTTGTAGAACTTTTCCAATAGCTTAGTCTCATGTTTCTGTTGGTCTTCCTCTCTTCCTCTTGATATTTACTCTCGCTTCCTAAATCACTTTTACCGGTCTTCTATCGTCTAGTCTTTGTAAATGTCTCCACCAGCTGATTTGTCTTTTTTCTATGAATTCTAAGATTAATTCCACCTCTAGATCCTCTCTTATCTGCTGATTTCTTACCCTGTCAAGTCTTGTAACTCCTCTCGCTCTTCTTAGGAACTTCATTTCCGTCGTTTGTATTCTGCTCTTCTGCCTCTCTGTTAATGTCCACGATTCGCAACCGAAGGTGAGTATGGGTCTATATATTGCCTTAAATACTTTCATTTTTGTACTTTGCGCTATTTCCTTTTTTCCTATAAAAGTTTTGTTCATTGCCTAATATGAATTTATTGCTTTCTCTATACGTTTATCGATTTCTAAACCTTGTTGCCCTGAATCTTCAATTTTTACACCCAGGTATTCAACTTGAATACGATTGATCTGAATACTCACGGTTTCTTTAGTTTCTGCTACTACCCTTACTTTTGTTTTTGTTAGGTTTAGTTTCATGCCATTTTCTTCTAATATTTCATTCCACGTTTGTAAGATTTCCTATAGGTCCTTTTCATTTACTGCCATTATAAAGATGTCATTTGCAAAAGCACATTCTGATATTCCGATCGGTTGCAAATTTTTGTATCCTACAAATAGGTGTTTTGTTCTCTAACTACGTCATGTCTATTTTTCGTCCATAAACAACGTAAACAATGTTGGACTTAGTCCTCCTCCCTGTCTTAGACCATCTTTTGTTATAAAATTTTCTGACTTGAGGTTTCTCCTAAACACAATTCGACGTATTTTTATATAGACATTCGATATTCTTTCTTAGTTTGGTTGTTATTCCTCTTTGTTCCAGAAGAGACCATACTTTTTGCCAAGGAACAAGATCAAAATATGCTTTTCCTCTTTTGAGTTTCGTTTGTAAGGAACTAGTAGTTCCTTACAAACTTTTGACACTTGGTAGTCAACGTTGGCCTAATATGGTTGATTAAGTTCCCTGGTAGAGTTTCACCATGTTCCCGGAGGGTATATCTATTAACATCGGCGTTTAGTCTGTTCAATATCAATACAACATAATGTAGATTGAGTTATAATTTCAACCATTGTTTGGTTCTGGGGCTATTTAGCAAGTATTCGAGTAAGTAATCATAACCACATTTTTTATCTTTTAAAATTTCAACCATCTTTCAATTTTATTAGTGGGATTACTTATTCTATTTTAGATTCACTGATGATGGACTGATAGGTCCGAAAACGTCCTGAATTGGACACATCTTCTATTTGTTGCTCTATATTTGAGTTCGTCCGATCTCAATTCAATTTTTCTTATTCTCTCGTTGTAGCTCTTTTCCATGTGTTGTCTGGTCTTCCCCTCTTTCTTTTCCCCTCTGGTTGGTATTCAAGTGTTTGTTTCGCTATGTTGCTTTGGCCGTTCCTCAAATTATGGCTAATCCATTTCCACTTTCTTTCCTTGATTGTAGTAGATAATATGTTAGTTTGCTTTGATCATTCCCATAGTTTTGTATTAGTTATTCTGTTGTGCCAGTATATTTTCAGGATTGATTTTTACAAACATTTGCAGTTTTTTTAGTTGTAGTTTCGACGTTTCTTCATGTTTTTGCTCCGTAAAGTAGTATCCTTTTATATACTTCTATATCTTTATTCCATTCACTAGTTTGTTCCAAGATATTTCTCCGGGTACAAATGTGGTCAATGAAAGTCAATGGCGGAACGTCTTCTTCTTCTGGGAGCATTATAACCCGGGGTGGGTCTTGGCTGACTGCACAACTCGCTTCCATCTCGAACGGTCGTCCATGATAGTTGGGTCAGTGGGTAGGTCCATTGTTCTTAGATCTGATCATATATTGTCTCTCCATCGCATTCGTGGGCGTCCTAAGGGTTTTCTTCCTGTGGGGGCTTCCTCCCAGATCAGTTTGGTAAGGCGGTTATTAGGCAGTAGGGAGTCTATGGACATGGCCAACAGCCTGTTGTGATATTCTTCTTCTTAACGTGCCCTATCAAGTTCCCTTGACGTTGGCGATTAACATGGCGAAACTGTCTCTGTCTCGAGCTATTCTAAATAGGTGTTCTGCTGTCTTTATTCCCGTCCACTCCCGGATATTCTTCAATCAAGAGGCCTGCTTTCTACCAATTCCTCTGCGTCCTTCGATTTTACCCATCATAATAAGTTGAAGAATATTATACCGGTCTCCCCTTACTACGTGTCATCTGGCATAGTTGTTCAGTAATATGGCAACCAAGATATTTAAAACTGGGTACTCTTTGAATTATATGACCATCAACATATAAACGTGAATCTTGATGGCCAAACGGCTAAATACCATGTATTTTGTTTTTGAACAGTTTATATTTAGGCCAAACTCTCTTCCCACTCTGTCAATGGCATTTAAAAGGTGTTGTAATCCATTCATATCATCACTTAAAATAACTGTATCGTCTGCTGTAATATATCTGTTGTGATATAGATATTAATAAATGCAACATTTTGTAGAATTTCCCTTTTAGACGCATTTTCCATATTCTTTCGTTAACTGGAGTGAAACCAAATATTGGCCTGCTATATTGTCGTTTACTATAAAACCACCCTCTATTCTCCTTATTCTTTTAATCCACTATAATAATGACTATAGCCTTTTCTATTTAGGCATCCATTCCCTGATCCATCTGATCCTGCTTCCCATCTGATCTCCTGAAGTGCTGCTAGTTTACATTTTACTGCTGAAGTTTCTGGCTTTGCTTTTTGCCCGCCTGCAACATGGTTTCGATATTTCAAGTTCCCAATTTTAAGGTTAATATCGTATTAGTCCATTCTTTCACGGCTTTTGCTCTAAATTTTAAACAACATGAAATTGAAATTGATTGACATGAAATTTGGCATACGTATAGCTTACATGTCAAAGAAAAAAAGTGATATTGTGCCGATGTGTGCTTTTGCCCTGGGGGTGACTCTCACCCCCTCTTGGGGGTGAAAAAATATATGTCCAAAATAAGTCCGGAAATGGGTAAACTGACTAATTTTAAGTAACTTTTGTTCTATAGAGCTTTTTCGCTAAGTCAACACTTTTCGAGTTATTTGCGAGTGAATATGTTCATTTTTCAACAAAATAACCACAATTTTAGACGGTTTTTCGCAAATAACTCAAAAAGTAAGTTTTTTGTCGAAAAAAACGTTCTTAGCAAAAATATAGCCTATAAAAAAGTAAAAAAAATGGTGTACACGTTAGGTCTCTGGATCTCGTAGAACCAGAGTTATAGCCAATGAAAAATAGATTCATATTCACCAAATTTCAAATAGACTATTTCGACGTGAAATATCCAAAAAATTAAGCACTTTTTGGGAAAAAAACGCATTATAACTTTTTTAAAGTATTTAAAAAAGCTTTATTTCTGTTTTTACAAAAAGTTTCTAGCATTAAATTTAAGCAAGTTACGCTCAAAATAAAGTTGGTCCATTTTGTTTTTGCAAAAAAAAAAATCGGGAAGACCACCCCCTAATTAGCAACTTAAATGAAATTAATCGTTACCGCTCCACAAATTATTTTACTTATGTTGTGTTTATATGATCTGTAAGTTTCGTTGATTCAAAGTGCTTATTTTTGAAAAAATTTGGTTTCAAAGTAAAATTTTTAAAAATTTAAATTTTGAAAAATATGCTTTTTTTCAAAACAACTTGAAAATTTTTAGAGATAATAAAAATCTCGACAAAAAAAAGTCAGATTTGCTTTTCTGAATGTCATGTATTTTTTTGTTTTTCTGTTAGACAAAAATTGATTGAGATTTGGTGTTTCAAAATTTGCATACATTCGTGATCAGTAACTCGTTCAACCCCTTTTAACTACAGTCTTTTCAAAAATAAGGACTTTGAACCGATGAAACTTACAGGTCATATAAACAATATATACACGAGTCAAGAAACTTGTGAAGTCGTAACGATTAAGTTTATTTAAGATACTAATTAGGGGGTGATTTTCTCGATTTTTTTACCAAAACCAAAAGGGCCTAACTTTATTTTGAGCGTAACTTGTTTAATTTTGATGCTAGAATTTTTTTTTATAAAACAAAAATGAAGGTTTTTTTAAACACTTTAAATAAGTTTTAATGAGTTTTCCCCTAAATGTGCTTCATTTTTGGTTATTTCACGTTAAAGTATTCCATTTGGAATTTGACGAATATGAACCTATTTTTCAATAGCTATAACTCTGCTTCTACTAGGTGTAGAGACGTGATATATACACCATTTTTTTAAAATTTTTACAGGCTATATTTGTGATAAGAATGTTTTTTCGACAAAATACTTACTATTTGAGTTATTTGCGAAAAACCGTCTAAAAGCGTGGTTATTTTGTTGAAAAAATGAACATATTCACTGCCAAATAACTCGAAAAGTATTGACTTAGTGAAAAAACTTCATAGAACAAAAGTTACTTAAAATTAGCCAGTTTATCCTTTTCCTGACTTTCTTTGGACGAATATTTTTTCACCCCCAAGAGGGCCCCAGGGCAAAAGCACATATCGGCACAATATCACTTTTTTTCTTTGACTTATTAGCTATGTGTATGCCAAATTTCATGTCAATGCAAGCGGTTCTTTAAAATTTAGAGGTTTTGCAATATTTTACCGTTAAAGAACGGACTATATCATTAATCCCTAAGTTGTTTATAACATTCGCATTAGATAAATTTGGGTAATGGAATTTAGCTGATTTGGAACGATCTTTGGCCCTCATATAGATGAATTACCAGGAGAGTGGAGAAGGCGCCATAATGCTGACTTGATGACTCTGTATGGTACTGAAAACATCGTCAAACATAATATAAAGGCTAACCGTATAAGATGGGCACATGGGCAGGTCATGTGGTAAGATCAGAGGAAGAGTAAGTGATGAGCGAGACTGGTCTTGGTCTTGCGGTCTTGGTCTTGGTCTTGCAGCAAGATCAAGACGAAGACCAAGACCAAGACCGCCTTTTGGTTGCAAGACCAAGACCAAGACCAACCTGCAAGACTCTTGCACTTTTTTGAGAAAAATTGATTTTTATTATTTAACTTTATTTTTTAGTTCAATAATATATACTGACATTGTAAGAAACCTTAAACAACATCGAATTTTTAAAATACATAATGTTTTGGTTATATTTTTAAGTCGTTTTGATTAAGTCAAACGGTTTGCATTTTCTCAACCTTCAAAGTGTCCAGAAGGCAAGTTTTCAAACGGCGACAGTTCAAGGACAATTGAAATTACTTGTAAGACAAAAAAAATGTAATTATAGATAGGGTAATCCATTTAAAAAAAAATGCAATTAAAAACGGTATTTATGTACCAGTAGTTTTCGCTTTTTTGTCTAATAAAAATACTGACACTTATTTCAATTATTTTCGCATAATCGAGGAAAAATGAAGGTCGTTAAATTTAAAATTAATACAAAAAATATCATAATAAATTTTGAAAAGGGATTCACAATGCTGTGAAACTATTGTGGCCTGAATAAAAAATAACTGGTTGTCGATTGTAATGTGTCAAGCTTGGTATCGCAAAATCCAAAGCTTAGGTTCAGTTTCTGAATATAATGACAAAAATTCTGATACTGGGAAATTTTTAAAATTATTTTTTGGATTAATTTTTTACAATCAACGAAAGTTGGAAGTTGAATTATTTGTGAAAATCCCGGATGACAAACACGTAAAGAAGTTTACTGATTCCATAGTTGAAAACTATTTGGAAGAATCTAGGTTTTCCCCAGAAAGGGCCAGTACTACAAATAGTATGTGTCGAACTTGAAATGCATGCGCATCATTTCAGTGTGTTTTAAATTCTAGTTTTTACTACCCACATCCGAATATTTTCAACTTTTTAAATGTCATAATGGGTATTCAATCCAAAAACATGTGAAAATAAAAAGTGCGAATAACTCGTGTTACGAGAGCAATGTAGTTTAAATAAAATTAAAGAACTGCAAGATAACAAATTACAGAAGTAAGTGTTTATAACTCCCCATTAGGTATAGTTATTATGTTATAGTATTAATAGGTCTATAAATAGGTATGGTAAATATGAACGTATTTACTAAAAAGTATGTTTTAGTTAGTTTATAAAAAAAGTTAATTATATTAAATAATTATTAAATAGAGTAAAAAATATTTGATTTTTGTGTTCTCTTAAAAAAATTTAATTTATGTTCTTAAATTTGACCCTCGTAGGATAAATACTACAGTGTTCGAGTGAAAGGAGCAGATCATTATCTGTTAACAACTATAAACCGTTTATCCCTTTTCGTAAAATCCGTGAATTGAAGGTCCCCGACCATTTGTGGCACCTTTAAGAAGCTCTTTTTCTTTAACATTTTATTAAAATACAGGGGAAATAAACGATAATCCAGACTCAAGACGTGGTCTGAAGGCAGGCGGCAGGTATCGACAGCATGCAAAACACAACGTGACACAACCGAAGGCCGGCAATTGCAACAAGGGTTGTAAATGCAGATTTTTCCTACTGATAAACATTACCATTATAAAAATATACCCTAATCTCTTTATATAGAGAGAAATAATTAGGTCATTAGGTGAATGTATAATGTTAAAATTGGTATCCGTTTGAAACTACATTCTACATTCTGTTAAAATTTTAAAGCAAATAATATAGTTTCATTCTTCACATCTTTATTTATTTCAATGTACATTTTATTCGAAATTGTTTGGTTCAAATTATTACTACCAAAAAAGCAAGACCAGCAAGACTCTTGCAGCAAGACCAAGACCAAGAACAAGACCGGCTAGTGCAAGACCAAGACCAAGACCAAGACTGCCTTTTAGCTGCAAGACCAAGAGCAAGATCAAGCTTGCAAGAACAAGACCAAGACCAAGACTAGCCTGGTCTTGGTCTTGTTCTTGTTTTGCTCATCACTAAAGAGTGTTAAACACAGTATTTTTTGATATACCAGACGGTAGAAGATCAGTAGGCCGTCCCAGAAAAAGATGAAAGGATGATGCTGAAGTCCATTTATGTAGGATTGGGATACAACAAGGGTAAATGAAAGCGCAAGATCGTAGAAGATGTAGGGCTATAGATAGAGGATGCGAAGATGTTGTAAAGCCAGGCAAGAAGAAAAAGAAGAATAGATATCTATATTTAGAGTTAACAGGTTATTGACATGTTGGATCTCGACTGGACATGAGTCCAGTGAAAGCGCTGCTGGCTATAGCTTCTGAACATGCTTCGGTTTCTTTCGGGTGTGGTAGAAAGGCATTTTCTCCAGGCTTGTGACGTAAGGATTAAATTGCCCATACCCGGTCACCATAGCTACTTTTGTTATCTAACATTGAGTACCACTTGAAATGAGGTTGGCATTTGAGTAGAAAAGGCTATTCAAGAGGATATTTCTACCCCATTAACTCCCAATACACTAGTACTACGTAGTAATATACCTATTACTCGCATTCAATGTTTTTTTTCTCGCTCCTTTTTAATATTGTAATAGGTAATTTTTAAATATTTTAATACATTTAATTCGGACGTTGCGTCAAATACTACCCTGAAAGATTAAAATCGTGCTTATGGTAGGGGAGCAAAGTATGCTAAATGTGCAGTCACTCGAGCGCTTTGGGGACCTATTGGGTTGTAAAGAGTAGGTCCTAAAACCAAAAAAAGTTAAGTAAAGTTTTCCATTTTAGTGGGCGCTTGCCATTTTTTAATTTAATTTTCCATTTCCAACAATCGTTTTTTCCGATTATTGCGACATCTATCCATAATTAGAAAAAATTTTTCGAATAAAAGTTACTTATTTTTACGTAAGGAATCCAAATCTGCAATAAAAAATGAGGGTTCCTATTTAAGATTTTAAAGTAACCCCCCACCCCACATCCATGGGGGGTCGTGTTTGGTGCCTTTCGACATATTTTTCAAAAATATTGAATAAGTGTATTTTACAGTTTTTCGATCTGATGTTCATTTCGCGAAATATCGCGGGATTCGTAAATAAAATATTCAATTTACCCCCCACCCCTCTCCGTGAGAAGTCGTGTTTGGTATCGTTGGATAGATTTTTAAAAAATATTGAGCATACATTTTTTAGTTTTTCGATCTGCCATTCATTTCGCGAAATATTCGCTTTTTTCTTGTGAAACTTTGGGACTCACCCATTTCCTTACGCCCGGCTCAAATCGTCAGATTTTTGAAATATACACTCTTTTGCATGTACTTAACCTACCTTATCATAATCTGACAATTTCGAGTTTTTTTAAGGGTAGATTTTTTTTTTCGGGCCCCCCTTAACGAACTCCCCTGTGTTAAGAGCCAATACATAGTAGAGGTGCATCTGCAGAGTACCAGGTTTCTCACCATATGCTAATCTGACGCGCTCGAGTGACTGCAAAAATCCCCGCTTGGGCTCCCCTACCATATGTATAACCGAATTATCATAATCAATAGTTTGGAGCACATTTTTGTTTCGTATTGAGGAGAGTCAATGACAAAACGGAACAAAATGTTAATTAATTAATTTAGTTTGTTACACTTGTTACAAATAAATAATTAACCTGAATTACTGATTAAAATTTTTGATTTATTACAGTTTGAACCTGCTGCGAACAATTAGTTAAACGGGTTTTTATAGAATCAATTAAAAAATAAATTTAAAATTACTACGGTGTAATTATTATGATCGGCTTTCTAATGCTTATATTAAATGCATATGTTGAGAAGAAACAAATGAGAAGGAATCTACGTATACGAGCACGATTATAGATTTTATATATTATATGCAGACGAAAAAGGTATTTTCACCATAATATGGAAGGTCTGCAAATATGCATGATTCACAGTATCAGTACATGACTATTAAACTAAATACAAAAAAGCAACTTATATAAGTCTACGGGGTCCTACAGCCTATACCGCATCGGCATTTCGGTCGGTCCATTCCTCCTCGGAAACACTGGATATCAGATGAAACCTTTCAAATCATTGAGAATAGAAGAAATCTTTGTCAAAGTGGTGTGCATAGTGAAAGGGAAGAAGCTAGTTTAAGAAACCTCAATAAAGAAATAAAACGAAGATGCAAGGCAGATAAAAAACTGTACAATGAAAGTATATTCAAAGAAATTGAGACACATGATCAGAATAATCAGCCGAGATCTATTTAGAAAAATACGCTACTTAACAAGAGACTTCAAAGCCAGAACTTGGGCTATTGCAGACAACACTGGAACTCTGAGAACAAACAGAGAAGATATATCAGAGACATGGAAATCGTATTGCATGGACCTATATACAGATGATCAACGCCAAGAACCTGTTAACCAAATCTCTGACGAGGTAGAAGAAGAACCTGATATACTTGAAAATGAAGTAAGACTCGTGATCATTAAGCTCAAATATAATACAGCACCAGGTCTAGATATGATAACAGCAGAAATGCTCAAAGCCACACAAGAAACTGGCGTAAAATTACTTCATTTCCTGTGTAACCAAATATGGCATTCTAAACAATGGCCTGAAGACTGGACAAAATCTACAATAACAACAATTCATAAAAAAAGGCAGCTTCCATAAATGCGACAATTATAGAACTATTTCTCTTATATTACATGTCAGTAAAATAATTCTACATATAATCAATGAGAGACTAAAAACATTGCTTCAAAGAGAAATTCCATAAGAGCAAACTGGATTTACCAAAGGTAGAGGTACTCGAGAACACCTATTGAATATAAGAAAAATAATCGAAAAATCTAGGGAATTCAATATTCCACTGTACATGTGCTTTATAAATTATGGTAAGGCGTTCGACAGGGTCAAGTGGAGACACTTACGGCGAATACTAAAAGAAGTAGACTTACCTGAACACGTTATTTCGCTTATAACTGAACTATACGAAACCACTACTGGATCAGTTAAAGTTCTTGACACACTTTCAAACGAATTTCATCCAGAACGGGGTGTCAGACAGGGATGTATACCACAGTTATTCAATATATATGGAGAGCATATTATGAGAAGAGCACTTGAAGGATGGGAAAAAGGCATCTCAATAAATGGTCATAAAATAAACAACCCACGTTTCGCAGATGATAGTGCCCTTCTTGCAAATAGTCAAGCAGAGCTGATTGATCTTATACGACTGGTTGAAAACGAAAGTCAAATATTTGGTCTGCAATTAAACATATCAAAGACAAAGATCATGATAGTGGATAGACTATATAACAATCATCCACATATAACCACAATTGATCGGTTTGAGGTTGTGAGCTCATACTTATATCTGGGATCATTAATCACAAACACAGGGTCACTACAAGAAGAAATAAAACGTAGATGTGATCTAGCAAAAGTCGCCACAGCAAAAATGACCACAATATGGAAGGACTGTCAAATTTTAAAAGCATTAAAGATAAGGTTGATCAACTGCTTAATATTCCCAATACTGACCTACGGATGTGAATCTTGGACCCTGAGAAATTCGGAAAGAAGAAAGATAGACGCCACTGAAATGTTCTGTTGGAGACGAATGCTACGAATTCCTTGGACCGACCATAGAACAAATAATTCAATTTTAAGAGAACTTAAAGTTAGCCAACGACTCTCCAGTAAAGTCCATCTCCAACAATTAAAATACTTTGGACATGTTATGAGAGCAAACACAGAAAACATGGAAAGGCTCATATACAAGGAAAGGTGGAAGGCCGAAGATCACGAGGAAGATCCCCAACAAGATAGATCGATCAAATTACGGGAATATGCAAAAGACCCATGCACGAGTTAAAAGAAATGACCAGAGACAGAGATCTTTGGAGAGGGACAATACACGACATCACGTCGACCACTACACTCCCTCCGGGGGGTCAGGATTGAAGAGAGAGATTCCTATCTCATTATTCCTCTCTTAATATATCTCTCATTATTCCTCTGATTCCTTCTCTCCATTCTAATGCTCTCTCCTCCTTTGGACTGACTAAGTCCAGAGTTCTCCTTCTCTAACTCATTCTTCTAAGTTGTACTCTTCAATAACTTCAACGACATCTTTTTATGCCATATTCGGTCAGCTTCAGGAGATTTAAATTTTCATTTAGTTCTCCTTCAACTACAGTTTTTTCTATGGCTGATTTTTCAATCTCACCTACACCATTTAGTCCAGCAATTCTAAGATGGACCAGCAACTCTTAGTTCATTATCGTCAGGATCGCTGTCTTCATATTCACTAATTTCAACATCATCTCATAGGTCCAGAATTTGTATTGCCAATTGTTCTAGTTCCTTTTGCGTTAAAGGCTTTTTCATAAAATCCTTGTATTGATCCATTTGTAATCCATTTGTATTGATAAAATTCAACTGCAACAATAAAAACAATATTAATAAAGACGAAGTGTTTTTGAATTTATACTTCTTTAGGCGCGATTGGGCAAAATGTTGAGAGTGAATTTTTATAAAGTTACAGTATGAAGTACGTGGAGACCGTGGATAAAACTGGAGACCGTGGACAGGAAGAAGAGGAAGAGGAAGACCTCAGATGCTATGGAAGGACGATATTGTAAAAGCTGCAAGAACTCACTGGAAAAGTGCAGCCAACAAAAGACAGATATGGAAAGATTTGGGGTAGGCCTATGTCCAAAGTCGGATAGAAATGGGCTAAAAAAGAAGAAGAAGAATAATGAAGTACGTGCACACCAACAGTATGAAATTAGTTGCTGAATCGTTCAAGTTACGTATATCTTATATAGCAATGCAAATAAAGTGTGAAAAAAGTTTATTGGTGTTTTTAGTAAATATATTTATTATAATTTTTGTCTTTGGATTTGTCTTCGTTGGGAATAGGATACTTAGTATTAAAATATAATGAAAAGAAAATTAAAAGTTTGTGTAGAAAATCTGACGTTTTTTAGATTTTCTACGATTCATCAAGGGAAAAGTAATTGCGGAGAGGCTACAGTTCATAAAAAATGACGTATTAACGTTATTTTTAATTTTTTGTATTATTTTAAGTATTAAAATTAGGTTAATATTTAAATAAAAATACAATTGATCTGTTTAAAATATTTTTATTTCGTTGAAATCATAATAATAGAAGTATAACTTCTTACGTGTGTACAAAGTACACACACTCTTTTTTTATATTAGACAAAGGTTGTACACGTCAGTTCCATCAATAATTACGTTAACTTCTGCCGTATTAAAAGATCACAACGATTTAAAATTTTGGAACTTTTGAGTCCCGTCGGGCAAACAGGATTAAAAAACTAACCAGCTATTCTGAATAATAAATTTTGTGAAACTCTAAAATTGGTTTATAATGGAATAGAGTTTAGCAATCGAATAATCAGATGAAAATCAGCCATACATAAAAGTTCTCGAATCAATTTAACAATTAAAGAAAGTCCACCAACACCCCGTATAACCGTAACTAACAATCCTCGTCAAAGGAAAACGTCTCAGTTTTCTTTATTGTCTTTGGGAATTTGATGGTTATCATTTACATGAAAATTTGCTAATATCATCTCGAAACAATTCCTTCACATGGTTTTAGAAACAAGAGGCATATGTAAATCTTCGAGAGCATTCTAGTATACTCCCTCATCCCACTAGGGAAGTTGGTGAAACCCCATTAAAAAGTTCAGGCCAATAAAGGCCAGTAATTCACCTTCCTTCGTATTCAGTATCTTGTTGTTCTGTACTGCTTACAAACTACTTTGTTATGATGTAGTTTTCTCCACAACGTCTCCAAGTCCAAGTAGTCTAAAAAAACACCTGTAGGAGTTGTACATATTGCGAACACTGGACTGGCTGCTCCTTCTTCTAAGTTGTAGTTTTCAAGAACTTCGACATCTTTCTTATGTCATTTTGTTTTACGGTTTACTTTAAAATCTTAAAAATAGAAACCCCCATTTTTTATTGCAGATTTGGATTCCTTGCGTAAAAATAAGTAACTTTATTGTAATATGGAATAAATTATACAGGGTGTCCAGAACTCTACCGACAAACGAAGACAGGAGATTCCTCAGATAATTTTAAGATATTTTAAGCCAATTCACCTAGTCCGAAAATGCTTCCTAAGGGAGCTAGAGCTCTTTGAAGATGGCGTCTTGTAATTTAAATCTTATCTTAAATCTTATCTTTAAATTTTATCTTAAAATCGGTGCGTATATTTATCTTCCAGGGATAAATCGATTCCACCCATTGCGAATTTCTAGTATCGATCATAGGCGTCCGTTGTGGGTAGGACAACGGTTATTTTATCACATAACTTTTTCCTCTTTAACTTTTAAGCATTTTTGACACTGGATTATTAAATTGTGAGGTTGTCCTGGAATAAGAGAGATAAAGATTTTCATAAGTATTACAAGATAAATTAATAGATGTAAAATAATATCCAATATTGAACTGGGTCAAGATTGTGTAATATCGACTAACATTTACCTTCATTGTTTGTTTAAATATTAGGTGTTCTAAATATTGAGCCATGGGTGCTGAATAAGCAACCCGTGGATGATTGCAAGAACATAGTTTGATTGTCAAAAATAATACAATGAGAAATCAGAATAAACTTGGTGTTCGTCGAGTGAACATGTTTTATTCTCCCTTAACTACTTAACATTGAAAAGATTCTGACGTAGACATACCAGTATAAATACAAGATATATTAGATGGCGATCTGCCAGGATCGCCATATGGTGGTAACTGGATATTTACTATACTGGAATGGGGTTGACTATCAGGAATACACTATATACTCATAACTACTTTATTTTGTTTGATATAATACCATATAAATGTATTCAGTTGATAGGTGATTACATTATTCTGCTCTAATGGCAGCAACCTCCCAAACCTAACTAACTAATTCGACTGACCCACTAATGCCCAAATCTACCGTGTTCCCATATTTATCAAATACTTCGTTATGTAAATATGTTTGTATATATGTAACTAACTAATTCGACTGACCCACTAATGCCCAAATCTGACCGTGTTCCCATATTTATTAAATACTTCGTTATGTAAATATGTTTGTATATATTCTCGTTACTGGATCAAATGAATAGTCAACCTTGTTGATCTGAGCAAAACGTGGACTTTAGCTAAGGTGTTCTACTTTGCAATTATTATAACAAATATGCGTGATGTTTATTGTTTTATAAATAAACATCTAACGAATACTTTAGTTAATTTAAGGATTTTTAGAAGATCTTAATAATGAGATAAATCCCATTATAAGGTATTCTAGTACTAAAAGGTACTCTTGGTTTAAGTCGGTAGGACACACGGTTTTCTAGAAAAAATCGATTTGAAAATTTTTCGTTTTTTGAATTTGAATAAAAAGGACATCGCACACATCTTATGGAAAATATAATGTCACTCAAATTCAATAAAATTTATACGAATAGATTCGTTTTAAATTAACGGTCAAATCTTATCATTGCGCCAACTCTGTATTTTCAATAATTAGAGCAGAAATTGATATAAATAAATCTGAAATCAAATGGGTACGTACATAAGTTAGAGAGAGAAAAACTATTTTAAAATACCCAGATTATCGTTACTCCATAAATCAGCGGATTAGTTTCACTAATCCGCTTAGGCCCAGCGGGGTTTAAGCTGTTTTGAATAGCACTCAGAGCAATAATGATTGTAACTAACATTTTATGGACTTCAAAAATGTGATTTCGATAAACTTTAATTGCAATTTACGCCGTAATTAATCATAATTAAGAGTTGGCGCAATGATAAGAATTGACCGTCATTTTAAAACAAATCTAATCGTATAAATTTTATTGAATTTGAGTGACAATATATTTTCCATAAGATGTGTGCGATGTCCTTTAAAAAATTTTTCAAAAAATACGGTGTATTTTACCACTAGAATACCTCATAACTTAATAATCTCGAGTCAAAATGCATAAAAATTAAAGACAAAAATGTTATGCGATAAAATAACCGTTAACCTACCCAAAACGGACGCATATGATCCGTACTAGAAATTCGCAATTAATGAAATCAAAAATCAATTTTAACTCAATTGGTACAAAACAAAAATTGGTACACATATTTATTTTCTAGAGATAAATCGAGTCTATTATGCATTGCCAATTTCTAGTACCGGCCATAGGCGTCCGTTTTGGGTAGAGCAACAGTTATTTTATCTCATATTTTTTTATCTTTAATTTTTAAGCATTTTTGACTCTGGATTATTAAATTGCGAGGTATTCTATAACTAAAAGGTACTCTCGTTTTAGGTCGATAGGATACACCGTTTTCTAGAAAATCGATTTGAAAATTTTTCCTCTTTTGAATTTCAAAAAAAAATTAAAAAAAAACTATTTACAAATCCGAAAACTGGTACGTTTATTTATATTTCATAGATAAATCGATTTCATTAATTGCGAATTTCTAGTACGGGTCATATACGTCCGTTTTGGGTAGGTTAACGGTTATTTTATCGCATAACACTTTTGTCTTTAATTTGTATGCAGTTTTGACTTGAGATGATTAAGTTATGAGGTAATCTAGTATTAAATTTACCCTTGTTTTAAGTTGGTAAAATACACCGTATTTTTTTTTGAAAATTTTTTAAAATTTTATTTCAAATTCAAAAAACGAAAAATTTTCAAATCGATTTTTTCTAGAAAACCGTGTGTCCTACCGACTTAAACTAAGTGTACTTTTTAGTACTAGAGTACCTCACAATTTAATAATCCAGTGTAGAAAATGCTTAAATGTTAAAGACAAAAAAGTTATGTGATAAAATAACCGTTGCCCTACCCAAAACGGACGCCTATGATCGGTACTAGAAATTGGCAATGGATGGAATCGATTTATCTCTGCAAGATAAATATACTTACCGATTTTCGTTTTTCTAAACTGAAGCGTTCTGGAGGTATTTAAGAAAAACTAATTACAAGGCGCCATCTTCAAAGAGCTGTATCTCCCTTAGGAAGCATTTTCGGACTAGGTGAATTGGGTTAAAATATCTTAAAATTATCTGAGGAATCTCCTGTCTTCGTTTGTCGCTGGAGTTTCTGGACACCCTGTATAATATATGTATTATAATATGGTAAAAAATGGAAAGTCTCCACTAAAATGGGAAACTTAACTTTTTTTGGTTTTAGGACATAATCTTCACAACCCAATAGGTCCCCATAACGCTCGAGTAACTGCAAATTTAGCATACTTGCCGCCCTTACTATAAAAAGCTATTTAACCAGCTATTCTGAATAATAAATTTGTGAAACTTTAAAATTGGTTTATAATGGAATAGCCGAATAGAGTTTAGCAATTGAATAATCAGATGAAAATCAACCATGCATAAAAGTTCTCGAATCAATTAAACAATTAAAGAAAGCCCACCAACACCCCGTATAACCGTAACTAACAATCCTCGTCAAAGGAAAACGTCTCAGTAGCAGTCGAAGTACAACATGTTATTTGGGTATGGCGGAGGCGTTGTTAGTACTTCCAGAGCTGTAATTTCCTGATATCACAAGATAACTAAACTACGACGAGCTACGCTTTCAGAGAAGAAGGAAGAAGACAGAGGGCACAAGCGTGCTTGTGGTTGCACACGATTTTCAAGACTTTCTATTATTTGTTTCGCTGATTTGTGAACTACGAATTAGCGAATCATCTATCAGGCCTACTATTTTCAGATTGCTAGGAATTATTTGTTTAAACGCATAAATAGCAGAAACGTTGAAATTTTCGCGTTATAACTTATTGCGTTTAGCAGAAAATTATACAGTGTTAGTTATAATATCAACTTTATCTCTATTCTTATTGAGACCAGGGCCTATTTTACTACTAGGCCAGTGAGGCACCTGAGATCATCAAAAAATTTTTATTGCAATAAAACAAGATAAATTTTCAAATTTGTCAACTGTGGTCTTAGAACCACATGAGCCACACTTTGAAAATCTTTCTACGTATCATCCACAGTAGAATCAGAGATAAATGTGGAGAAGACCAGGATGAAACACAATTTGGCTTCAGAAATGGACTGGGAACCCGTGTCGCACTCTTTGCACTAAATGTATTATTGCAGAAATACAGAGATCAAAGGAAAGACGTATTTGCTGTATTTATTGACTATGAGAAGGCCTTTGATCGAGTACAACATCACAAATTAATTAAAATATTACAGGATTAAGGAGTTGATAGTCAAGATGTACGAATCATAGAAAAAATTATACTGGCGTCAAACAGCGACAGCTCGTATAAAAATAAAATTAACAGAAATATGCAAAATACAAAGAGGTGTCAGACAGGGTTGTATACTGTCCCCACTGTTATTCAATTTATATTCAGATAGAATATTTAAAGAAGCGCTCGATATTTTGGAATGGGGTGTGAAAGTTAATGGAATTCTGATAAATAGAATCAGATATACAGACGATACAGTTATTTTAAGTGATGAATACATTACAACACCTTTTAAATGCCATTGACACAGTGGGAAGAGAGTTTGGCCTAAACATAAACTGTTCAAAAACAAAATACATGGTATTTAGCCGTTTGGCCCATCAAGATTCACAGTTATATGTTGATGGTAATATACTTCAAAGAGTACCCAGTTTTAAATATCTTGGTTACCATACTGAACAACTAGATCCAGATAAAGAGATAAAATGTAGAATCGAGATAGCCCGCACGACATTTTAAAAAATGAGGTCATTCTTCTGTAATGATAACTTGCAACTTAAACTTCGAAAGCGCATGATTAAATGTTACATTTGGTCAGTCCTCTTGTATGGTGTCGAAGCATGGACATTAAAAATATCGACCATTAATCTTTTGGAGGCCTTTGAAATGTGGCTGCACACACGTACACTGAAAATACCATGGACGGCTACTCTGACAAGTGTGACAGTCCTTAAGAGAGCAAATGCTGCCCGCGAGCTGCTTGATAACATCAAATATAGAAATATGGCCTATTTTGGACACGTAGTAAGGGGAGACCGGTATAATATTCTTCAACTTATTATGATGGGTAAAATCGAAGGACGCAGAGGAATTGGTAGAAAGCAGGCCTCTTGGTTGAAGAATATCCGGGAGTGGACAGGAATAAAGAAAGCAGAACAACTATTTAGAATAGCTCGAGACAGAGACAGTTTCTCCATGTTAATCGCCAACGTCAAGATGACTTTATAGGGCACGTTAAGAAGAAGAAGGTCTTAGAACAATTAAAACATTTGATATCAATATTAACTAATTAACTTAATTAATATTATTATTAAATTACATTTAGGGGCCCGAAAATTATGTAGTGCCTCGGGCCTGATTTTAAGTAAAATAGGTTCTGATTAATACCTTCAAAAATTAAACAAAAAAATAAGAATGTTCACAGAATGGACTTCCAAATGTTGACAATATTTATTAATGGACTACCGTCAACACGTTTAATGGCAATACATTTTCCCTAAATTAAATACTCCTACTATTTAAATACAAATAAATAAACTTTTTGTAGATGGGCATCTCCCATAGCGTTTTTCCAGACTAGTGAACAAGGTCTGGTAACATTTTTTTTGGCCTTAGGAATTGACCTTAATCTGCAGCATTACCTCGTAGAGCAGCAGTCAAGAAAACAGCCTTGTTTGGTCCAATGATTAGCGGTCGCAATAGCTTCAAACCGTCTAAAGTATAGTTCGTCCGCTATAGCTTTTCCCATACCTCACGATTCATTTTCAAACAAATTAAGTCAAAACATAAAGTGAAACGAACGTCGATGTGTATATACATTTTGTATACTATGTACTATATACTACACATATCGGCGTACGTTTCACTTTATGTTTTGACTTAATTTGTTTGAAAATTAATCGTGACGCATGGGAAAAGTTATAGCGGGCGAACAATATATGGACCATGAATACTTCCGGTCAAATGATGGCAATTTGAATCTCATTTGTTGCGACGTTTCTTCTCTCAGCGATTGTTATTTCACTACAGGATCTAAAACTACTGCATTAAATGGTGGCAGCACTTTCTATTGGTTATCATGCTCTCTAATTGTCTGTTGATCTTCTCTTCTACGTCTTCTACATTTTTCTGTATCTTATCGAATGTTATAGAAACCTCAGCAAATTTCTCATTGTTCTGTCTACTTACTTCTTTTCTACTTGAGAAGTCTCGTCGAATCCTCTTCATTTCATAAAAGGGAACGTGGGTTTTGGTGTGCTGAATATGTGAGGAGCGAATGGTTTAAATAAATCTCCAGGAAGTGATGGTATACATGCGGAACTCAAATATAGAGGTGCTATTCTAGCTAATCAAATATATAAAGTAATACTGTGAGAGCCTGGAATGAGGAACAAATCCCGGAAGAGTGGTGTATTGGAATCGTTTGCGCGCTATACAAAAAGGTGATCAATTAGAATGTAGGAACTAGAAACTATAGGGGAATAACCCACCTTAATACATCTTACAAAATATTTTTGAGTAGCTTATATGGTTGCCTAAGTGCACATTCAGAGGAGCTTCTTGGAGAATATCAAAGTGGTTTTAGGCCTGGTCGATCAACAACAGACCAGATCTTTGTGCTAATGCAAATACTGGAAAAAACTAATGAATTCAATATCAACACATACCATCTTTTCGTACATTTTAAATCGGCCTATGATGATAGTGTCCTAAGAAATAAATTGTATAAAGCCATGAATGAATTTCGCATTCCTGATAAACTGATAAGATTGGTTAAGGCTACAATGCGTAAAGTTGCTTGCAAAGTCGAAATACAGGGCGAACAATCACAGGCGTTTCAAACGCAAGTTGGGCTACGACAGGGAGATGCGCTGGCGTGTCTCCTCTTCAACGTAGCTCTGGAAAAGGCGGTCAGAGATGACCGAATAGACAACAGAGGAAACATTTTTAATAAATCATCACAAATTTTGGCATATGCAGATGACGTGGACCTAGTTGCCCCCACAACACGCAAGCTAGAAGAAATGTATACCACCTTCTCAAATTCCTCAAAAAATAGGCCTACAAGTAAACGAGGAGAAAAATAAGATGATAAAACAATAGAGCCAGAAACATTGGTCACCAATTCACGGTTGATAACTATACCTTTGAAGTGGTGGACAAATTCACATACTTAGGCTCCCTGATCACCAAGGAGAACGCCATTACGGAAGAAATCAAGCAAAGGATAATCCTAGCAAATGCTATTTTGGACTGAGTAGACATATGAGAAGCAGAAACTTAAGCCAAAAAACAAAAATAACCATATACAAAACCCTTATACAACCAGTGTTTACATATGGATCAGAGACATGGACCATCTCCAAGGCAGATGAAAACCTTCTGCTTATATTTGAACGAAGGATCCTGAGAGGAATATTCGGTGGCATCTGTGAAAATGGTGTTTGGAGGAGGAGATACAACTACAATTACGAGGTATACCGCAAATATAAACATATATTTGTTGGTAAAGACGTAGTATCTCTTATATAAGAATAGGAAGCCTAAGATGGATAGGACATCTAGCAAGATCACAGCAGAACAACCCTCTTAGAAGAATCCTTATGTCACAACCTGTGGGAAGTAGAAATAGGGGTAGGCCAAAACTCAGATGGAAAAATGGTGTAGACGAGGATGGGAGAAAAATAGATGCAGCAAACGGTTGGCAATGCATAGGACTGACTGGCGTAATAGACTTGGGAAGGTCGAGACTCTTTCATAGGGCTGTAGCACCATTGATGATGATGATGATGATACCTTCATTTCTCTGCTCACACAAAATGTGGAATGATTTATTAAAACTTTTGTTTCTTTTATTTATGTGATAGGAATTACGTGATATCATACAGCCTTGAAATTCCACTGCTGAACATAGGCTCCTTTTTCATGTTTCCAACCTCATCTATTTTGGCGCCGTTCTCATCCAGTTTTATTTACCTTTCGAAATATCAGTCCATTGTGTAGATTATCGACCGATGCGTCACATGTCTTTCCTTGGTCTTTATTTCAATAACCTCTTTGTCCATCACTCATCTTTCATTCTAGCTGTGTGTCGTGTCCATCTCCAATTTAGTCTGTTCTTTCTCAGTTAGTTCTTTCAATGAGGTCGGTCATCTTGGTTCTTCTCTCGATCTCTGCGTTTTTGACTCTGTCTCCAGTTATTTCTACATAACAGGGATCGCTCCATTTTTCTTTGTGTAACCTGGTGTAACTTTCAGTTTGGTAGCTGAAACTATTATTAAGATAAGTGTTTCTACTCTTTATGTCAACACCGGTAGGACGCATTCATCAGTTTACTACAATTTAATTTAATTTACTACAAATTAATTCAGCAGTATAGGCAGCTCACTTTTAAAAGTTTCACTTAGTCTCTCGCTTAAACTTTCGTCGCTTCAAGGTATGGCTAGAATACCTCCTTTTTTGTTACGTGGCTCGAGAGAAACTTATATGAAATATACAATTGTGTAGGGATATAATTTGTGGTACCGTAGGCCCTAGATATAGCAGACTACCCTGCTATACTCCCAAAGCCACGTGAGCGGTATAAAACGGGAGACTATTATTATTAGGGCTTACAATACCGGAATTCAGGGATCCCGAATACCGGGATCCCGTACGATTTTTGTCCGGTATTCGATACCGGTATTTATAATAAAAATACCGGTATTTCGGTATTAGCTATTTTATAAAAAGTGAATTGATGCACAATAAATTTTCTTCTAAGATATTTTTTGCTATTAAAAGAAATTATTTTTGAAGATAACCAATATCATTGTAAAAAATATTTATTAAACACGTTTATTACACATAAAAGTCAAGTATAGCGCTTTCTAAAAGCGTGAATGTCGTTAATTTAAGGCGAAGGGTTATATCAGCTTTTACAACCAAATTATTAAATCTCGTCTATACAAATACATAAAATGAGTTATATAAAAATTCTTAAATATTTAAAATTAGACTACTTTATTTTATAAATAAGTCGTAAGATTTATTAATCAGAACAATTTTTACATTTTGAGATCTATTTTTCATTTTTTTTTGTGTATTGTGGTGTATAAATTAGGCTCACATATTTTCTGAATTATTCATAATAACAATTGAAAATATATAGCGGTCTAAATACAGAGTAATCCATATAAAATATTTGTCACAGTAAGTTAATCTTTGTATTAATATATTTTCTCTGCAACCGTGTTAAAAATGCAATTTTTAGCACTCCATAGGAGCGTTAAAAATGCTACTTTATAGCACATAGTGCTTTAAAATTTTTAAGGCACTGCAGTTAAAAGTGAATTGCCAAATTGTGAAACGTCAAAATATTTATATTTCATTTATTAACATTAATATTAATAGTACAACTTGCGCAATTTGAAAAAGGTGATTTAAAAGATTTTTAAAATATAATTTAAACTGTATTATTGCATTTTTAACATGTTTGTAGAGAAAAACTATTAAAATTTGTTAGAATATACAACAATAAAAGTAGATGTTATTCTATACCCTATTCCACGAACATACGCCTGTTTTGGATTACTTCGACAACGAATATTTTACTGTGCAAAATAAGAAGAACGAAAGTAAATTGCAAATTACATTGTTGTTTATTGGAATAATTATTAGCGCCATTTACTTTCGTACTTCTTATGTTGCACAGTAAAATATTGGTTGTCGAAGTATTCCAAAACAGGCGTATGTTCGTGGAATGGCCCATATAGTTGTTATGATTTACGTATTGACAATATAGGCAGTTTTGATGTAATGTCAAGAAAAATATAAAAATGGAATGTCAGTCAAGTTCAAGTAAATGTGTTTGTAGGTGTTGTCCTGTAATTGAGAATGAATAGATTATAATTGTTGATATATAAGACGTTTGTAGAAAAATATTGTATAATATACGTGTTAAAAAGTACATTTTTAAGGCACTCATGTGAATTGCAGAATTCGCTTCGCTCATTCTGCAAACTTTCAAATGCGTGCCTTAAAATTGTACTTTTAACACATATCATAAATAACTATTAAAGTTAAATTAATTTACAAATAGCAAATTTCATAATGGTAGGGGAGCCCAAGCGGGGATTTTTGCAGTTACTCGAGCGCGTCAGATTAGCATATGGGAGAAACCTGGTACCCTGCAGATGTACCTCTACCGTATATTGGCTCTTAACACAGGGGAGTTCGTTAAGGGGGGTCCGAAAAAAAAAATCTATCCTTAAAAAAACCCGAAATTGTCAGATTAAGATAAGGTAAGTTAAGTACATGCAAAAGAGTGTATATTTCAAAAATCTGACGATTTGAGCCTGGCGTAAGGAAATGGGTGAGTCTCAAAATTTCACAAGAAAAAAGCGAATATTTCGCGAAATGAATGACAGATCGAAAAACTAAAAAATATGTGCCCAATATTTTTTAAAAATCTATCGAATGATACCAAACACGACTTCCCACGGAGAGGGGTGGGAGGTAAATTTAATATTTTAAATACGAATCCCGCGATATTTCGCGAAATGAACATCGGATCAAAAAACTGTAAAATACACTTATTCAATATTTTTGAAAAATCTTACTAATGGTACCAAACACGACCCCCCATGGATGTGGGGTGGTGGGTTACTTTAAAATCTTAAATAGGAGCCCTCATTTTTTATTGCAGATTTGGATTCCTTACGTAAAAATAAGTAACTTTCATTCGAAACATTTTTTCGAATTATGGATAGATGGCGTTATAATCGGAAAAAACCATTGTTGGAAATGGAAAATTAAATTAAAAAATGGCAAGCGCCCACTGAAATGGAAAACTTTACTTAACTTTTTTTGGTTTTAGGACCTACTCTTCACAACCCAATAGGTCCCCAAAGCGCTCGAGTGACTGCACATTTAGCATACTTTGCTCCCCTACCATAAGTAAAAGTACCTAGTATAAGTATTTAAGTATCCTTAGAATCAAATATATAGTTTTTCTATTTGCACATTTTTTGTATCTATCTATTCCGACTCTCTATTACATTATAATGTTATCAACAACATCTACTCATTTCAAAACAAAATTTAATAGGTTTCATATATTATTTAATAACAAGTCGATATAACACCTGAGGATAGTATAAATATAACGTGTATATTTTTTATTCATAATACCGGTTTTAATACCGGGATCCCGGTATTTGAAATTATAAATACCAAATACCGGTATTGAGATTTTGGCTCGGTATTGTAGGCTCTAATTATTATTATATAATTTGTGGTAGAGGCTAAAATAATGTAGGGTTGTTAGATCTCAGTATTTGCTCAGATCAGAAGGGGGATATTGTTTCTATTCTGCTCCAAATAGATTTTAGGAATGGCTCTTAGCTCAGAATTTTTGGAAATTTCATATTATTGTCTACGATATTTTAGGGAAATTGATTCGAGGATGTAGGTACTCACCAAAAAGTTCGATGTCTGCTTAATTTAGAAGTTTAGCTGACAAGAAGGGAACTTTGTTTTCGGGAGTCTAGTGAGCACGTGTCCTCGGCGGTGGCATGTCTTTTTAAGGACCTTTGCTTTGTTTTTAGAGCTTTCTAGTTAATTTATTTTGCTTAGGCTTTCTATCCGATCTTGTGTATTTGAAACGTTTGTTGTGGTAGGGGAACCCAAGCGGGGATTTTTGAAGTTTCTCGAGCATGACAGAAAATCACATGGGGAGGAACCTTGTACCCTGTAAATGTACCCTATACCATATATGGACTCTTAATACTAATACAGGGTAGTTCGTTAAGGGGGGATCCGAAAAAAAATCTATCCTTAGAAAAACTCGAAATTGGCAGATTAAGGTAAGGTAAGTTAAGTACGTGCAGAACAGTGTATATCTCAAAAATCTGACGATTTAAGCGGGGCGTAAGGAAATGGGCGAGACAGTTTCACAAAAAAAAAGGGAATATTTCGCGATATGAACGTTAGATCGAAAAACCGAAAAAGACGTCTTCAATATTTTTCAAAAATCTATTGAATAATACCAAACACGACCCACCCACGGAGAGGGGTGGGGGGTAACTTTAATATTTTAGGAACCCCGCGATATTTCGCGAAATGAACATCAGATCAAAAACTGAAAAATACGTGTTCAATACTTTTTAAAAATCTATCGAATGACATCAAACACGACCACCCACGGAGGTGGGGTGGGGGTTACTTTAAAATCTTAAATAGGAGCCCCCATTTTATTGCACATTTGGATTCCTTACGGAAAAATAAGTAACTTTTATTTGAGATATTTATCGAATTATGGATAGACGGCGCTAAAATCGGAAAAAACCATTGTTGGAAATGGAAAATTAATTTAAAAAATTGAAAGTCTCCACTAAAATGAAAAACTTGACTCAACTTATTTGGTTTTAGGACCTAATTTTCACAACTCAATAGGGCCCCATAACGCTCGAGTAACTGCAAATTTAGGATACCTACTTTCCTCCCCCTACTAATAGTTGGTGAATTAGTGCCGACGGATAATCACGTTTTTTCCATGATTCTCCTCAGGATTTTTCCTGTGGCCTTGATTTGGTTATTTGACTTTTATTAAGGGGAAGGTGGAGGGGGTTTAGACATTTCATAAAACGGCTTGTCTGTGCAAACTGTCTTTAATATACGCATAAGAATTGATAGATGTTACGTCTTTAGTGCCCTCCTCTACGGAGTTAAAAGCTGGAGTCTGACAGAAGATGCCATAAAACGGTTAGAGGCGTTTGAAATGTGGTGATACCGACGTATGTTGAGGGTCCCATATATACACCACACAACTAATATAACTATTCTCCAGAGGCTAAGAAAAAACAAAGAAATAATTATTAACACTGTAAAGAACAGAAAATTGGCTTACTTCGGCCACATTATGCGTAATGGTAAATACCGACTGCTACAGTTGATTCTACAAGGCAAGATTGAGGGCAAGAGAGACCCTGGATGTAGACGTATATCCTGGCTGGCCAATCTTAGGAAGTGGACTGGTCTAACGTCAACTGATCTATTTCGAGCTGCTGTAAATAAAATAAGATGGGTCAATGTGGTCGCCAACATCTCCAGAAGATAGGCACCTTTAGAAGAAGATAAAACGGATCGACAAAAATTGGATGCAAACAACACACAACAGAAATACATGGAATAAACGGGGGAGCCTATATCCAGTAGTGGATTGATCCGGGTTGAATGACGATGATGATGATGAAGGGGAAGGTAGATTCTAGCTCTATATTCTATAATAATTAATCGTAAGTATGTTTTGTACGTGTGTAGGAGAGTAACATGATTAGTGTTCCCAAATTTATCACTTATTGAATCTTAATTCTTAAAAACATGTTCTAGCCATCATGATCATCAACAGCTATTTCATCCATCGTCGGATGTAAGCCTCCCTTAGGTTTGTAAATTCATCTCTGTTTGTTGAATCAACACACTGAAGTACTTCCCATCACAAAACTTTGAATGGTGGAAACCGATGTTCACGAACAGGATCAAATACTCAGGTAATTTTGGTGCTACATTTGAAGTCAATGGTAGAGGATTTAATGATCAAATTGGTCATTGAGGGTGGTTTTTTATTAAAGTATATAAGTAAGGATTACTGTAGAGCTTTGTGTAGCTGCAAGGCTAACTATTGCGTTGAGAAAATGGAAAATCATTGGAAAGTTTGTACGAATGTCCAAATAATGTTTCGTAATGTCCAAGTAAGAATTTTATATTACTTGAGTTAAATATTTTTTTTTCGGGTTTAAATCAATGTTTATTAATTTGTCTAGTCAGTTCAAAGTAGCAACTTATTTTTAAGAATTTTTCTTTTTGATACTGTACTGTACATATTGTATTACCGATAAGTTTAGAAACCACTTTGACATCTCTGATATTAGTATGATACTATTGATCCAAAAGATGGCATAACCCAGACATCCAAAGTGAAAGTTATCCTCCAACACCAAATTGTTCTATAGATATGGTCTACATAATGTTCAGAAAAAAGTCACACCATTTGGAGCGTCGGGTTTGGGGGGTAGAGGGGGAAGAAATCGGTAGATTAGTAGTTTTTTAAGTTTTTCGTCAATATTTCTAATACTATGCGGTTTAGCATGAACAACCTTCTATACAAAAATGTTCTACGGTAAATTTAAAATAAAAAAGGTCCTATGCATAATCCTTCTAAAATTAACGGTTCCAAAGTTACGAAGGTAGTATAGTATAATTGGTCCAAAAAAAGGCCTAACCCAAACATCCAAAGAAAAGTTTTCCTCCACAACCAAATTGTTCTATGTAATCCACATATTGTTCAGTAAAAAGTTACACCATTTTGAGCGTCCGGTTTAGGGGGGAGATGGGGAGAGGTCGGTAAATTAGTAGTTTTTTTTTTACGTTTTTCGTCAATATTTCTAAAACTATGCTTTAGCGTAAACAATGTTCTATAAAAAAATGTTCTACATAAAATTTAAAACAAAAAATGTCCGATACTTAATTGTTATCAAATCAACGGTTCCAGAGTTACGGAGGGTGAAAAGGGGAGGTTTTCGATACTTTTTATATTTTTTGGGCAATTGATGATGATTTTGGGTGGTGAGGTTGACGTTTCTTCAAGGGCTTATCACTATCATACCATTGGCCACTGAAAAAGCAAATTTTATTTACAAAACACAAAGAAAATTTATTTCATCAGTAATAATATTATAAATTGCCCAAAGAATATAAAAAGTATCGGAAACCTCCGTATTTTCACCCTCCGTAACTTTGAAACCGTTGATTTTATAATAATTATATAGATTATATAGAACATTGTTCACGCCAAAGCACATTTTTAGAGATATTGACGAAAAACGTAAAAAAACTACTATACTCCGTCTACCGAACAGACGGAGTAATCACTTGAATAAATCACAATATTTCTTCAAAATACCTTAACTCACGCCCTTGTACACAATACCGATCACAAGGTATTCGGTATTGGTGTTATCGGTATTATGTACAAGGGCGTAAGTTAAGTTATTTTAAAGAAATATTTTGATTTATTCACGTGATTACTCCGTCTGTTCGGCAGACGGAGTATAGTTTACCGATTTCTCCCCCATCTCCCCCAAACCGGACGCTCAAAATGGTGTGACTTTTTTCTGAACATTATGTGGACCATATAGAACAATTTGGTGTTGGAGGATAACTTTCACTTTGTATGTCTGGGTTTGGGTCTAGTTATACCATACTATATCGTGATATTAGATACCATTCTGATATTTATTGTTGTATTGTAAAACGAGTAATAAAATAAAAATCAATATTACAAAAATCATACCTATTATTTCATTGACAAAATATTTTTTATTTGCTAATAAGTAATAATAGATTATTTTCCTAAAATAAAAATCGGCACATCCGCTTTAAAATATCCTCTTTCAAAATTACCTTCTCATACAAAAAATCCACCTAATAAAAATGTATCTAACCAGACCAGACAAAACGCACCGGAAAACCAGTGTTGATTTCGGGTCCTTTGCCGCTGGCCAGCTAGATCCCTTCTCCCGGTAGGGTTACGGCTCTAGAAAGAAAAGGACAAAGGGACGATGAATAGACTCTGCAAGGAGTCCAGGAGGAGTGTCTTGGGTAACTCGATCTTCGGAGCGGAACTGGGAGGATCTCGTCGAGCACGTGTGAGAGACAAACACCTGGGTATGTGTTGAGTGCGTTAGAAAACGATGTTTTATGTATACGGGGTAGATCGAATTAGAATTTGAGATCATGACAGTTTGTGGGTTAATTAATGAGGTGATGTTTTTTTAAATAATAGGGTTTTTTATTATATAAGAAAAATGAAGATCTCAGTTTTGTTTAAAATAACATTTTGTAACAACGTAGTTTTTATTAAGTGTTGAATTATATTTTATTTTATGGATAAAAAAAATTCTCTCCAATAGCTTTTGTATATAACTTCTTCTCGTTGTCGATATGCCCATCTTATGTATCTTTTACCCATTTCTTCCACGCCTTCCGGTCTCCTGCCATTTCCTTCATCTGTCGCACTGTTTTCCCTCTCTTGGACCCAATTTCCTAAATTTGTTCCATCCACCTCTTTCTAGGTCTGCCCCTTCTTCTTTTCCCCTGTCTTTAGGCATCTGTCACCTTCTTTACTAGTCTGTTCTCGTTCATTTTAGATATATGTCCAAACCAATTCAGTTTTCTTTTTTCAATTTTTTTCTCTATTGGTTCCTGTCTTAGCACGTTTCTGATCTTTACGTTCCTTTCCCTGTCCATCTTCGTCTTTCCAGCTATTTTTCCCAGCTGCTTCATTTCTGCTGCATTTATGGCACTTTCATATAGATAGTATATAGTTTCATGGTTGCGTAATATTAGACAATGGTGTGGTTCCACGGTAGAAGAATTATTTCGCGCAGCAGCCGATAGAGAGAGGTTTCAGGAACTTGTAAATTTAATGACGGGCAACGTCTGAATACATAGGTACATGGCAGCTGAAGAAGAAGAAGATATATCGTATATAACTTAAAAAGCTTTTAGACCAGTCTAAATGTTATGTTCTAGACTTCCAACTACATTATTATGAAAACAACATATAATAGATATTATCTAAAACAATGTAACATGAGAACATTTTATCATTTAAAGGATTTTACCCACATATTTTTAGTGGCTCAGCAATGTATACCTCACCATGTAAGCAGCACTGATGATGAAATTGTCATTGCGAAAACGTTCTATGGTGTAGCCCGAAAGGATCGTTTTAATAAATATACCTGTTGTTATAAAGGATTTTTAATAATTTTTTCTATTCACATTCTCTCCTATAGAGACTACATTCTTTCCTATGGATACCATAGAAGAATAGAGTAGAAGATACCATGTAGAATAAAGAAAGCAAGATCTGCTTTTCAAAAAATGGCTAAGTTATTCAAATGTTATGATTTATTAATAAGTACCTACCCATAAACTACATGTCCAGGGGACATGTAGCTAGGAGCCAGGCACGTAGCCAGGAAATGTTCTTGAGGGGGTCCAAATACAATTTTTTACCTAACAAATTTTTTGTTAGGTTAGACGGTAAGGTATTGAAATAAATATTCAGAATAAATTTTAGATCCATATGCAAAATTTGAAAAAATTGTTTTAATATTTTAAAAATAGTAGTGTTTACTACTTTACTAAGATATACATCTATGTATATGACGACAATATGATTCTAGTAAAGTAAGTTGTTTTTAATAGCTAATTTCACCATTGTATCTTTAATAATATCATTTTAGCTTCCCTGGTGATGTTAGTGACTACTAACGAAATATAGAATTCCGTAGAAAAGAGTACACTTGGTCTTCTATTCAGCTGTCTACTCAATAATTTTGGGTTAATTGATATATCATCATCATCCAGCCTTATGCATTCAAAGTTGAAAATAGGCCTCCCCTAATTTCTTTCAGTTCGGTCGATCTTGGGCTTCCAGCAACCAATTCCCAGCAATCCTTTTGACGTTGTCTATCCATCGTGTAGGTGGTCTACCTCTACTTCTTCTGTTCATTCGTGGTCTCAGCAATGTAATTTTTTTGGGTACACCACCGTTTTTCATTCTGGCTACATGACCCGCCCAATTCCACCTCAGCTATGCTATTCGCTCTATAACATTTGTGATGATGATTTGATATCTATATATCTGGCTTTCGACGTTCCAGTGAACGGAACAAAGAGCCAATAAACTGAGTCTTTCGTTTCCCATCTTGTTTCTGGGTAAAGTTTTTACTAACTTCATTGTTGAGAACGAAGGTTCTACACTGGCCGTTGTGACAGGTATAGTTGCCAAAATTGTAAGGAATTTGTAAATGTTTAGAGAACAAATCTTTATTACAATGTTTCATTACGTGGATAACTTCGGTATTTGGTTCTAAAAATGATATTGTATTACAGTTATTTACACCATAACATATACATATTCAGCTTTTATTGCTGCAAAGGAAGTGTCGCGGGAGTCATAGGCAGCCAAATTTTCTAGCAATTTTGCTTTTTCTGTAGAGGAAAATGCAGGTAAAATAATTTGAAATGCTGATAGAATATTTTCGTTTTTGCTAAATCTGATTTTTAAATTGGATGTAAGTTGATCCGTACACTGAATAAAAACAGAAATAATTCTAGTTAAAAATAATAATAATAATTACGTTCACTTTCTCAAAAATGTTAATAATAACTTGGGGATAAACTTACTGCCTTGGTACAAAAGCCGAGGTAGTTTTGGGAGGGGTCCGGACCCCATGGACCCCTCCCTTGGCTACGTGCCTGCTAGGAGCGATCTAAACAAATGGCACGGAACAATTCTAACCTGGAGACCATACCAACACAAAAGACCCAGAGGCACCCCTTCTATGAGATGGACAGATGATCTGAAATTGACTGCCGGGAAAAATTGGCTACAAGTAGCGTACAATAAAAAATATTGGCAAGGAAGACTTGAAGAGGCTTATGTTCAGATGTGAACGTGAATGGCTAGACGAAGAAGAAAAAGAAGACCCATAAAACTCAGGTTACTACGATCCTATATATATTTTTCTGTCTTTCCTGTATCTTGATACTGTTGTGGGGAGTTGAGTCGTGGACTCTCACAGACGCCACCTGCAAGAAAATTGAGACTTTCGAAATGTGGCTTTATCGTCGAGTCCTGAAGATATCTTATAATACCGACCACGTTACTAATCAGGGTGTTTTCTTGAGAATGTGTTGAGGGCCGCGGCCTCCCCTAGCTTTTCGGGTACTTTAAACTAACGTGTGATCCAAAATGATTGTTACCATAGGTGGCTCTGAACAACAGAGATAGCTATACAGTGCATGTCTATTCTTAATTCAGATACTTTCCAGTGTACGTCAACTTAACAAGAAAAGTTAGGTTATCTAGAGAAGTTGGTGGTGGACATATACAGAATCTTGTTTGATTTTATTTATTATTGTTACTTATAATTTTGTTAATCCTTTTTGTTTTTGATTAAAGTGCTGTGTTAAAGGTTTTGACTGATATTTTATGTTTTATAATGTTAATCAAAATTAATTGATAAACCAATGATATACATTCAGATTAAAACAAGACATACGTAATTTTTTGCACGGCTAGCTTTGATCCCAATAATTGTGGATCGCTCGTTATATATGGTTAAGCAAAGTAAACAAAATGTAATGTGCAACATCTTCAAGTCTGCCCCCCTAAAATTTTTTATATGGGCGCCAGTGGTGTAAAGGGATTAAATAAGTTTGAATTTGAATACCTCGGTCACATCATGAGTAACGGCGAGAGATATGGACTGCTGCAACTAATACTGCAAGGAAAAGTAGAAGAAAAACGAAGACCAGGAAAGCGTAGGATTTCCTTGCTAAAAAATCTACGTACGTATGTAGTTCAACACAAAAACCACAAATGTTTTCAGAACAGCAGTTGTGTGCAAAGTACAGATTGCAATATTGCCATGATGGCGCAACATCTGAAACGGATAGGCACTACACGAAGAAACTACTTAAAAAGTCATGGCCCTTAGCAATTACTATATAAAGTCATACTTATTTATCTTGGAATAATTTTAAACAAAGATTGAGATGAGTCCCTATGGAACACTGCGCGATCATTTTGGTAGTTGCCACTCACCAGAACTAACGCCACCAGATGCGTACATATGGGAAATGCTGAAGGAGTCAAACAGATCCACCGTCTGCTATTTTGGAATTGCGGACTAGAATTAAAGACTTTTTTCGTGCCAGAGGCAGTGGCAGATCTAGAAATTTGCCTCGGGGGGGGGGGCAGATCTAGAAATTTGCCTCGAGAGGGGAAATTTGCCTCAGGAGGGAACTTCCAATGAAAAACCAACCAAAAGACATAAAAAATATAAACTCAGATTACATAAAAGATATAAATAATAACTTACAGGCATTGTAAGTTCGCTAATTTTCCTAACTAGCGTGTTTATTGGGTTAAATTTCTCTTTCTGTGGTTTCGGTTTCACGTCAGCTAATATATTTTTATGTTTGAACAATTTCTTTCTTCAATTTTGGACCTTGTTAGGGAGGGGGGAATTTCCTCATTTTCTCTTCCCGTAGATCCGCCACTGGCCAGAGAGCATTTTTAACATCTGTCTATCGGGAACGTACGTCGTCGTGAATAATGTTTGCAAGGCTATAATATCACGTATACAGATATGATAATTATGTATAAATAATCATAAACATTTCAATACTTATTTCAGTACTGTTTATTTTGCCGCATACTGTATTATGTATTATACTTATCATTTGGTATGCAAAAAATAAAGTTATTAACATTTATAAATTACTGCAAAAATAAGGGTTTTTGCAATTATCTCGGTCAATTGTTTAGGTATGTATTTTAATTTTGAATCTCTCAAAACACAATAGTATATTATGCAACGAGAATTTAATGATGGTCATTATGAAGCGAGTATGAGGGTTACGAAACGAGCCGTATGCGGCGAGTTTCGTATAGAGTACGAGCTTCATAATGATAATTAAATGCAAGTTGTATACACTATGTTTTCAATGATCATTCACAACAAAAAATATATTCAAATTTATTAATTTTGTAACACAAATAAATTCAGTAGTTTGTCAGTTGTTTTCAGGTTTGTTTACATATTGAGAACTGTCAAAGCGTATTAGGTCTGGATCCCGCGTATGAAAAAAAAGTTGATTAATAGCAAGCTGAAAATTTGTTAATAGCTTAAGGGTATCTAGTCGGATAAACTTTGATATATGGGAACACTGGAACAGGGGTAGTTTTAATTGTGGAACAGGTTAAAAATTTGGAACGGTCACAAAACGAAAACGGCACATTTATTTTGTCCGGCAGAACAGACTTAAACTCTCCGAACAGAGATTAAACTCTCATGCAAAAATCAGACTGCTATTTATCACCTGTCATAATTCCTGTCATCTGACATATTCTACATGTTCCACTCATTAAAACGCCCATTTGGTGATAAATAGCAGTCTGATTTTTGCATGAGAGTTTAATCTCTGTTCGATGAGTTTAAGTCTGTTCTGTCGGACAAAATACATGTGCCGTTTTCGTGGTCTGACCGTTCCAAATTTTTAACCTGTTCCACAATTAAAACTTCTCCTGTTCCAGTGTTCCCATATATCAAAGTTTGTCCGACTAGATACCCTTAAGCTATTAACAAATTTTCAGCTTGCTTATAATCAACTTTTTTTTCATACGCGGGATCCAGACCTATACCTACGTATTTAACTCGCCACTGGTCACTGCGCGTGTACCACCTTTATCGCGAATGCCATATCGTGATTCTATTGGTTAAAAATCTGTATCATAATGAAGTTCATTATGATACAGGTAGTGACATCATAATTGATATATTATAGTATGAGAATACAAAAAAGATCATTAATAGTTATTTATGATATAAGTGTTAAAAGTACACGTTTAAGGCACGCATGTGAAAGTTTGCAGAATGAGCGAAGCGAGTTCTGCAATTCACATGAGTGCCTTAAAAATGTACTTTTTAACACGCATATCATACAATATTTTTTCTACAAACGTAATTATGGGACAATATCTACAAAAACTTTTACTTGAACTTTTACTTGAACTTGACTGACATTCCATTTTTATATTTTTTGACATTACATCAAAATTGCCTCTACGGTCAATACGAACTGCAGTGCCTTAAAAATTTTAAAGCACTAGTGCCTTAAAGTAGCATTTTTAACGCTCGTATGGAGTGCTAAAAATTGCATTTTTAACACGGTTGTAGAAAAAGATTATTTTTATGATCTACAAGTTTTATTTGAATCACTTTTCTCTAAAATGTATAAGAAACGTTTTATAGTACAGTGGAACCTCGTTAACTCGGATTAATCGGGACCGCGGCCGATCCGGGTTATCGAAAATCCGGGTTAGCCGGAGAAAATGTTAAAAGTTAGTAAAATACGGTACACTTACAGATAAACTCCGTTGTAATTGATATAACATGAAATATAATATATGCACAGTACCAAATCCAAAAACTTTTTTTTATTATAGCCATGAGCAGCATTGTTGTCCCCAGATAGACTTTATCTAGTGACCAGTGATAGATAGTTGGCGTAATACATGACGTTTTTTCCATCTATCCAGCAAACCTTGACTCGCAGTGAAATTTGATTCACAATCAGGCAACATTTTATTCAGCTTGAGTGCTGATTCTTGAATAATTGGTCCAGACACTGGTAAACCACGTTCGCGTTCCGCACAAAACCACTCATACAAAGCGTCGTCGAGAGTCTCATTTTTAGCTTTATTAGCTTTGCACCGATTGTACAAACTGTCTTTTGTTATCATTTTGAAACAAAATTCTTCGATTTTAGTTCTATTTTTCTTCCAATCCGCTACTGTAGATGTACCGACACCATATGATGCTGCAATTGTTTTTAATGATTCGCCTTTATCAATTCTACCTAATGCTTTTAGTTTCTTTTCCATTTTCACTACAACATTTTTACGTTTTGTTGCCATTACATAGACAAAAAAACACGCAAACACAAAATCTGAATAGATTTACGAACGATTAAAGAACGGAAGCGAACAATACGACTGTACTACACACAATACGGTCTCAATCGCAACGATGTTATGTTATTTAATAACAGTGAAGACTAAGACCATTGTTTAAAAAATAATTTTTTAGTAGTCTTTTAGCCTTTTTTAAACAATGCTAAGACAGTTAGAAATAAATAAAGGATACTACAGGTGCCTGTTGTTTCCGATAACACGACAATGAACGACGTGTACCATGAGTCATTTTTACTATCGTATATTATAGTTCAAATTACACAAATACCCATTAGCTCTCAAATATTATATTACATGCATTTTTATTGTTGAAATGTTTGACTGATAAAAATCGGTCCGGGTTATCCGGACTTCCGGGTTATCGGGGGCCGACTTATCGCGGTTCCACTGTATATCTAGGCAATTTTTTTTACTTTTTACCATTGTTTATAAAAAACAAAGCAAAATCAGCTGTAGGGCCTCACGGATTTTTCATCAGCTTCGAGCTTCCCTGTCTTGTACCTTTTAGTAACTTCAAATATCTGTAGGTATAAGATTTTTATGTGAAATCAATGATTTTTTCCAAGATAGACTGGTGTAATAAGTAGGTACGTTATTTTATTTATCGGTCTACTAACATACTGAGATCACAGTTTCAAAAAATATATTTCTCACTTTCTCAGTATCTATTGGTTTTTTTATTTAGAGAAAATAAATCTCAAGTAGTAGAAACGTTTATTCGTCATCATAAAACGGCATCAACTCATCTCGTTTTTGTTCTTTCTCTATTCGACGAGACGTCGATGGATATGGTCCTCCATCCACCGCGGGGCGTGCGTCAGGTAAGCCTCCAATAAGGGGTCCCCTCGAACGCGTGGGCGTACCGATCCCAACGCACTCCAACTCACACACGCTCACACACACGGACAAACGTCGCACCGAACGAGCGTAGAAAAGTAAAAGACAATCGCTCCGTGGCATGTTTTCGCGTAGTGATACGGTCCATATCCACTAACCTGCATCTAACTTCACGACGTTGGCGTTATAACTCTAATTACTGTGATTATTTTACCGAATAACGAGCACTTTGTGACGCAAATTAGAGGTTGCTTTTTATCGAATTAGTTTGTTGTGTTTTAAATGCGGTTCTAATTGAACGAGACTTCCGGAGTCTTTTATAGTTTTAGAGAAATCATGAACTGCACTTATTCTTACCAGATTCAAGCACAATCGCCTCCCTTGGCGGTAGGAGCAGAATTCATAGAGGTAAATATTGGTTGTATTAACTTATTGATCTGTATTTTTTTCAACCCTTAAAATTTGTTCTTAAGCTATTTTCTTGTGGTGTCTTAATGCAATTTAGTATTTTTGGTGGGAATAAACCACAATTTTATTTTAAAATTAAGTTTATTTGACGTTTCGATTTCCACTTCGGAAATTGTTCTCAAAATAAAAAACATTAATATACTACCTAAACAAATTTTGGTTTTGTTGCTTTGTAAAATAATTATTTTAGGTCCGGTTTCACCAATAACAAATAAATCAATGAATAGTTATTCGTCGAATAAAATTTATTAGACATTTTGTTTCAATTTAAAGTTAAACTGACGAATTTACTTTCTTAGGTATAGATATTTACAGTGATATTAACTTGCCAATTTATTCGAAAAGTAAATATTTATTTCATAAATAAATAAAATAAGTCTTATTTGACATTAGCAAAATGGAGAAATGTCAGTGTATTGGTCGAATAATTTTATTCATAGAATAAACTACTATTTGTCGTTGGTGAAACCGGCCATTAATAATTTAATTTTAGCTGACTCAATCATATTGACAATTCAGACATCTATACATTTTAAAATAGATTTTTGGCGAATATTTATATTTATTAGTGTCCGCAGTCATATAAACCCAAATAAACAACAAAGTAGATTTTTTTTATTAAACACCTTAGCTGTGTTTATACTACAATCTGGTCACAGTTGACCAATAATTAATTCATCTTCATCTTTGATAAATTATTAAACCGTACATAAATTCTAAGAGCTAAACCCTATGGTGTCTTCTTATTTTATCTTATTATAGCTAACACACAGCACAGCACTATGTTATGCTTTTGCACTAGGTAACACTTCACATTAACTCAAATACAATGTAGTTTTCTTCGTTTGAGACTTCTTTCGAACCCAGTATTATCGGGGAGCTTTATGGCCTCTATGAATACAAGACTGTGAATTCGTTGTTCGTGACTTCCTGTCATCTTCTTGATAACCTTGTCTATATCTTCCATCGCAAGGAGGTCGTCATTTCTGATATGCCAAGGAGCATTAACGATATTGCTTAACACTTTATTCTGGAATCTCTGGATGACGGATGATATGGATATTACTTGAATTGGCACAGCCACAGAGATGGCAACCATACGTCCATATTGGTCTCAGTATTTGTTCGTATAGCAGTTGTTTGTTATTTATGGACAATACTTTCAATACTAGTTTCTTCCCATCAGCCAATACATGTTTTTGTATCGGATAGCTAGTTCTTTCCTTTTCTTTCCAGAGCAGTCTTGCATTAAGTGTAATACCTAAATAAATATTTTGCGAAAGATGCATGTGGTATTTGGGCATCATCTATTCTAATTGGAATGTTTTGGATTTTGTTATTTGTAAAATTAACCTGATTGATTTAGATTCATTTAGTTTGATTTTTTCCATTTTTTTAGTCAAATCATACTTATTTATTGACAACTGTAATTTTTCTGCTGCTTCGCTAGTATCACCTACCTACTGCTATGCACGTGGTATTTGGGTATCATCTATTCTAATTGAAATGTTTTGGATCTTGTTATTTGTAAAATTAACCTGATTGATTTAGATTCATTTAGTTTGATTTTTTCCATTTTTTTAGTCCAATCATGCTTATTTATTGACATCTGTAATTTTTCTGCTGCTTCGCTGGTATCACCTACCTACTGCTATGCATGTGGTATTTGGCATCATCTATTCTAATTGAAATGTTTTGGATTTTGTTATTTGTAAAATTAACCTGATTGATTTAGATTCATTTAGTTTAATTTTTTCCATTTTTTTAGTCCAATTATTATGCTTATTTATTGACAACTGTAATTTTTCTGCTGCTTCGCTGGTATCACCTAACTACTGCTAGGATAGTAATACCTATCATCTGCAAATGCGGCATAGTATCATTTTCTAGTTCAGGTCGTATGTGTATATAACAGGTAGAGGACCGGTCCTAATACGCTTGCTCTGCTAACTCCTGTTTTGACATGTTTTAGATCTGTGCACACGTCTTCTTGCTTAATTTTGAAATATCTGCCAAATATATGTATGACTGCAGAATTTCTGAATATTGTTTAGGCATAAGAATTTTGAGTTTGTGGATTAAACCTTTATGCCATACTTTGTCGAAGGCCTTCGCGACGTCAAAAAATATTGTAGAACAGACTTTCCTTTCTTCTTATAATTTTTTAATTATGTTGGTAATTCTGTGTGGGTACCTGACCAATCATAGAATGTTTATTTTTAAAGCCAAATTGATAGTTTGAAGTTTTTTTCATTTCTATTGTTGTATATTTATGTCTTTAATTTCTGAATTTTATAACAAACTTCGATATCACTGGTAAAAGTGATAATGGTCTATTTGAGGAGACTTCATTTAGTAATTTCCCTTGTTTTGGTATCATTATAGCGTCAGCTATTTTCTATAAAGTTGGGACATATCTCGATCTAAATGCAACGTTGATGATGCTAGTCAATTTGACTATGGTTAAGGTAAGTAAAAAGACAGTCATTCCGTGGCATATTTTCGCGTAGTGATACGGTCTATGTCAATTGACCTCCTGCATCTAATTTCACGACGTTGGAGTTATAACTCTAATTACTGTGATTATTTTACCAAATAACGAGCACTTTCCGGTACTTCCGAGACTTCTGGAAAGTTGGCGCTTTTTTCTTTATAATTTTCTACGAATCATGAACTGTGGTAAAGACGAAAAAACCAAAGAATGTAGTTTAAGAATGACCTTTCGACTTTCTGCCTTTATCTAACCAAACAAATCATTCTGGTAGATATATTAACTATACCTATACCTCGTCCAATTTACTTACCGTTGCACGTCATCCGCGCCATAGCCTGTGACACGATACCAACACGAAATATTTAGGCGGTAGGTGTGTTCTTTTTTAGAATCAAAATGATTCTAAAGGGGAACACACCTACCGCCTAGATATTTCGTGTTGGTATCGTGTCACAGGCTATGGCGCGGATGACGTGCAACGGTAAGTAAATTGGACGAGGTATACATGTAAAGGATATTACTCATAAGAAAACAGTAACGTAAAGCAAGTAGTGCATAATTAACATTGCACTTTATATGGGCAAATTATTAATATTTTCCTATTCTTGTTTAATTTGAATAATTTATAATAATATGTTTTACGAGCAATTAATTAAAAAAGATAATTTTGGACAACTGTGTGAGTTTTTATGTTAATTAAAATGTACCGCCTTTTATTAATTGTTTATTATCTGCATCCATGGGAATTTATCTAATTTGTTTGCATTGTGGTTGTTCGGCAGTTCATTCTAAATAACAACTACCAGCCACTTCTTCTTTGATCCAGTTCTAGTTAACGCAGAAACGAAAATTACAGAAAAAAATTTAAAACGTTCCTCTATTATAAATATATTATTATATTATGTTCACTGTTTACTGTTTGTCAGTCCACACCGGGTATATCGGATTAGAATTGAAATTTCAGTATGTATTCACAATTGAAAATAAATATTAGTGATGGTGATGACAGAACATGACCTTCTCGCACTCGTTTATTATGATTCCGTTTAGATTCCAGTATTAGGTTATGATATATTTTATGAAGTCTTTTATACCAGAATCTCATGTAGATTTGTTTTATTGTAAATCATAGATTTCAAAGGGATCTTTTGGACATGTAGGACTTTCTAAATTGCGATCTAAATGTTGTTTTGTTTGTACCCTACCTCTAGGTTTTAATCTAAAAGATTTAGAACTTTTGTAAGATTTATGCTATAAGAAAACTCCGATTTTAAACAACGTTGTTACCTGATAAGTTTCAAAAAAATCTCTTTCAGATATTTATGGTGTTGGTTAACAGTTATACTGAAGTTGAAGGTATGTGTCGCCATTTACTCTGTATTTAAGCTTCTTCTTCTTCTTCTTCATTTTTGTATGTAGGCTTTAAAGCCTGTTTCTTCTTCAATTTTAGCCTCCTAAATTGTTTAAATTATGGCACCATCTTTTTCTTGGCTGCCAATAATTCTTCGTCCATTTGGTGACTTATCTCGTGCTATTCGTACTAGCTTATCCTCTGTAATGTGTTCGTTCCACTACTGTTTCGGTTTTGTCACCCATCCATTTACTTATGTCTTCTACAGTTCATGATCTTCGTATGTTTTCGCTTCTCTCCCTATCCAACAGACTTTTCCCTGATATTCGTCAAAGTATTTTCATCTCTGTTGTTTCTAGTAGTCGTCTCGTTTTTGATGTGTCAGGTCTTGTCTCCGCCGTGTATGTTAATATAGGTCTAATTACTGCTTTATAGATTCTTGCTTTTGGTGTTTGTTCTTCCAGATTGTGTCATTAAGAGATCCCGCCGCTTTACGTGCTTTTAAGCTTTGTTGTCGTACTTCCTCTTCAACATCTCGGTAACTGGTTACATAAGCGTAACCAGGATGATCCTACGGGGGTCATAACTACCTGAAAGGGGGGTTATAAGGTTACAACTACTGGAAGGTCTCTGAGGGCTATGGTGTTAAGCGTATAGAGTAGTGATGAGCGAGACTGGTATTGGTCTTGGTCTTGCAGCAAGACCAAGACCAAGACCAAGACCGCCTTTTGGTTGCAAGACCAAGACCAAGACCAAGCTTGCAAGAACAAGACCAAGACCAAGACCGAACCTTGCAAGACCACGCAAGACCAAGACCAACCTGCAAGACTCTTGCACTTTTTTGAGAAAAATTGGTTTTTATTATTTAACTTTATTTTTTAGTTCAATAATATATACTGACATTGTAAGAAACCTTAAACAATATCGAATTTTTAAAATACATAATATTTTATTTATACAGTTAAACCCGCTTATTAGAATACCTCTTAAAGGAATATCCCGGTTTAACGAATAAAAATTTGAGGTCCCGAAACATTTCTACTAGCAACCAATGATCGGTTATTAGAATATCCTGGTTATAGGAATACTTTTGATTGGCACGAAGGCTATTCCAATAAGCGGGTTCGACTGTATTTTTAAGTCGTTTTGATTAAGTCAAACGGTTTGCATTTTCTCAACCTTCAAAGTGTCCAGAAGGCAAGTTTTCAAACGGCGACAGTTCAAGGACAATTGAAATTACTTGTAAGACAAAAAAATGTAATTATAGATAGGTTTTTATGTACCAGTAGTTTTCGCTTTTTTGTCTAATAAAAATACTGACACTTATTTCAATTCTTTTCGCATAATCGAGGAAAAATGTAGGTCGTTAAATTTAAAATTAATACAAAAAATATCATAATAAATTTTAAAAAGGGATTCACAATGCTGTGAAAGCATTGTGGCCTGAATAAAAAATAACTGGTTGTCGATTATAATGTGTCAAGCTTGGTATCGCAAAATCCAAAGCTTAGGTTCAGTTTCTGAATATAATGACAAAAATTCCGATAATGGGAAATTTTTAAAATTATTTTTTGGATTAATTTTTTACAATCAACGAAAGTTGGAAGTTGAATTATTTGAGAAAAACCCAGATGACAAACGCGTAAAGAAGTTTACTGATTTCATAGTTGAAAACTATTTGGAAGAATCTAGGTTTTACCCAGAAAGGGCCAGTACTACAAATAGTATGTGCCGCACTTGAAATGCATGCGCATCATTTCAGTGTGTTTTAAATTCTAGTTTTTACTTTTAAATTGAAATTTACTAAAAGCAACAGCAAGTCACTTACTGTCACTTGCTGTTGCGTTTAGTAAATTTCAATTTACGACTTATCATCCACTTATTTCGTATGCTTTAAATGATGACGCACGGGTAAAGATTCGCGGACTCGACTGTAATAGTGTTATAGTGTTATAGTCTGTATACAGTGATGAGCGCTCTAATAACCGGCAAAATAACAAAAGATGGAAGACATAATACTTTGCGAAACAAAAAGAGATGAAACTATAGTGGAGGTGGAAATCATCGTTTTAAACGTATAAATTAACATTACATTACATAGTTTCCCACATTTAGACGTGTCAGAGGAGAATGACAACTGTCATTGTGACAGTAGAATTTTATAAAATACTTCTGTCCCTTCAGGCGTCTAAAGGTGGGAAACTATGTAATATTATGTTAAACAAAGTAAGTTATCAATCGAAGTAGCACAGAAAACGACAATAAATATCGTTCCCATACCACCAGATTGACAACAGGTGGAATACTTTCTTTGGTTACACCTCCTGAGATTTTCAAAATTTATAAATCAAACAGGATGCCGACGAAATTAAGATGAGAGAATATTTTAAATAATTCACAACTCTTAAATGCGCAAAATTAAAATTCTCTCATCTTAATTTCCTTGGCATCCTGTTTGATTTATAAATTTTAAATATCACAGGAGGTGTAACCAAAGACAGTATTCCACCTGTTGTCAATCTGGTGGTATCGAGACGATATTTATTGTCGTTTTTTGTGCTACTTCGATTGATAACTTACTGTGTTGTTCGGTAGATGGCTCTAGTTCATCCGTGACATTTCTTTCTTTGCAATTTGGAAAGGCCCAAAGTATGATACGTCGAGAAATCGGAGAGAAGAGGATATGTGACTACTGATGAGGGGAAAAAGACCGCCGAAACCGGTAAAGACTCTTCCTGCACTCTCCGACTTAACCAGAGTATTATGTAGCTGCTACATTTTCGTGTTGCAAAGAAATTGAAAATGTTTATACATTTTTAATAAAATATTATGTTATTTATTTATATGTTTATAACGATAATTTCCACCTCCACTAGTTTCATCTCTTTTTGTTTCGCAATGTATTATGTTTTCCATATTTTGCGTTATTATGCCGGTTATTAGCGCGCTAATCACTGTATAATAGTGTTATAGTTATCAAGTAATATTCCTTCTTTTTGTGTTTTTTTGTTGTTAGGTACTCTTGATAAAATTAATAGATACGTTAATATAAAATTAAGTTGAAGCTATATTATTGTAATACATATATTGAATCTTTGATTATAGTATGGTATAGTTAGTAGACCCAAACCCAGACATCCAAAGTGAAAGTTATCTTCCAACACCAAATTGTTCTATTTGGTCCATATAATGTTCAGAAAAAAGTCACACCATTTTGAGCGTCGGGTTTGGGGGGAGAGGGGGGAGAAATCTGTAAATTCGTAGTTTTTTAAGTTTTTCGTCAATATTTCTAAAACTATGGGGTTTAGCATAACCAACCCTCTATACAAAATTGTTCTACATTAAATTTGAAATAAAAAAAAGGCCATATGCATAACACTTCTAAAATGAACGGTTCCAAAGTTACGGAGGTAGTATAGTATACATTGGTCCAAAAAAAAGGCCTAACCCAGTCATCCAAAGTAAAAGTTTTCCTTCAACACCAAATTGTTCTATATGGTCCACATATTGTTTAGTAAAAAGTTACACCGTTTTGAGCCTCCGGTTTGGGGGGGGGAAATGAGGGAGAATTAGTAGTTTTTTTAAGTTTTTCGTCTATATTTCTAAAACTATGCTTTAGCGTAAAGAATGTTCTATAGAAAAATGTTCTACATAAAATTTAAAACAAAAAGGTTTTATAGATAATTGTTATAAAATCAACGGTTCCAGAGTTACGGAGGGTGAGAAGTGGAGGTTTTCGATACTTTTTATATATACCGAATTCTCCCCCCTCTCCCCCCCAAACCCGACGCTGAAAATAGTGTGACTTTTTTCTGAACATTATGTGGACCATATAGAACAATTTGGTGTTGGAGGATAACTTTCACTTTGCATGTCTGGGTTTTTGGTATAGTTATACCATACATTGCCCAAAAAATATAAAAAGTATCGAAAACCTCGACTTTCACCCTCCGTAACTCTGGAACCGTTGATGTTATAACAATTATGTATACAAGATTTTTTGTTTTAAATTTCATGTAGAACATTTTTGTATATAACATTGTTTACGCTAAAGCATAGTTTTAGAAATATTGACGAAAAACGTAAAAAACTACTAATTTACCGATTTCTCCCCCATCTGCCCCCCAAACCGGACGCTTAAAATGGTGTAACTTTTTACTGAACAATATGTGGACCATACAGAACAATTTGGTGTTGAAGGAAAACTTTTACTTTGGCTGTTTGGGTTAGGCCTTTTTTTGGACCAGTTATACTATACTACCTCCGTAACTTTGGAACCATGCATTTTAAAAGGATTATGCATAGGGCCTTTTTTATTTCAAATTTAATGTAGAACAGTTTTGTGTAGAGGGTTGTTCATGCTAAACCGCATAGTTTTAGAAATATTGACGAAAAACTTAAAAAAACTACGAATTTACCGATTTCTCCCCCCCCCCCCCCCCCCAACCCGACGCTCAAAATGGTGTGACTTTTTTCTGGACATTGTGTGGACCATATAGAACAATTTGGTGTTGAAGGATAACTTTCACTTTGGATGTCTGGGTTATGTCATCTTTTGGATCAACTATACTATACTATTATTTACATTTTAAATTGTGTTTATTAATTCATATTTTAATATTTGTATCATAAATTTACCTATTTGTCGTTCATGCTTGACATACTCCTCTTTTTGGATAACTTGTGATCGTTTTCATTATCATCTCACTTCAGGCCAATATATATGCTAATATTTCTTACTTAAAACTCAATTGTGAACAGCTGACAATTGGATCGGAGCTGCAAACAAGACCGACCTTATTAAACAATTCGAAGCCATGTAAATCTCTCCCCTATATAAATATTAAAACGGAGTACCTGCTACAATTTGCGAAAATTTATTATTTCTGCCCGAAGCAGAGGTTGTACCCCGCTACAATTTCCATATTATTAGCACACATTTTGCGAGTCTTTAAAGGAAGATGTGCAATTTTTTATATTTGAATAATTTTTCAATCACAGTTTCAATCAGATCGGTTATTAGGTTGATTAAAAGGGCTGTGATTACGCGGTGTGCCTAGTTTGTTTTGTGCATTATTATAATTACCTTATCTAAAGTAATAATTCTTTAAGATTATAAGTATTGCTAGTCTATTTAGAGCACTAATCATTGACATTTTCGTATTTATTTTACATATTTGCTGGAGGTTATAAAGCAAGAGATTATAAATCTCCTTAAAGAGAACAGAGAAGATGGAACTGTCAACTCATGACACATTTTATTCAGAACATTAATACCGTTTAGTAGGTATAACATCTTAGTTGCTACTAAGTTTGGCCTTAGAACATGCAATAAATAAAATATCATATGAGCTGATAGGGAGATTTGCGAATCGATGATCAAAATTATTGTTGGCATTTGTTGATGATCTAAATCTAGATGCAGTCGCTCCTTCTACAAGAGATGTGAGAGAGGTGTTTTCAGAACTCGAGGAAGAAACAGGTAGTTAGTTACCTTTGAATAAATATAGAAAAGATGAAATACATGCTCGTAAAATCCAAGACCAAGAGTTAGGCAGAACATAACTATTATAATGACCACAATTTCGAAGTAGTAAAAGAGTTTAAATATCTGGGGAAGTAATCACCGTTGACAACCACATAGAAAAAGAGGTCTCAGCAAGGATAGCTGCGCGGAATAGAGGAATGCGGATTCTCTATATCGCCATGATTAAAATCTAAGATGATAAAAAGAAAATCTAAATTGTTTCTACATGTCAATTATTTGCCCAGTTAGAATAGAAATAGAATAGAATAGAAATATGCTTTATTGCCATGAAAAATTGTACAGTTTTATCGACAAAGCTTATAAAAGCCAAGAAAACAAAACAATAACAATCCAATTTACTAAAATTACATAAATCGTCAAATATTTAAAATAATAATAACAATAATCAAGTTGACTACAAATGAAGGTGAATGAACACAAATAATCAAAATTGCAAAATTTTAAATAAATTGCAAATGCATAGTCTACCTAGTAATTAATAAAAAAAGTTTTAAAAGTTAAAAGTTAAGCTGCTGCATATGACACCCAAATATAGATAAAAAAAAATAATAAAAATACTACTTGTGCAAAGGCTACTGAATTTCTTAGTTATTGATTAATAAAATCTTCTACTGAATAATATGGTCTTTCAGATAGGTAGGCTTTTGTCAGTTTACGGAATTTGGGGAAAGATGCTGCAGATTTAAGTTGTAGAGGGAGATGGTTGTAAAGTTTTTTGCGGAGTATAATAAAGATAAAAAGATTGGCAAATAGACGTTAAACGTAGAACTTCTCGTGAAGTAGTCATAGTTAGGTCTCGGTGGAAAGACATGTAGATGTTTACGAATTAAGCAAACAGTTTCTAAAATATACAAAGATGGGTTAAAGGGTTAAAATTCCGTGATCTTTGAAGTAACTTCTACAATGTGTTGTTCTTCTGAGGCCAAACAGATATCTTATTGCTCTTTTTTGTAATTTGAAAATAACATCGAATTGGGCAGCTGTACCAGAACCCCAAAAAAGAAGACCATAACGAAGATAAGACTCGAACAAAGAAAAATATGATATTTTGGAAGATTCTAGATTGAGTTCATTCGAAACAGATCTTATAGCATAGCAAGCTGAAGATAGTCTCTTTCTTAACAAATCGATATGAAGGGACCATTTAAGGTTGCTGTCTAAAAAAATACCAAGAAATTTTACAGAATCAACGGTACTGATCTGGCTGTTATTAAGAGGTAAGTGTTGAAGAGCTCCTTTATAAGACAATGCTACTGTTTTATCTACGTTAAATGAATGAGAGTAAATTATAGTCAGACCAGGTTTTTATTGTAAGTAGATCGTGTAATTAGTTATAGTAGCATGAAGAGTTGCAATGTTTGAGTTGCTCCAAGTGATACTGGTACATATCATCAGCAAAAAGAAAAATTTTTCCATCGATTTTTAAACTAGTGATGTCATTAATAAAGATAAGGAAAAGTAGAGGACCCAATACGGAACCTTGAGGTACCCCACATACAATGTTTTTGAGACTAGAGTCTGTATCATTTGCTCTAACCAGTTATTTCCTATCATCCAAGTAAGATTGAAACCAATCTAAAGAAATACCTCGAGTTCCGTAGAAATTTAGTTTTTTTATCAAAATGTTGTGATTTACACAATCAAAAGCTTTGGCGTAGTCACAAAAAACGGTGGCAGTGTGAAGATTATTGTTCAGTGCTTGATAAACCTCATGTAGTACAGAAAACATGGCATCAGTGGTGCATTTATTATTTAAAAAGCCGAACTGATTTTTTGATAAAATGTTGTTTTCAACTAGAAAGGACATAAGTTGGGCTTTTATGAGTCTCTCGATAATTTTGGAGAGTACCGGTAGTAGTGCAATAGGTCTATAATTGCAGGTATTAGATATTTCACCACACTTATGAAGAGGAATAATGATGGCTGTCTTCAGGCACTCTGGAAATTTACCTTTCTCAAAAGAATCATTAATTAGTGGGATGAGGACTTCTAACACATTTTCTGGAAGATTAGAAAAAATTTATATCGATAGACCATCAGTACTACAGGAAGATTTGCTTTTGATACTATTGATTGTTTGGATCAGTTCAGATTTATTGACTGGTTTTATAAAGAATGAATTCGAGACCTGTCTTGAATTAGGGACATAGGAAATGGGATCTTGTTGTGGCAAAATAGTTGATGTAATATTTTTACTCACATTAACAAAGTATTCATTTAGATTTTCAGGATCTGGAAGGGAAACTGTTTGAGCAGTGTGGGTTTTATTTCGAAGATCGTTTATTATGGACCAAGTTTCTTTTGCAACACTTTTAGAGCTTCCCAGACGGTTTTGGTAGTAGACTTTTTTAGCTGATTTTATAAGTTTAAGATAAGTTGCCCTGTACTTGATGATATATTCAGTGTTAGAGACGTTGGTAGTAATTTTCTTGATATAGAGAAGAGAACGCATATTCTTGGAAGATATTCGGATACCTTTAGTAGTCCAGGATTTGCGATGTTTTGGCTTAATTGCAATTAAAGGAAATGCATTATTGAAGATACAGACAAGCTTATCTAAAAAATCACTGAAATTATTATCCACGTCCATAGCAGAAAGCGCCACTCAGAGGTTAAGCATAAATTTTGGAATTTACGAAAGTTCCGGGTGGAAAAAATCCTGCCTAAACGTCGGGTTTTCGAGGAGGGTTTGCTGAAGATATTAAACTTCGTATAAACTGCTTCATGATCAGATAGTCCAGCATTAATAATTGTAGAGTGGACATCAAGGGGTGAGAAATCTGAGACAGTATAATCAATTATGGTAGATGAAGTTTTTGTAATCCTTGTAAGAGAATCAACGTGCATTGTTAGACCATACGATTCAAATATGTTGACCAGGGATATTTGTGTAGCACAAGCAGCAGCATAATCAAATTTTTCTACTTTTATGGGACAGGTCATCTAACAAATTTAGCAAGTTCTGAAAAAATAGTTCCACGGAAAAGTAAGGTGATCTATAAATGCAAATAATATAAAGATTAAGATTCTTATTGTAAACTAAGGAAAACTCAAAGAAGGCTTCACTTAACAAAAAGTCATATTTTGTTACCAAAGAAAAATCATTCCTCCTAGACAGAATTAGTGTCCCCCCATAAGCTGAGCTTGGACGATCACACCTAGCAATTGTGGTGTATTTATCTACAAAAAAAGACTCGTTGACTTCAAGCCAGTGCTCTGTAACCGCAACTACCGGAGGAAATCCTAATTCCTCTAGGAACAAAAATAATTCATCAATTTTGTATTTTATAGAACGAATATTAATCAAAACCATGCTAAAGTTGTTATCATTAAAACAATTTGAGGATTCTAGTCCCTCAGAATACGTCGTGATGTTTAAAAATTTCGTTTTGGAGAGGCAGCGGAATAGTAATTTCGGTGACATTCCCTTGATTTTTTCAGGTGTATAATTCTTTCAGAAGTAAGAAAGGACCTATAAGCATCAAGATCAGCTTCCACCTCATCTGGACCAATCCCATAGGCATTGTTAAATTCCAGCAGAATTCGTCGTAGATCTTCAGTCTTAGTGGGAAGTCCATCGGAAGCCAAAAAGTGTTTAACGCTTGTGTTGGTAAATCCATCGTAAAACACTGAAGTTGGTTGGTCGTGTAGATAAGCAAGATGAAGTTTAATGGCTTTAAAGATATCCGTTTCCCTTAATCTGGCTAGAAGATAGCGACTATTCGAGTTATTGGTTAATCTAACTCTTGGTGGGGTCAAAGGATCCAGATTTATCGAAGGTTATAAAGTATCCTTCTTAATGAAATTTATAGGCGAATCAAACGGATTCTTAAATTTACAAATTTCGATGGCGTGCTTGTCTGTACGTATGTTTGTGTTTTCTACTTCATCTTTGTTCTTGCGAGAATTGGTAATTGGATTTTCCAAGGTAGCAGGACTTCTGAGATTCTTCGGATTCTTATGTGACTCAGATGAAAGCGTTGGTTCAGAATAGGAAGATTCTATAGACCATTTAATGTTAACACCAGGTGGCCAAATTTCCTTATTAAATAATAAGTTAATCGATGTTTTAGATTTTATACCTATTTTGAACGAAGAGCCAGTTGTTGTGTCGGCATCTTTAAGGAGTGCGTAACATCTAATATATTCCTTAATGCCTAGTTGTTACATATGGTAGTGAAACATAAACTGTACATCAGTGGAAAATAAATAAGCTGCTGGTATTTAAAAGGAAGGTTTTCGGAATGATATTTGGCCTTCAAAGAGATGAATTGACAGGAGAGTGGAAAAGGCGCCGTAATGCTGAATTGGTGACTCTGTATGGTACTGAAAACATCATCAGACATAACCGTATAAGATGTCATGTGTTAAGATCAGAGTGTTAAAGACAGTATTTTTTGAGAGACCAGACGGTAGAAGATCAGTAGGCAGTCCCAGAAAAATATGGAAGGATGATGTTGAAGCCTATTTATCTAGGATTGGGGTACAACAATAAGAAATGGAAGCACCCCGAGTTGTAAAACCAGTCAAGAAGAAAAAACCATTTTATTTATATCAGTGGCATTTAATGTGTATTGCAATATGTACCACCAGAATATGATTTTTGTAATTAAAGAAAATGTCACTTCAGCCAGGGTTTATAGTCCAGGAACCAAAGCTTTTCAAATCGAAATTTTTACAGAATGGATTAATTTGCTTGAAAATTTGAGAATAAGTAGTGGATAGTCCATGGATCAAAATCTATATGATGCCGACAGGCGCTTTTACCATGGGGGTGGTTGCCACCCCAACTCGGGGGTGGAAATTTTTTATTATATTTTGACCGCAAAAGTTAATAAATACATTCATTCTAAGCAAAAAATGTTCTACACATTGTTTTTTATGAAATTAATAGTTTTTGATTTATTCGCTATCGAAAGTGTTAGTTTTATATCTAAAAAACAATGTTTTTCGATGGTATACTCATGTACGATTCACTCAATTTTTGCCATAGAACAAATTTTATCAAACCATGTTCTTGGGAATTAAATTACCTACAATTTTATATATAAATATTTTTTCGTATCTCTGATGCTAATCTTTCTATTCCGAAGAAAATGGCATTTTGTACCAAATTGCAAACATTGATTATTCGCTTTAAACTTCAGTTTTAAAAAAATTATCATTCTAAGCCAGTCAAGCTTCTAGAATCTATTAACAATACATAAATAAAGAAGAATAATTAGGCCAATAACTAAAAACACTGCTAACTTACATTAATTGTGCTTCCAATTGGATTTCTCCTTTTTTTTTTTCAAAAAAATATATTGATTTTTTAACCGTAACTTTTTAATTTTTTATCTTAGAATGTTCGTTAAAAAAGAATTTTGTAGGTTTTTACAAGATCTATAACGAAATCAGGTGGCATTGAAAGGGTTGGTAAAGGTGGTTTTTGCATGATATTACAAGTTTTAATTGTCAATAGCTCACTCAATTTTTGCTGTAAAAAAATTTTTTGCAAACCAGGTCCTTGGGAATTAAATAAGCTACAATTTCACATTTAAATTTTTTTTAATAATGGGGCCGAAACTATAATATCTGGGTTACACACTAGAAGTAAATCAGCTGTGGACATAACTATATGTCCCAGCGACATATCTTCTTGTTTTGATTGGATTGTAAAAAATGTATCTCTAGGTTCTGAACATTTTCCTATAATAATTGAAAGCGATCTTGATAATATAACAATAGTTAATGAGAGAACCTGATGGAACGTGAACAGAGCAGATTGGTCGTTATTTTCTTCTATTCTTGAAACTACTGACATCAAAGATATAGATACGGATGATAATATTACTTACATGTATAATACATTTATTAAAATAATGAAAGATGCTTGTGAATTATCAATACCTAAGAAAAAAATGACGATCAATAGTAAATTTAATAAAAATCGTGGAACCCAGAATGCGCACAAGCTATAAAACTTCAACACGAAGCTTTTTTAGAATTTAAACGAAATAGTACATATGAAAATTATATAAAATATCAGAAAGCAGAGGCAATTAAGAAAAAAACAATATTGAAAAGTAAAAAAGCTTCTTGGCGAGAATTTTGTAGTAAATTAAATAAAAATACTCCACTCAAAGAAATTTGGAAAGAAATTAAAAAAATCAAAAATACTTATAATGTCCCAAAGAATCAAGTAAAGAAGGATAATTGGACTGAAGAATTTTTAAACAAGTTAACTCCGCCCTGGGTTCCACAAAATATAAATAATGTAAACCTTCCTAAAAAAGTTAACAATAATAATTCATGTTGTTCTGAAGCTATTTCCTTGTGGCATTTTTATGATTAATTATTTATATGGGAAATAAGCCACAATTAAAATGAAAAAAATAATTTTATTAACGTTTCGACGCCCAAATCGGGTGCCGTTATCAAAATACAAAATATTACTAAAATAAACTAAAGTGTTGTTGCTAAGCAAAAAAAATTCTTCTAATAATTTATTTAATCTCACTCATTTATATTGGCAATTCAGACATATATTATACATTTTAAAGTAGAAGACTTTAAAATGATATTGCCAATATTTATGAGTTGCGTTCCTGGGACGACTTACTGAAAGATAGTTCATTCGATTACATGAAATTAACCCCAACTCAAGAATATCCGTCATAAAAAATTATAGCATGTGATATGTCTTTAAAAAGACAACCAAATGCAACGACAGTAAAATTCTCGCGTTAGAGACTTCATAGTAAATCACAAGGGAAAACCAGGAAAAAAACCTGTGATACTATCCCGACATCGTAAGTATTTGGTCTTACATTAATTTACTCTCAAAAAATAATACCAAATTCTGACTTGTAACATGTTTAAATTATAAATAATATTAATAATACTAGATATATAAGTAATACTAAAATATAAAATATGTACTAGCTCGATATTATTGACTTACTAATCTTGGTATTTTCTTTCTATTGACTTCCTCTTTCAGTATGGGTAACCACATCCTACTGCATTCTACCGAGGAATTTGCGACACAATTGGTTTCATTTAGCATAATTAGAGCCGCTTCTTTGATTTTTCTCTTTCTACTATCTGATTCTTTCAGGACTATACTTGAATCTCTCCACTGAACTCTATGTTCATTATCCCATGCGTGTTGACATATTTGAGATCTCTCAAATTCTCTATTTTTAATATAAGATTGATGTTCACTTATTCTAACGTCTAATGGTCTTGATGTCTCACCTAAATAAAATTGTTCGCATTCACAAGGTATTTTATAAATGCAATTTTTTGTTCTTTCTTGATCATTGTTAGGTTTAGTTTTAGATAGAATAGATCTCAATGTGTTTGTTGTTTTGAATGTTGTTGAAATGTTGAATTTATTTCCTATTGTTTTAAGTTTCTCAACATTCTACAACATTCACCAGAAATAATACGAGGAAAATATCAATACCATATATAAAAGGACTATCCGAGAAACTTAAAACAATAGGAAATAAATTCAACATTTCAACAACATTCAAAACAACAAACACATTGAGATCTATTCTATCTAAAACTAAACCTAACAATGATCAAGAAAGAACAAAAAATTGCATTTATAAAATACCTTGTGAATGCGAACAATTTTATTTAGGTGAGACATCAAGACCATTAGACGTTAGAATAAGTGAACATCAATCTTATATTAAAAATAGAGAATTTGAGAGATCTCAAATATGTCAACACGCATGGGATAATGAACATAGAGTTCAGTGGAGAGATTCAAGTATAGTCCTGAAAGAATCAGATAGTAGAAAGAGAAAAATCAAAGAAGCGGCTCTAATTATGCTAAATGAAACCAATTGTGTCGCAAATTCCTCGGTAGAATGCAGTAGGATGTGGTTACCCATACTGAAAGAGGAAGTCAATAGAAAGAAAATACCAAGATTAGTAAGTCAATAATATCGAGCTAGTACATATTTTATATTTTAGTATTACTTATATATCTAGTATTATTAATATTATTTATAATTTAAACATGTTACAAGTCAGAATTTGGTATTATTTTTTGAGAGTAAATTAATGTAAGACCAAATACTTACGATGTCGGGATAGTATCACAGGTTTTTTTCCTGGTTTTCCCTTGTGATTTACTATGAAGTCTCTAACGCGAGAATTTTACTGTCGTTGCATTTGGTTGTCTTTTTAAAGACATATCACATGCTATAATTTTTTATGACGGATATTCTTGAGTTGGGGTTAATTTCATGTAATCGAATGAACTATCTTTCAGTAAGTCGTCCCAGGAACGCAACTCATAAATATTGGCAATATCATTTTAAAGTCTTCTACTTTAAAATGTATAATATATGTCTGAATTGCCAATATAAATGAGTGAGATTAAATAAATTATTAGAAGAATTTTTTTTGCTTAGCAACAACACTTTAGTTTATTTTAGTAATATTTTGTATTTTGATAACGGCACCCGATTTGGGCGTCGAAACGTTAATAAAATTATTTTTTTCATTTTAATTGTGGCTTATTTCCCATATAAATAATTAATAATAATTCAAGTTTGTTAAATGAATTTACTCTAAAAGAATTAGAATATAGTTTAAAGTGTCATAAGAATACTGCTCCTGGCTTATACAATATCCAATATATTATGCTGTACTATTTACCAAGGTGCCAGAAAATAAGATTGTTAAATATAATTAATTTAGGGCCGGTTGTTCGAACGCTAATCAACAATGATCATTATTAAATATTTAATTACTGTCACCAAAACTGTCAATGTCAACTTTGTTTGGGTTGCTGAAAACATAATTAATTACAATTATGAGATTTATTATTAATTATGTTAATAATTATTGTTATATTAATTGATTATAGTCTCAGAATTGTAATTAATTATGTTTTAACAATTGACATTGACAGTAATTAATTATTTGATAATGATCATTGTTGATTAGCGTTCGAACAACCGGCCCTTAATATGGATAAAATCTGAATTTCCGGATTCATGGAAAGATTATTGTAATTATACCAAATTTTAAAATCAAATAGAGATATAGACTCTGCGGATTCATATAGATGAATTTCGTTAGGGTCGTGTATTTTAGAAACATTCGAACGGATGCCGGATGGTAAAGAGAAGACTCGAATTATGGTTAGAGAAAAATAATAAAATTAGTGATACACAATATTTACCAATTCGTGCGATGTATTAGAGCCTGAGGATTATTGGTGAATATGGCCCTAGATAAGTCTCCTGTAGTATTAAATCAAGATAGAACTAACTTGCTTATTGATCTCAGTAATGGTCTGATAGCAATAATCATACGATTGCTGCTGGAGTTATACTTACTAAATAAAAAAAATTGGAAATCTTATCGCTTTTCGTCCTAAATGCTTAATTATGTAAGTAGACAAACATATGTGAGACAAATATGTGAAACAAACCAAAAAATTGGTTATTACCAAATAATCAATCTCCTTTAAAATGACACCTCATTTCGCCTCTACACCCCCAACAAGTTTGTTAATTTTCCAAAACACGATTGCAAACCATGAAGAACATTTAATTAAGTAATAAATAGCGGCCTTAACAACCTCTCGTTATTAGCGTTCATGCCAATAATATTTTGGAGTGTATTATCGTGACATGTGCTCTTGGCGCGGCGCGCGGCGGGGAGAAACCACCCCATACGCAAACATCTGTGACGGTTCGAGCAATACGTTGTTGGTTTTTCGCCGCAAAATTACCACGGCGGTACAACATACGATCAAGCGAATTAAGCCGTTAAAGAGGACGAATTTCGATGGGAAATAACTTAATTTTTTTGTTTTTGCAGGTCACATTGGCAAGGTGTGGTGATCAAGTGGTATTTTAATTTCGATAATTCGATACTTACAACCAGTTATTTAAAATATTTTCTTCGTGGCTTCTTTATTTTTATGGGAATGCCACTATGGAGTTTTGGATGTATTTAATTGGAAGCTACAGCATTTAAAAGTAGTAATCAACTAGAAGTTGAAAATCAAAGATCTATACCTATTGTTGCTATCTAACTTGTCAAAAATAACAATCTGGTTTCCTTGAGGCCAAATCAACAAAAGAGGCTTTTGCTTTTCAAACTGAAAAATTAGCAATAGCGATTGACCAATGAAGCCTACTTTGCCCATTTTTATTTATTTGCCTAAAGTCTTTGATACAGTTAGCTATCAGGACTGGAACATAGGGCAGAACAGGATACCTCAAGAATGGATATCACGCATCCTAATACGTTGGATAACTACAGAAGAATACCGAATTTACAAAACAGTCATCAGCAGGGCCGCAACTACCTTTGGGGCAACCGGGAGTGCCCCGGGGCCCCCGGCCCAGCCAAGGAATGAAAGCAGTGTTAGATATGTACCGAATTGTTCAAACTGATTTTATGTTGAATGCAAACGAACAAGACATTCAACACGAAGCAATCAACTTTGTAAAACGTTTTCCAGATGATTCGAGGTGAGAGATGAGGGTTTACCCTCCCTTCCGCTGGGGTGTAAACCCCCCGAGACACCCCGGTAGGCATCTAAACATTCCGTATATGTATTTGGACCATAGGAGTTTTCTATTGGTTCGTTGCAGCACGCGGTAATATTTTAACCAATAGGCGGCAAGGTTCCAAATGCATATACGGAATGTTAGTCGGTCCCAAATTTATATAGGGAATGTTAAATATCGTACACCGAAAAAGATAAGTTTTTTTAGAGTCTTTTAAAAGGAGATTGATTTTAAAATACTTGTTACTGTATTATTAAATAAAAATAAAACAATTATAGTATTTCGAATGTTATTTGGTGCGAAATTCATATACGGTATGCTAAATATTCGTAGAACAAAAAGACGATTTTTATTAACAGTTAAAATGAGACTGGTTTTTAATAGTATATTATGCAACGAGCATTTAATGATAGTCATTATGAAGCGAGTATAAAGGATACGAAACGAGTTTCGTATAGAGTACGAGCGTCATAATGATAATTAAATGCAAGTTGTATACACGATTTTTGTTCTATGATCATTCACAAAAAAAAATATATTCAAATTTATTAAAAATACTAAGTTTTCACTCTAATGGCATATAAAACAACATAATGCTATTCTACACCCCACCAGAATGAAAACAATGGGAACCTTGGGAAATGGTTATTCATTTTTCAAATTTATTAATTTTGTAACGCAAACAAATTAAGTAGTTTGTCAGTCTGACAGTTTGTTTACATATTGAGAACTGTCAAAGCGTATGTATTTGACTCGCCATTGGTTACTGCGCGTGTGCCACCTTTATCGCAAATGTCATATCGCGATTCTATTAGTTAAAAATCTGTATCTTAATGAAAATCTGTATCATAATAAAGTTCATTATGATATCTACAGGTAGTGACATCATAATTGATATATATATATAGGGCTTTTTATCGATTGTCATTTGTTTCGAGCTTCTGTCATGTGTCACATAATATTAATATATCTACGTCATACGTTTTTGTTTTGTATTATTGTATATACCAATAACGTATGTCGTACATATATTAATATTATGTGACACATGACAGAAGCTCGAAACAAATGACTGTGAATGAAACACGTGCAAGTCATTAAAAATTCTGAGAAAGCGAAACCTTAAGGCTATGGGTACATAATTCGCAAATATTTTACGTGTATCCCTACTTTTTCTGTCTTTACACGGCAAATTACGCGTAGTAAAATTCACACTGGTATGGATATGTAAACATTACTAGAATGTCATTCTACTTGAAAATGTCATTATTAATTTCAAGAGATGGGTTTTGAATGTTCTTGGATAACTGTTATTTTTATAATTGGAAATTATTAATTCAGTTAATAAATGTGATAATTTTTTCACTAACTATGTATTCAGTGATTGTAATAATTTATTTGTACAACAAAGACTAATACTCAATCGAGAAAAGAGGAAAAGTGTTAAAGTGATTTTTTAATAAGATATTGTTATGGAACGCTTACAATTTTGAACATCTTTAACAACAAAATACTTGGATCACAGAATATATTATCCTGATGTATTCTCTGCTTGGATCTTCCCCAAAGAATATACACAATAAATAACTTTTTATTAAGTTCACGTCTTAAATAAATTATTTATCAAATACACTATATTTCAATAAAATTTAATCAATAACTCAACATATTCCCGATGCAATGTCAAATATTTAAAATTGTCACTGATTGTCAGTGTCTGACTGACAATATATGCTGACAATATTATATTCGTCTGAGTGCGTTGTAAGACAAAGATAGATTTGGAAAATATTACCACGGCATTGTGTTTATTTTTTTCGAATCCTGAAAAAACCAATAAATATTTTTGAAAAATTTAAACGGAGAATGAAAGACTAAATTATTACCGAGGGCCGAAAGTCCCTTAGAATAAATAAAAAGTTTATTTTGAATGATATATTTGAAATTAAAAATCACACTAAATTTTCTCTTAGTTTTTCACCCCTGTAACTTATTAAAATAAACATTATAGAAGTTCTCAGGGACTTTCGGCCCTCGCTAATAACGTGATCTTTCATTCTGCGTTTAAATTTTTCAAAAATACTTATTAGTTTTCTCAGGATTCGAAAAAAATGAATCCCCATTTGAATTGCATTGCAGCCGAAAATACGTACCGATCCTCTTAAAGTTTCGCTTAAAGAAAGCGACTACTAACAATCTAAAAATTAAAGGAATAACAAAGAAAACACAAAAATCGCCGATATAAATTAATTAACCTATGAAATGTCACTAGTGTCAAAATTTGATAAATGTCATTAGTGTCAAAATTTTATAATAGTGGAGTAAACTTGCCTGCGGTTGGACCAATTACAAACAAGCAATACAGCGCAGTAAATTTGAATCACTCCTCTTGGTTAAAAAACAAACCATAGCTATATATCAACATCATCTGCAAATGCCAATATTTGTACACTTTTTGTTATTATTGTTCCTCTGGTGTTGACTTTTGACTCTCTAATTATTTTCTCTAATGTGATGTTGAATAGAATACAGGATAGGGCATCTCCCTGTCGTAGGCCCGTTCTAACATGGATAGTATCTGTTGTGCGTTTTGAATTCGAATTTTGTTTTGTACTTTATAAGTGTTTCTTTTACTATATCAATGAGTTGAGTTGGAATATTAAAATCTTTCAGGGCGTGGATCAGAAATTCTCGATAGATACTATCATATCATAGGCGCTCTCAAAATCAATGAAGAGATGATGTATGTCTATATTAAATTCACCAGTCTTTTCCAAGATTTGCCTCAAGACGAAGATCTATTGTGGACTCCTGCCTGCAGAAACTACCAATCCAGGGTCCACAAAATATTGTAACTTTGCAAAATTATACTGGTCTCAAAATTGGCGAGTTCAAAATCACAACTCGCACCGAAGATTGCGTTTTCTCAGCTTCCTGTCATCCGATTTTGACCTTTTTTTTCCTAAATAGATGTCTCGGGCGACAAGGATTTCAAATATGATATTTTTTTTCAAAAACTTAATGTTAATTGTAAAAAGGGAAATATATTTTATATAGTGAAATCTCCAGAGGTTTACTCCTTTTTTTAATTCTTTGGTCTCCCTTATTACAGCAATTATTTTACCTTTTTTATCAATGGTAAAATATCTCGATTTCTGCTACATTTCGAGTGGAATGGCCTTAATTTCCGACGTAGTTAAATAGAATTAAACCATAAAAATTTGCATAGCGACTTTCCAACCCTACCTTTAATTAATCTTTGCCAGCAGTGCGCCAGAGAGAGCGATTCCATTTGCTATTTAATTTAGTTATTTACTGGCCCAATACACGTCACCACATTAATGTTGCGCACGGTTGACCATGTTTCAACATTTTTAAAAGATCAACAGATATTTTATGCAATATTAAAAGCAGTACATATTATAATATATGTAATACCAGCAATATTTAAAAAACGGGATAAATTAAAGATTTCAACATAGAGTTAGTCACCAGAATTCTTATAAAAACGATGCCAATTGCTTTTAAACTGAAGAGTAAATACTTCCGTATAGTCCAGTCATCGGTGGGGAAAAGGCCACTGAATCACTAAAAATTATACAAACAAGCTGAATTTTTAGGGGGAAGCCTACCTCCTGCTTCCTTCTAAAACTTCCATCGTAGTGAGGAAAACAGGAAACATCGATTTACCAAGAATTTGCAGGCTGTAGAAAAAAATATTTCAAGCAAGAAATGTACATAGCTGAGATAATTTTAAACAAAAATGTTTATTAGCACTTTTTGTCTAGCTAGAGTGAACGGTTTTCTCGGAAGCAACGCACCCAACGCACGGTTATAACCTGGTGGTGCTGGTGGAGCACAACGAAAAATGATCAATCGTGCGTAGAGGGAACCGAGCTCTCAACAAAATAAAGATGTAGATGGGAAGTAAGGACCTCATGCTAAACGATGAGAATATCTACTAAATCTTTGATCTTCATACGGATCCGAAGATCAGAGAATATATAGTTTGTCTTCTGGATTGCCCAAAAGTAAAGTACTTAGAGTACACTTAGATACCTACTAGTCGAACTTTTGGGGAGAATACGTCGTTAGTAGGGCAAAGAGAGAACTGCGGTGCTGACAGGCCTGACGTAGGAGGACTAGAGACTACCAAAAAGAGAATTTTATTGAAAGTGCTCCTTCTTCTTGTGGCGCGTTCTCCTTTAGTGGAGGTTAGCGACTACACCGGCAAATCTGTCTCTATCCAATGCGGCTCTAAACAAGGATGATAAATCAAGGCCGGTCCAGTCTCTGATATTTCTAAGCCATGCATGAAATCTAGTTTTCTTTTCCTTCAATCTAGTGTGGTCCACTCTACTGTATTCTACGCGGCACCGATATGGCAACAAGTGTTTAACATCCAGAAATATTGGACGATGTTAGAAAAATCCCAAAGAAAAGCACTGCTAAGGGTAACACGTGCATACAAAGCAACATTAACGGGGGCTATACAAATGACCGCGGGTGTGTTAACCATCCACCTTATAACGAATGAAAGGTCGGAAACCTACGAGAGGGATGAGCATGAGAAAATATTAGCTGGAATAGCAACATAACGGAGTTGCAGGAAGAATGGACCAATGAGCATTGAGCATAGGTCGATCTAAGCAAAAGTATTAATTTCAAATATCGCAGAATGAATGAAGGGGGATGACAGAGACATTATTTACTTTTTAACCCAGTTCTTAACAGGGCACGGCTCATTCAGGACTCACCTGGAAAGGATAGGGAAGGTTACGGTTGGCAACTGCACAGACTGAGGAGTGACTGACATGGCCGAGTACTGTGTATTCGGGTGCAGAATGTTCGACTAGAATATACAAGAAAAGAAATAAAGAAGGAAATATTAGAAAGTGATCAGCAAAGATTAGAGAGAGAGGGGGGAGAGAGAGAGAGAGAGAGATAAAGAAGACAGGGTATTCATGTGATGCACTGGTCTGGGGAAGACCTACAATGAGTAGTCCGGATGTGGGTGGTAGGCAGGTTAGCACGACTTCTCTGGAGGACTGCGTGTGGATGGACCCTTTCCATCACACTTATGCCAGGACACCCTTAACGGGACTTTAACCTTAATGTGTGAGATCCATACTAATATAGCTATAATCCCTGTTTGACCCACGATTAGTTTAACGTGAGTATACGTTGCTATAAAATATTACTTTAGCAAATTAAAATAATATGCGATGACACTTTTCGATAGAACTCTTTATTGATTGCTATACGTGTTAACAGATCTCATTTTCGCTCGCTACTACTACTACTAAAATTACAAAACGGCTCTCGGCCAGAAATCCCGGGTGGTGGGGAAAACAAAAATGTCTATGTCTGTCCTACAAAATTTCACTTTGAAAAAAACGTAATTAACTAATCGTCATCACTGTCCTTCTCAGAAGCTGACAATATCGCTTGACTCACGTAACTTTCCAAATACCTACTTTCTAAAGAGTATTATGAATACAAATGACAAACGTTACCCAGAAATATGGGTAAGAATGAATGTATTTTAATGTTTTAAGAAGGGGACTTTAACCTCAATGTGTGAGATCTATAGGTACTAATATAGCTATAATCCCTTCTTTTAATTAGAAATCTGATTAAAAAATGTCGTTTGGAGTAAGTACCACCTTATTAATTTTATCAGAATTTATGTAAATTTTTATATTGCGCTGATTAGTTTGTTTTATACACTTTCGTAATCTATGAAAATGCATCAGTAAATTACGAACCAATGTATTTATTGATCGTAAGTACCTACCTAATACATTTTTTTCCATTTTATATCTGCTTTTATGAAATTTGAAAACCTTGTGCATTTTTGTAGGTATTTTAAGCAGTCCATTCAACGATTATTACTTCCTTCGTATTAATTTTCCACTTACTTAAAAGGTGCGCCCTCCCAATAATTCACCATTTTTATACAATCAAACATCTGTTCTATCAAATTAATAGTATTTCGTAAGAGAAGGCGTTCACTTGGCGCAAAGGTTGGTAAACTGTATCCGGTGTGGAATGGCCATTCAACTTCTGATACGATATTTCATAGTAAAGTAAATTTAGACATGGCTGTCAAGGCAATAAATTAGTTCTGATTTTGGGCGTATTAGTGACATTAAAGCCTTATTAAACAGGAAGCAAATTCCAGAAAAAATTACTGAACGAAAAAATAAACACTAAAGAAATTATTATAAATGCGTAAAAGCCAAAACTCACGACGAGGTTGAAGGGCGTGTTGGTGCGAGCTTCAAGTGTTTAAAAATTCAGACGTCGGCAAAGAGAGATATAATATATACAGGGTGTCCCCGAAAATAGTGCGTTCCTTAAAGGTATAGGTAGAAGGCACAATTTGGAGCAAAAAAGTCTTATAACATTTTTTTATAAATTCAGCCGTTTGACCAAAAAACGAAAATACATTTTGATATGAAAATTGAAGTCTAGCAACAACGTGCCATTCAAAAATTTAAAAATAGACAGTCACAATTAAAAATAGTAGGTTTGTAGGTCAATTATATCTGGTAGGTAAAGAAATGTAAATACTAACCACTTCTGCAGGGGTCTAATGTTTACATTTTTCCACCCTATCCGTGGTCGTCCCCTCGCTCAAACAAACCAAGAATTTGGTTATTGGTATTTTGTTATTGACATTGGATATTTTGCATAATTGGTTATCTAGTTTTATTCTATATACCAAATCTTAACAAGGAGATATTTTGGGAATTAAACAAATATGTATTATATCAGTTACTTTGTAAAGGATACAGAAGGGGTAAAGGTGCAATATTTTATGAATTACCCAGAACACTAAATGGAGAGGCCTATAAATTTCTTGTAATAGCTATTTGTATAACAAGGGAAGAAAGTGCTACTTTTCCTCCCGAGAATGAAGTTTACTGCCCGACGCGTAGCGGAGGGCAGTAATCATTCAAGGGAGGAAAAAGCACTTTACTCCCATGTTATACATATGGTTTTTCCACCTTCCTCAAATAACAAGTCATTTTTTCATTTTTACTTAATTTATTTATTTATCTAACCAACAAAATTTATTAGAACTAAAACTAACAAGTAGGTACAATATAACTGTCAACTGTCAAATATAAGTCAAATTATTAATGTAAACATTGTTAAATCAAAATAACAATTTACTGTTTTTTAGCATTCTGCAAAATACAGGCAAAATACAGGGTGTTTTATAAATAAACGTTAAAATACTTACATAATGGAAAATAGATATTGTACAGGGCGTCAATAAGTTATATTTCATGAATGAAATACCATGACGTCACTTTTACGTTTCCTCCCTAGGGAGGAAAAGTACAACTTTGCTCCCTACAATCAGGTCCGGAAAAGTATACTTTCGGTAGAGGTAGGTGGAAATAGCTATTTGTATAACAAGGGAGGAAAGTGTAACTTTTCCTCCCGAGAATGAAGTTTACTGCCCGACGCGTAGCGGAGGGCAGTAATCATTCAAGGGAGGAAAAGGCACTTTACTCCCATGTTATACATATGGTTTTTCCACCTTCCTCAAATAACAAGTAATTTTGTCATTTTTACTTAATTTATTTATGTAACTAACCAACAAAATTTATTAGAACTAAAACAACAAGTAGGTACAATATAACTGTCAGCTGTCAAATATAAGTCAAATTATTAATGTAAACATTGTTAAATCAAAATAACAATTTACTGTTTTTTACCATTCTGCAAAATATAGGATGTTTTATAAATAAACGTTAAAATGTATAGATACTCCGTAATAGAAAATATATATTATACAGGGCGTCAGTAAGTTATATTTCATGAATGAAATATTATGACGTCACTTTTACTTTTCCTCCCTAGGGAGGAAAAATATTTTCCTCCCTAGGGAGGAAAAGTACAACTTTGCTCCCTACAATCAGGTCCGGAAAAGTATACTTTCGGTAGAGGTAGGTGGAAATAGCTATTTGTATAACAAGGGAGGAAAGTGCTACTTTTCCTCCCGAGAATGAAGTTTACTGCCCGACGCGTAGCGGAGGGCAGTAATCATTTAAGGGAGGAAAAGGCACTTTACTCCCATGTTATACATATGGGTTTTCCACCTTCCTCAAATAACAAGTCATTTTTTCATTTTTACTTACTTAATTTATTTATGTAACTAACCAACAAAATTTATTAGAACTAAAACAACAAGTAGGTACAATATAACTGTCAACTGTCAAATATAAGTCAAATTATTAATGTAAACATTGTTAAATCAAAATAACAATTTACTGTTTTTTACCATTCTGCAAAATACAGGATGTTTTATAAATAAACGTTAAAATGTATAGATACTTCGTAATAGAAAATAGATATTATACAGGGCGTCAATAAGTTATATTTCATACATGAAATACCATGACGTCACTTTTACTTTTCCTCCCTAGGGAGGAAAAATATTTTCCTCCCTAGGGAGGAAAAGTACAACTTTGCTCCCTACAATCAGGTCCGGAAAAGTATACTTTCGGTAGAGGTAGGTGGAAAAATATTTTGCCGGTACTTCCTGAAGTGCATTTGCAAACACGACGTGAAATGTGGTTTCTTCACGACGGAGCCCCACAGCAAACTGTGAAGAATCTTCTGGATACCACTTATCCTCATCGTTGAATTGGTAGGAATTGACTCATTCTGTGGCCACCAACGAAGTCCCGAATTCAAATTGTGGACATCTGAAATTATTAGTGTATGATAATCGACATGAAATACAAACAGAAGCTGAATTCCAGGAACGCATTTTTGATGCAGCAGAAACTATCCGACATAACTTAGTTAAATATGGCATTACTAACAACTAGATTTATTATAAAAATTATTGTCAATTAAGTACAACATTTAATTTTAGATCACAAGTAAATAAACTACTGATAGTCCGAGCATAATGTAAAAAACTAAATTAGAATTATTAAACGTTGTCTGTTGTATTTAATTTCCACTGTGAACTGTGTAATTCAGTTAAAACCCCTTGTATTCAAAACCTTGTATTCAACACCTTTAAAGCTTATCTAATAAATACATAATACTAGTTTAGTAAAAAGATAAAGTGTTTCTTATTGTAAATAATTGACATTTTATCAATTCGTTTAATATTATTTCATATTTCAATATAGGTCTGGATCCCGCGTATGAAAAAAAAGTTGATTAATAGCAAGCTGAAAATTTGTTAATAGCTTAAGAGTGTCTAGTCGGATAAACTTTGATATATGGGAACACTGGAACAGGGGCAGTTTTAATTGTGGAACAGGTTAAAAATTTGGAACGGACACACCACGAAAACGGCACATTTATTTTGTCCGACAGAACAGACTTAAACTCTTCGAACAGAGATTAAACTCTCATGCAAAAATCAGACTGCTATTTATCACCAAATAGGCGTTTTAATGAGTGGAACATGTAGAATATGTCAAATGACAGGAATTATGACAGGTGATAAATAGCAGTCTGATTTTTGCATGAGAGTTTAATCTCTGTTCGGAGAGTTTAAGCCTGTTCTGTCGGACAAAATAAATGTTCAGTTTTCGTGGTGTGGCCGTTCCAAATTTTTAACCTGTTTCACAATTAAAACTGCCCCTGTTCCAGTGTTCCCATATATCGAAGTTTATCCGACTAGACACCCTTAAGCTATTAACAAATTTTCAGCTTGCTATTAATCAACTTTTTTTTCATACGCGGGATCCAGACCTAATAGATTTCAGAAAAACATTAGATACAAATAATTTTTCCTAGGTGCATTTACATTTTAGTAATTAAACCATAGTTACTTAAGTAAAAGTTATAATTTATGTCAAATTTCGAGCCTTAATTATAAAGTTTTAATTAGTTCAGACAATAGCAAAAATAACACATTATTAAAGCAAGAAATAATTATTTTGCAGGTAGGTACCAACTGATGTCAACAACCCCAAAAATCACACTTCAAATAGTAAATAAACAAGGGGTTGGATTAGGTTAAATTTCCACAGTCACAACACGTTCTTCTACAACACGTTGCCATGTCATTTGAATTTATGAAAATAAAAATTCACTTATATGTAATATACATGTAAATACATGTAAATAAATAACAATGTAATTTTTTCTTGGAAACGGTTACCTTTAGAAAAAAATGTTATAGGACTTTTTTGTTCCAAATTGTGGTATTATATCCATACCTTAAAGGAACGCACTATTTTCGGGGATACCCTGTATAATAGTGAAACAGAAAGAGAACGCAGTTACCACCCTACAAGACGATACAATTAGTAATACTTACTTTCTGATAAAATGGGTCAAAGCATATACATATACCGAAGAATAAAGACAACCAAAAAGGTTACATCCCCCAGTGGTGGCGGTAAAAATATTAGTAGGTTGGTTAATTCTCACAATGATAAAAATTAAAACAAAACGTAGTTTGACCATAAAATTGCCACGACACTGATCGTACCCTCGGTTGGGTCACAAATACGAGACGATCCACAGGACAATAAATTTTAGCATTTGGTATTATCCTAAGGGTCATAAATACCAAATTTTGACAGAAATTTCTCTATTTCACGTTGCGTTTAAAAGACTTGAGAGATTTTTTTTAAATAAAATAAAAAAGCTAAATAAGTTTTTTTATTAGTCCTTAACCTACCGTCATTATTTATTATATTTGATGAATTCATTATTGCTCATTCGATCTAAAGTACGATATGCTGAAGATGTTCCGCCACTGAGAGCAGTATTCAATTTAACACGTCCTTCTTTTTGTCTTTAGCAGACATAAACAGTCAACAGTCGTTGATTCTATGGTATGATACGTTTGATGTGTTGACATTACAATGAAATAATTACAGTAATTTTAGAACAAGCGTAATTATTGTAGCACTCTTATAAATGAAAGAAAAACATCGAACCGTTATGTTGCAATTTCGATTATGATTTCGATGTTTTTTATAAGCATTTAACTATAAAAAATGGATTTCTCTAGAAAGCAAATTGTCTATGAGGCATAAATCGTACCGAAAAAATAAACTGGATAATAAACACATCAAAAATGTTTAATCGCGTGTCTGCATTGTAAAATTTTTCGTGCGTATTGAACTAATGGTTCGTCGCAAAAATTTGCATCGCAAAAGTTTGCGTCGCAAGAATTCGCGTCGCAAAAATTTGCGTCGCAAATTTTTTACCAGTGAGGACGCGGTGCTCAAATCATTTGATCTTTGCAGGAAAGATAGATGGAGCGTGTGCGGTGTGTGCGTCGAAAATTCTTGAGTCCGATTTATGCGACGAACACGTCCACACTAGCACAATGTATTTCGAGCACGCAAATATTTGCGACGAACAGCTTGTTCGACGCAAATTTTTACCAATGTGGACGTGCCATAAGGAACACCAAGTTTTTTTCTCATATAGGTAGGTGTAGATACATCAATTTTGTTAAGATTTTAAAAAGTGATAGGTATAGGTACCGTTATAATAGTAGAGGAGGAAAGTATGCTAAATTTGCAGTTACTCGAGTGTTATGGGAACCTATTGTGTTGTGAAGAGTAAGTCCTAAAACCAAAAAAAGTTTTTCCATTTTTGTGGGGACTTGCCATTTTTAATTTAATTTTCCATTTCCAACAATCGTTTTTTTTTAGATTATAGCGACATCTATCCATAATTCGCAAAAAATGTCTCGAATAAAAGTTACTTATTTTTACGTAATGAATCCAAATCTGCAATAAAAAATGGGTTTCCTATTTAGGATTTTAAAGCAACCCCCCCTCCACCTCCGTGGGGGGTCGTGTTTGGTGTCATTCGATAGATTTTTCAAAAATATTGAATACGTGTATTTTTCAGTTTTTTAATCTGATGTTCAATTCGAGAAATATCGCAGGGTTTATCCCCCCACCCCTCTCCGTGGTACGACTTTACTGAAAGATAGTTTATTCGATTACATGAAATCAACCCCAACTCAAGAATATCCGCCACAAAAAATCATAGCTTGTGATCTGTCTTTAAAAAGACAACCAAATGCAACGGTGACAGTAAAATTCTTGCGTTAGAGATTACATAGTAAATCACGAGGGAAAACCAGAAAAATCCTCGTGATAGGTACTATCCCAACATCGTACATTTAGTTTACTCTTCTCAAAAATAATACCAAATTCTGACTTTAATATATAATATATATGTTGTTTAAATTATAAATAATATTAATAATACATAGATATATAAATAATACTAAAATATAAAATATTTACTAACTCGATATGTTATTTACTTACTAATCGAGGTATTTTCTTTCTATTGACTTCCTCTTTCAGTATGGGTAACCACATCCTACTGCATTCTACCGAGGAATTTGCGACACAATTGGTTTCATTTAGCATAATTAGAGCCGCTTCTTTGATTTTTCTCTTTTTACTATCTGTTTCTTTCAGGACTATACTTGAATCTCTCCACTCCACTTGACTCCACCTCCGTGGGGGTAATGTTTGGTATCATTCGATAGATTTTTGAAAAATATTGAATATGTATTTTTTAGTTTTTCGATCTGACTTTCATTTCACGAAATATTCGCTATTTTTGTGAAACTTTGTGACTCACCCATTTCCTTACGCCCCGCTCAAATCGTCAGATTTTTGAAAGATACATTGTTTTGCTTCTACCTACTTAACTTACCTTATCTTAATCTGATGATTTCGAGTTTTTAAGGATATATTTTTTTTCGGACCCCCCTTAACGCACTCCTGTGTATTAGGATCCAAATACAAGGTTTCTCCCCATGTGATAATCTGACGCGCTCGAGTAACTCCAAAAATCTCCGCTTAGGCTCCCCTACCATAATGATTGATTAGTCACCAATGAATTCATCTTTCAGTGTAATATGATTTCTGTATGATGAAATAATAAAAAAAAGTTAAAAAGTGCACTAAGGGTCTAACCGTTTGATATAATGAAAAAGGCACCCAGGTATGTATATTCCAAAAATTAAAAATACCATCAAAATTTACTACATCAAAAATTATTCGATCAAAAATATTTTTAGGCCCCTAGCCCCACCCACAACCTCAAAAAAAATTAAAAAGGGGTACTTCTTTTTTCTTTCATTTTGTAGGGTTTTTATTGCCTACAGCATGGTATTTTTTTATTTTGGCGCGAAATCCAAATGTTTTTTTTACTTTTCGAACGATAAATCGCCAAAAAAAAAACGAAAAACCCGTTTTTAATTTTTTTTGAGATTATGGGTAGGGCTAGGGATCTTAAAAATTTTTTTGTTGAATAATTTGTTGTGTACAATAGCATGGTATTTTTTATTTTTTGAATATTTAGAATATTTAGGATAGAGGACTTTAAGATATAATGTCATATATAATGTCATAATAGGTGTTGAGCTCACACTTAAAAAAAAATGATTACCTCCCTCGTGACACTTTTTAATTCAGTTCTTCATGTTCTGTCGGACAACTTTTCTTTCGGAAACTTTTCGGGAAAGGGCGTTTCGTAAATAAAGAGTTTTCTAAACGCTAGTGTGTCCGACAAATGGACTACCTACACTTAAAAATTTGTCGGACAATACCAGTTAATTCTAACTATGAAGTCATAAATTATGATTTTTTTTTATGATTGTTTGATAAAAATACTTACAATTTTCTAGTAATATTGTCCGAAAAATATTTAAGGGTACTCGGACGCTGTCGGACGCACCAAAGTTTAGAAACCCCTATTTTTACGAAAGGCCTCCTCACGAAAATTTTCCGAAATAGAAAAGTTGTCTGACTCGACATGAACTAAATAAAAATGTCTCGTGAGGGATGTAATTTTTTTTAGTGTGGGACCAAGATCTATACATTCTTTCACAGTTAAAATAACAGATCTTTATGCCAGACTTTATCAAATGCCTGGCTTATGTCCAGGAATACCGCCGAGCAGTTCATATTATTTTCAAAGTCTTCATTGATGCTCTCTACAACTTTTAGGTTAGTCAGTGTCAGCAAAAGCTTCCAGAAACCACTGGAAGAAGACTAACAGGACGGTGGAACTGTCCATTTTCTGTTTTTTCCTGGCTTTAGTATATGTGTTAGTTAGAGTTGCACAAGTTTGACTTGAATGTTTGAATTTGACTTGAGTTTGACTTAATTTGAAGTCAAACTCAAGTCAATCCTTCTGACAAATAATTCAAGTCAAGTCAAACTGGTCAATCGTACAGGTTTGAAAATTCAAACTGTTTGTCAAACTAGTTTGAAAGAGTTTGAAAAATAATTTATTTAGTAGATATACTTTTTTGTCGAGACTGACATGTTAGTTGCCAATTAAGATAAGAAAATGAATAATACAATGAGTGCCACATAAAAGTATCTTGATACAGGGAGCGATATAATCAAAATAGGGTAAATTTTTTGAAAATGATTCCTGTATGCTTAGAATTGCTTGCTGGCAAGTTTCGTTGTATCGATATCTTTTTTATATTCGAGTGTTACTAGATTAAAAGAAAGAATTCGTTGGAAAGTTTTTTTTATCATACCAAGTGTAATTTAATCTACTTTGAAGCTTTCAAGTATTACGTAACGTAAGTTGGGGGGAGGGGGGCATGTAAAACGTTAAGGCTCGTTATACGGGGAGGAGGGGGTCGAACAGCGCCTTACGTAACATTGTTTTCGGAATCACAATCTCCCACCTTTTCAACTTTCGTTTATATTTTACATAGAACCCATGGATTGCCCCTCACGCTCCGCTCATGTTACAATAGGACAATAGTATTCAAGTGAAAAAATCTTAAAATTTGTAACACGGTAACACGTGTTTGCAATAAATAGCTGGACCTTTCCTCACACCAAAAGATGAAAAGATACAGATGGGATAAAGAGGTTGTAAGAGCTTCAAAAATTGCGTTTCGTAATACTTTAACAAAAATTTATGAAAGAACAACAAAATATTATATTTTTGATAGAGTAGGTTTAATGAATTTTTTGTGACTTTGCAATGTCGTCTTAAAGAATTAGTTCACTATTTGTAATTTTATAACGCTGTTCGTTATTTTTACATAATACAAGTATGCAGATTTTTTTCTCTTAATTTTTGCACTGGGAATACAGTAAAACCTGCCATATCCGGATCAATGTGGCGACAGACCGATCCGGATATGAAAAAATCCGGATATCAAGACCAGTTCTCCTTCATACATTCCAGTAATTAACACCGTCAATAATTTTCGTCGATAGACACGTTTTATAGATTCTATAATACCTTGATCGATAGGCTGACAGGGGGTTGTCACATTTGGGGGCAAAAAAGACATTTTATTTCGCCATCTTTTAGTTCTTTAGGGTGCGTTGTCCAACAGCAGGACTGTCTTTCTCGGTAGATTTCGGTAGATGCGAATGGCAGAACCGTTCGGATATGGGGAGGTCCAGATATGATAGGTCCGGATATGATAGGTCCGGATATGGCAGGTTGTACTGTACCTTCAAAATCAGACTCAATTTGATCTGGTACTTATTCTGAGCCGAAAAATATTCAGGTTCAGATATTATTTCACAAAGCACACACTTCAAAACGAACGTAATAAACAAGCCAAGCATATACTTCTTTATAATATGAACTACAAACTAATTTGCGGAGTAGCAGATTCAGACCTATCCAAATAAGTCAAAACAAAAGTCGGTACTCTCTCAATTAGAATTGGAAATAAACACGTTGCGCAATATGATATTCAAACTTCAAACTGTTTGAAGAAGTTTGATTTCAAGTCAAACCTAAAGATATTGAAATCAAGTCAAGTCAAACTTTTTTACAAAAAAGTTTGGTTTTCAAGTCAAGTCAAGTTTGTTGAATAAAATCAAACTAGTTTGACTCGATGCATCTCTAGTGTTAGTTATCTGTGCTAATTTCCATTGTGATAAGAAATAAACTAATCTCATTAGAGAGTTAAATAATTGCGACGTGTCAGAAATTGGAAGCTTTTCTCTGTGAGTTGCTGAAGAGTTTTTCCTCCAAGGTTTTTTTTGGTCGATATTGTGTTGTACTTTTTGATGTATTGTATTCTTTAGTTCATTTTTTGTGAATATTTTTTCAGGTAGTTCTAGTTGATTGGATTTTGTGAGTACCTATAGAAATAATTCTTTTTCAGTTTGTAGTGAGGATTTTTCGTCATTTGGCGTAAGAATTTTGTTAATGTGTGTCGCAAATGTTTAGGCTTTTTCTAGTGAACTGAAAGTACATGTTCCTGTCTCTGTTCTTACTGGTGGGATTGTATAGTTCTTCCTTCGTATGATCCTTGTAGCCTTTATTCAAAAAGCTACCACTAGGCCTAAATAGGCATTATTTCAATGACTTGTCTGAAAAACTCTAGTTACTGCCAAGAACTGTTATTTACTGATTTTGGTACATTTGGAACAACATTTTGATCAACCATAACCATCGTTTTATAGAAATGATTTACCTACTTACTTTGTGGCGTTAAATAGAATTCGTTTGTACATTTGTTATACTATACAGGGTGTAACGAAAATACAGGTCATAATTTTAATCACATATTCTGGGACCAAAAATAGTTTGATTGAACCTAACTTACCTTAGTACAAATGTGCATATAAAAAAAGTTACAACCCTTTGAAGTTGCAAAATGAAAATCGATTTTTTCCAATATATCGAAAATTATTAAAGATTTTTTATTGAAAATGGACATATGGCATTCTTATGACAGTAGCATCTTAAGAAAAAATTATAATGAAATTTGACACCCTATAAAAATTTTATGGGGGTTTAGTTCCTTTAAACCCCCCCAAACTTTTGTATACGTTCCAATTAAATTATTATTGTAGTACCATTACTTAAACACAATATTTTTAAAACTTTTTTGGCTCTTAGTACTTTTTCGAAAAGTCAGTTTTTATCGAGATATTTTGAATATTTGTCAAATCCACCACATATTTGTATATGGTTAAGTACGATTATGGAGACTTGGTAATAATATGAAAATTTATGTATGATTTACATTTTTAGGTATATTTTGAACCGTATTAAAAAAGAAGCCATATCTCGATAAAAGTTGCCTTCTCAAAAAAATACAAAGAGGCAAAAAAGTTTTAAAAACATTTTGTTTAACTAATGGTATCGCAGTAATAGTTTAATTAGAGCGTACACAAACATTTGGGGGGTTTAAAGGAACAAAACCCCCATAAAATATTTATTTAAACATATTAAAAAAGAAGACGCAACTCGATAAAAACTGCCTTATCGAAAAAATACTAAGAGCCAAAAAAATTTTAAAAACATTGAATTTAACTAATGGTACCACAATAATAATTTAATTGGAATACACAGAAAAGTTCGGGGGGGTTTAAGGGAACAAAACCCCCATACAATTTTTATGGGGAGCACAAATTTCACTATAATTTTTCTTTAAGATGCTCCTGCCATAAGAATGCCACATATCCATTTTCAATAAAAAATCTCTAATAGTTTTCGATATATTCGAAAAAATCGATTTTCATTTTGTAACTTTAAAGGGCTATAACTTTTTTTATGTGCATATTTGTACTAAGGTAAGTTAGGTTCATTCGAACTATTTTTGGTCCCAGAATATGTGATTTAATTTATGACCTGTATTTTTGTTACACCCTGTATTCATTAACTTTTTAATAAGTAAATATGAAAAATAATATCAATACAATATTAAGTTGCAACTAATTCAAACAAAAAGTAAGTAAAAATTTGACCCAAGATTTTTTATTTATTTCGGTTTTTTTAATAGATTATCTGATTCTAAAACTAGATGACTCATGTATTGATTTTTGAAAACAGTTGCGAAGCGGCTATTTAGAAAGGCCTGACACCCAATTCAACCAACTGTATTACACAAAACGAATCAGCTCAATCAAATAATCAGTTGTCGTCCGAATAAAGCCATCGGCCTTTGATCGAAAAGCGAAGAAGTCAAGGGAGCTTTTTAAGAGCTTTATCTAGTATCAGAAAAGTCGGGACTGTGGCTGTCAGTCTTACTCGGTAGAGTCGAGACGGATTCGTAATTACGTTTCTTCTGGGTCCGTATTAGCGGCGCCTAGCTTACCGAAGTGCATTATCGTCATTATAAAAGTCATCATCATTAAATGGACTGATCATTCTCGTCGTAGCTTTTCGGTATCTGCGTTCCTTTTAGGCCAATCCAAGAAAAATTTTAACTGTAATGAATTATCTGTATACTTGGTTAAGTCTTCTTCTTCTTGCAGTACCGTCTCCTATCGGAGGTTGGCTACCATCACAACAATTTTAACTTTGTTGGCTGCAGCTCTGAACAATTGTATTGAACTGCACCCGTACCACTCACTTAAATTTCGCAACCAGGAAATCCTCCTACGCTGCGTCCCACATTTCCCTTTCCCGAGATTTTTTTTGGATTATGAGCCTTAGCAGGGAGTACTTTTCCCCTCTCAATATGTGGCCTAGATATTCAAGTTTTCTCGTTTGTATTGTTTTTATGACTTCGAATTCCTTCCTCATCTTCAGCAAAACATCTTGATTTGTTACTCTATCAGTCCATGATATTTTCCACATTCTCCTGTAGCACCACATCTCGAATGCCTTAATGTTTTTGATGTTTATCATTTTCAGTGTCCAAGCTTCCATGCCGTACAACAGTACTGAGAAAACATAGCAGCTTAACATTCTCGTTCTTAATTTCAAATTTATGGCCCGGCAGCATAGTGTTACGCGATTGACTCTACTATTTTATTTATTTATATCTTTAGGCACTAAGTTTAATTTAAATAAAGGAAGACTTAGCTGGTGTTTCTAGGAACATCATCTAAGAGCGAACGTCGCCTTTTGCTTTATTATAATTATTACTGTTTGTCTAGTTTGTATTTTTTTTTGAAAAAAAGCAATAAAGTCATTATTATTATTATTATAAGACTTACTTATATTATTTTATTTACATCACTTATTTATTTTAATAATTACAAATAACACCAACTAACACATCTAATTTATTTACAACTCAAATTTATGATTTAATTAACTAAACATAATAACTTCGATAACTAATATATACATTTCATTAAATCCGATTCGAATACAATTATATCACGCGTCGCGGCTCGTTCATTGACTGACCGACTGCTGCTTAAAAAATCATCCGCTTATATAGATACGGCTCTGCTTCGAGAACATTTGGAAGGCCTGAGGAAGGTCTCCGCCTATCATCGGGAAACTTCTGGATTAGCAGAGACATTACTCGTCGATGACGTGTCGCTGTTGTTTGTTGACTGCTAGGGGCAGGACCGGCCTCAGTTAGAAATTCGTCACAATAGGAACTTTTTCATTTTGATAAATGATTGTCTCGCTATTTCTATTCTCCTCTTAATTTCTCTTGTCTAGTCATTAGTATCACTAAACAGTGAACCAAACTCCTAAATATTTGTAGGACGTAACATTTTCAACTTGCTTATTATTTATGGTTAAATTCACATTGGTGTGCTTCTTTGTTACAATCATATATTTAGTCTTTTTGATGTTCAGTTTTAGACCATACCATACTTGTTGGTATGAATGTTCATGTCTTCCAGCAAATACCTACTGTAAATTTGCTAGGTTATCTGCGTACTATTAGCGTGTCATCAGCGTATCATATAGTATTAATTAACTCTCCGTTAATGTTCATAACAATGTTTTGCTCTAGGAGCGCTTCCCGACGTATTGTTTCGCTATATATATTGAATAGTAGTGGAGAAAGCACACAACCCTGACGGACACCTCGACGAATCTCAATTTCTTCATTTTCTTCGTTAAGTAATCTAAAGTTAAACTAAAAATTATTAACACGTTTTCTCCCCACGTTTTTCTGACTACTGAATGAAACAGTACTTGAAGTAACAAAAAAAAGAGTTAAATCAGGAATTAACTCTTTTTTTTCTTTTTTTCAGTGTTTCAGTTTCAGTTTCAGTGATTCAGTATTTGGTTTTTGGTAAACGATTTAAATTATACTAATACGTTTTTTAGTATTCTACATAATTCAGTACTCCTCATAATTTCAACAAATTAACGTGGAAAGACTGGCCTATTTTGTTCGCGCCCTTGCCTTTCATGTCGGCGACCATCTTCCGACTATTTTGACAACTCTTCGGCGTTTTTTGCAGAATCATTTTTGCCGTCGTTATCATAAAAAGTGTCAATTACTTCAAGGATATATGTCATTAACGAGTAACGAGGAAACTTGAAGTTCTTCAAATTTAACTATCTTGTTAGTTTATTTTTGGTGATTAGTATCTACATAGATTTTGTTTTGAGTTTGCAGCTGTAGTTACAATTATTTTTATTTTACAATAGGATAATGTTAGACTAATAATGTATTAACAATAAGAAATTCTGTCAAATTTCTGATTAAAAATTCAATTAGTCTATTTGTAAATTGTTTAGAAATTTCTAAATCGAAAATAATTTGTTAGGTCCCAAGTTACTATATGGTAAAGAAGTAATCCACATTGCATTTTCCTGTAATGTTAACGGAAAATATTGGGAAATTAGGTAGTGTAGTACAGGGGCGTCATTTGGGCGTCCAGGGGGGGGGCATTTGCCCCCCCTGGCCCTAAAAAATGACTGAAATTTACAAAAAATACATCAATATTCATCATAACATCATATATAATGTATTGTATATATAGTGCTTGCCCCCCCCCAAACAAAATTTCAAATGACGCTCCTGAGTGTAGATTAGGTCCATTTGACAGGCTATGTGGTAAGAGGCTCTTGATTAAGTTGTTTGTTAGTAAAGGTGAAGAATTTCGCAGTATTCATCATCTCATTGTTTGATTTGCGTGTATAGAATAATTGCTATGTGGAAATGCTATCAATGAGTGTCCCCGTTTAGGATTTTGTCCTCTTCAGGGTTTGTAGTGAATGTATCGAGTTGAACAACGAAAAAGTGGCCGCAAAAGCAAACAGTCCGAAAAACACACTGGGGTATGTGTCGTGTCCTGGTGTTTCTGGTGTTCCTGGGTTATGCCGGACGGTGGTGTCCAGAAGGCTAAAAAGACAACAGAGAAGAATGTTTGATGGAGTTGTTGTTGGTTCCATAGACATTTACTTGTACTGTCCGTGCTTTGCCCTCGACCACCCCTCTAGAAACCATTGTACGCCAACTGGTAGAACCAGCAGCCCTCGTCGGCGGTCAAGAGGTGGTTTTGAGCGCAGCGTGGACAGTGAGCGTTCGAGTGGTGAAAATAGTTGCGGCTATTTTCTTGGGACGAACAGGTATAATTGTGCAATGAAGTTGGGAAACCGCAAAAAACCAACTTCTCCCTGTTCGGGGTAGGGAAGAGGATGAGTTATAGGTGGGTGCGGTAGGCTAACGGGGTAGCCTCGAGGATGTTTTCGTATTCTACCGGGAGTTCGTCAATGCATGTTTGCATTAGAGCAGGCGGTGGATGAATCTTTTTGCGCTTGGGCTTTGCGCGGTAGAATACGTGGCCGGAAGATGAACAGGAACATTTGAGAGATTCTTGTGTGTCGGAGGGGGGACCGTTGATTACTTTGGTTGAAGTGAGGTTCCTGTTCAGAGAGTTTATTCTCTCACTGATTTTGGGGATGTTTCAGTATTCAAATACAAAAAAGTTTATATAAGCAATTAATAATCAAGATCACAAAATTTGAATAATGCACTAACCTTAGATTAACGAAGCACTAACTTAACTCTGACTATGCAAGTCATACTAGCATTGAAAATAACTCCAAATGTTTTGTTCTTTTGAGATCATTTAATTCTCTCTCTCTTCAATCCTGACCCCCCGGAGGGAGTGTAGTGGTAGACGTCATGTCGTGTATTGTCCGTCTCCAAAGATCTCTGTCTCTGGTCATTTCTTTTAACTCATGCATAGGTCTTTTACATATTCCCGTAATTTGATCGATCCATCTTGTTGGGGATCTTCCTCGTGATCTTCGGCCTTCCACCTTTCCTTGTGTAATGAGTCTTTCCATGTTTTCTGTATTTGCTCTCATAACATGTCCAAAGTATTTTAATTGTTGGAGATGGACTTTACTAGATAGTCGTTGGCTAACTTTTAGCTTTCTTAAAATTGAATTATTTGTACTATGGTCGGTCCAAGGAATTCGTAGCATTCGTCTCCAACAGAACATTTCAGTGGCGTCTATATTTCTTCTTTCCGAATTTCTCAGGGTCCAAGATTCACATCCCTAGGTCAATATTGGGAATATTAAGCAGTTGATCAACCTCAGCTTTAACGCTCTTGAAATTTGACAGTCCTTCCATATTGTGGTCATTTTGCTGTGGCGACTTTTGCTAGATCACATCTACGAATTATTTCTTCTTGTAGTGACCCTATATTTGTGATAAATGATCCCAGATATATAAGTATGAGCTCACAACCTCAAACCGATCAATTGTGGTTATGTGTGGATGATTGTTACGTAGTCTATCCACTATCATGATCTTTGTCTTTGATACGTTTAATTTGCGGTTCTCCTGTCTCTTCTTGAACCGAAGATATATACCCCCAAAAAATATGCCTTTTTGTACCTACCAAGTCCTATAGCTGGCTTATGGGTAATCAAAAGTCACAAACTACACCGCTTCTGAATCGGCCCTGGTCCCCTCTTCAAACACAGAAAAAAAATTCAGATCGGTTTAACTTTTCCACACACATACATACATACATATCCACAAACACTTTCCCTTTTTTAAATAGAAATTGAGTCATATTTCTGAGCTCGGTAACTTTTGAATGGTATAACCGATTTTCAAAATTAGACATGCGTTGGAGAGGTAATGATAAGTACTATTAGAAGCCGCAAAGGTCGGACTTAAATTTTCGATGTTTTTGGGAGTTTTGGGGACGAGATCAAAAAACAGACCCTAAATAGGGAGAGCCGTAAAATCCACACCCTTGGACCAAAATGGATGGCTGACATATAAATGGGTGAGTCTTTTCCTGAACTTTAAGATGGGAGTTGACCCAATTTTCAATTCAGTCAGATTTAGAAAATCGAAAATTTCGTGTATATATAGTGTCGCGTGTAGGGAGTGTGGGTGTGCGCCACTGGCGAGAACTGCCGTTCTCTGGTAATGCTATGAGATCTAAAATGAAACAAGATCAGTTAACTGGCCTAGCAACTTTGTGCATTTAGAATGATTAAAAAAACTCGAATAACACCGGTATTATAAATATTTTCACTATTATAAAAATATAATCAAAATTTAATAAAAGTTATATTTTAAATGTTTCTTATTAATTCCTATTATTGATAATTTTATTTCCATAAAAATTAAACAATTTTTTTCGCTCTTCACTTTTTGCCTGGGGCCCGCTTCACTTCTTACCGGGGCCCGCTCATCCCTCTCCGTGTATATACATATAGGTAGGAACATACATTTTTGATATTCTTTCATTAATTCAGTAATTTTCACCACTATGTTCCTCCAAACATTCAAATCAAAAGATTAACAATGGACTAAGCGTGTGTGGTCGTATATTTCAAATTGCATATTTCAATAATACCGAGTGTACGTGATAGTTGTCGCCGTTTGATCTTGCCGCCGGTGCGGTGGTTCGAAGGCGTAGGAGGATTGAACGAGGTCTGCGACCAATTGTGTCGCCTATTCTTCATTTGAATATTTCATCAATAGTGTCATCGCCTTGCATTGCATTCTGAGAAAAGTTGTACTGACATGAAAGTTGTACAAAGAAATTTCCTACAATATGCGATTTCTTAAAATTTTTAAAAATTGTCACCCTTGTTGCAAAATAGCAATAATTGCGAAAAGACGATAAAAAAACAAGTATTTGCATTTTACGTTTTTCAACCATCTATGCTACACTTAGGACCTTGATATTTTACCAAGAAAAACTTTATGATATAAGAAAACAATACTGTAAATTTCATTAAGATCGGTCGAATAGATTTTGCTAAATAAATTTTGCAATCCAGCTTTAGCAAAAAAAAATTAATTTTTTCAAAATCTTCGAGGACTGAATATAAAGCAGAGAGCAAGTTTAATTTTTTTACTTATAGAAAAATAACGTACCTTTCGATTGCAATTTACAACATTAAAATCGGTTAACCACTACGGCGTCAGGAATTTTTTTAAATACACTTTTTTTTTGGTGCTACGCGCAGGACAGCGGATAGTTTGCTTTGATTGAGCATTCCAATGTCCTTTGATAATGATTGACAAATTTTAATTTTTGGTAAATTTCGATATAAATAAATTAATTTGTTTATTGCAAAATAAAAACACATGCTCTGTCTTTTGAAATAGCACTTTTTTTGGCAAAAACTTTCTTTGTTCGTATATTTTAAGTTAGAGAATAAAAGTTTATTATTTTTAAACATATGCAACTGTTTAAACAATATTTCACAAACAATAATCAAATTAATTTGATTTTTGTGGAATTAAAATATTAAAATACAACAAAATATAGTGTAAGAAACTAATATATTAGATAAAGATTGGAAGAAATTTTGGTGGAAATAAACTTTGTGAATCGAACACCGCTGTCCTGCGCGTAGCACCAAAAAATAATGTTTATTTAAAAAAAATCTATTGCACCGATATTAATGAAATTTACAGTATTGTTTTATTGTATTATATAGTTTTTCCGGGTAAAATATGAAGGTCCTAAGTCTAGCATAAATGGTTGAAAAACGTAAAATGCAAATACTTATTTTTTTATGGTTCTTTTGCAATTATTGCTATTTTGCAACAAGGGTGACAATTTTTAAAATTTGTAACCAATCCTATATTGTAGGAAATTTAATTACACAACTTTTATATCAGTACAGCTTTTCTCGAAAGTGAATACTTTGAAAGTTATAATCAAAAAACGAAGAAAATAATCGAATTTTTCCTTCATTTTTTGACATTTTTATTATTTAAACAATGTTCCGGACAGTTTTGAGAGGGAGGATAAACCAATTATTATTATAGGAGTTAATTCCAAGAAATCTCTGCAAAAAAATATGAGTCACCTCTCAACGTCCATCTCAAAACAGATGCGCCCTGGACTATCACCAATGGCTTATTTTTCAATATTTGCCCTTGAAATTTTTTTTTGTTATTGTTTAAATTGTACTGAATATGTTTATTTAATTTAAAAATAAAATAATGCTACAGTTTAAAAAAATTCACAAAAATGTGCTTGAAATATTGATTTCAAACCATAACCCTCCTCCCCTTAAGGAATGGTTGCTCAATATCTTAGTAGGTAAAGGGATCAGCGACTAACTTGGAAAAACCAATATTTACCAAAAGGAAGTAAGCAGGATTAAAAATAAATAAAATATACTTACTCCTAGAAAGTAAATCGAAACCACTTTAAGTTAACAAATTGAGATTTTAGAAATGAAATCTTCAAAATTATAAGAAATCAGATCAGATTATCTCATTGTAATACATCTCTAACGTCTTTACCTTTTGGTATTGATTTTTCCCTCAAAATCTCCTTCCTCTTCTTAAAATACATTTCCTATTTAATTATTCCTTAATTTCGTTTAAAATTTAACAACCAATAAGCCTGAGATTCCTGCATATACAATTTGATTGTATAAACCCAATTGGAGAATAATTTAACCCAAAAGAGGGTTTAAATCCAAATAATATGTCGCTTTAAATAAGCTTTTTCGCCGGAGGGTAAAAGCCGACAGATACTGCCAGTCACCCTTGCGATTACCAACCAATCGGTGATTAAAATTTATAATGCGAACGACGAAAAGAGGAATTCTGGATGCCGGATATTGACGAGAAAATTTACAGATTTCCTTATTGGTGCTCGCAAAGGGTGCACCAAAGATATATAGAATATATTAGGAGTAAAATATCTTTTGTAAGAATATAAGGGTTAATTCCCTTAAAAATCTCAAGGTATGTAATTGTATTTATCATATACAAAACGGAAAGGATTAATGGGTAAGCAGCTGAATAATGAAGCCAACAGTCTTCTTTTTTTCAATTATCAGATTTATTTCAGTATGTATTTATACCTGTATATACATATATGTCTGTACTAACATCTAAGGTACATTTCCTTATCCATTTCATTGTAAAAATTTTCAATTTTTCCTTTCAATATGTTAAAAATATTCATATTTTAATGTCAGCTGTCAAACGTCAACGCAGAGCAAATAAAAACAGATTTGAATATCCGACTTTGTCAGTCAGCTGTCTCTACTAGTCCAAGAATGGATGGGTGATACCTACACCCATACCATGAAAAAAGTTTTTATGTGTTTGTGCAGCGTGTATGTGGCCGTTTTTTCTGTTTTTTACTGTTTGGTGTTGTATGGAGGACAAAGCAGTTAGCATTTTCAATCAAAATTCATATTTATATTCATAAGATGCCAGGCGCGGATCCAAGGGGGAATCAATGGGGTCAATTGCCCCCTCCTTGAGACTTCGCCTGGTGTCGCCTTTTTTAAGAAGGAGATAATTACGATTGAAAATAAATAGTGAGTTTTGTGTCCTGTTGATAACTGAATAACGGAATGAAACATAAAACAGAATTCCTTCTCCAAAGTACGTGTTCTCGGTCTTACTGTATGGTGTCGAGTCTTGGACTGTGAATAAAATCGATCTACTTACCTAAATCGCCTTGAGGAGTTCGAAATGGGGTTCTATAGAAGAATTTTAAAAGTATCTTGGGTGAAGAAGATTCGAAACTCCACAATACTAGAACGTCTCAGCAAGACTACTGAGATTATAGAAGGCATCAAGAAGAGAAAAGTGGAGTATTTTGGACATGTAATGAGAAGTTTCAAATATAGGTTGCTACAAAATATTATGCAAGTGAAAATAGAAGGCAAACGCAGTCCAGGACGAAAAAGCACTTCGAGGTTGCATGATTTAGGGTGGCAGTGAAGAAAATTAAGATAGCTATGATAGTAACCAACATTCTGAAAGGACATGGTACATGAAGAAAAATAAAGTCACAGCCCATACCGAAAAATAATCATGCGTACGCGAGTGACGAGAAAATTTTTATTTCATTGCCCCCTCCTTGCAAGGTTGCTGGATCCGCCGTTGTAAGATGCACATGATTACACCTCAAATGTGGCGGTACTTTTTTACTATTTGACGTAAGTAAAAAAAGAGTTTTGTACTACTTTTTCTTACAAGATCTCTTTTTTTATTTTAGCATTAGCTCCGATGATGACGTTTATGTCGAAAGCGCTCAGCTAAAGAAATAAATTATTTACAAACTTTGACATACTACATTTTCATTTTAATCCGGTCAACTTAGACATCAAAATAGTTGGCAAATAACAAAAATTGCCGGAGAGCAAAAAGTCCCCATCGATCCCATGTGTGCAACAAAATTTATTCGGGGTCAAAGGTCAAAATTTGATATTTTTTGGATTTTTCTCGAAAAGGTAAGTTCTATCAAAAAAGAACCTTATACCAAAGTTGTAGATCTTAAAATTCTCTACAAAAATAGTCCTTACTATTTTTTTTCCTAAGAGTTGCCATTCCTGAGATATCGCGATTTTAAAAGTTACTTTATACATTATATGCACATATTAAGCCACGCATATGCATAATGTGGCACTTAAGACAAGTATAAATGCCTATTTGTGTCTCTTTTATACAATATATTATCATACTATCCTGAAAATATTTCTTCAAAAGATAATCAATCCCAAACTGAATTTCCTCTATCCACGTGGCCTTGAAAAACATCTGGCTATCAGGGGCGGTTTCGCCATTGGTTCATTTGTGCAGTGAACACCCAATCAAATTTCATTAAAATACATATTTTTAAAAATCTCATAAATATCATTAAAATATTTTTTCTTAAATCTCATAAATATCATAGTATCATTAAAATATAACTGTATTTATTAATCACATAATTTGTTTGCACAACACCGCTACGCTAGAACGTGGTAAGTGCAGAATTCAAATTGAACCCAGCCACTATACAGTAACCCTATAGAGGAACGAGAGCTCTTAAATCCGTGAACCAGGGATTCTCCTATCTTAAAACATTGACCATTTGTGCACTGCACACAGAGACCGGGGCGAAGCGTTTCGATTCACAGTTTGGCATTTTCTGTTGTGGGATTTTATTAAATACAATATTGGTAGGTAGTTTTTTTAGGATGGTGGAGCCTTATTCAGTAACGTTTATAAAAGAAAATGCAAATAGTTTTGAAAATCGACATCTTATAAAAAGAATGGACTAACTTGGCCGGAGATAAACTTGATACAAGAATGTGCAATAAGAAACAAAAAGTTTAAACATTGTTTTAAAGTTGAACACTATAGAAAAACTTAGTGATTATGTGGGTGTGATAAACTACATTCTTTATTTTGTTTTCCATGTTTAGTATTTTCAAAGAATAAAACTATAATTTCAATCTCGATCTTTGGATGCCGTTAAAATAAACGGATTTTTAAACAGTTTTGACAAAGCCATTTCATTATTCGTAACTTCTGCCTCCACCTTCACCACCTAAGAAGCGCCATCATTCAGTAGGTATCATATTCTGCACAAAACAAAAAAAGTGTGTGACATCCTGACTAATCGGGTCAAAGATAGGTTTCATTTTACAGAACATCTTTTGGCGAGGCCCCAAAAATTTTTCGCCTGCGGCGCGTATTCACCATTCGTATAATTACATTCTTTAATTGAACACCCTCCTTAAATTACCACGAGCCGCCACTGCTGGCTATGCTATACCATTGTTTAAAAAAGAACAGATTGTCTATTGTAAACAATGGCTACAGTATTGTCCGTAGGTCTTGTTCATAATATTATCGTTTCTTTTAGTGCTAAAGGTTCAGTTTAAGTGAATATAAGTGCTTATTACAAGCGTCTACCATTTGGCAGACATTACGGGCTTACAGTGACAGTGGTATTTGATGGCCACAGTGACTCGACAAAGAATATTAAAGCTGCAGAACAACGTCGTCGAACTACAAAAACGTCATCGAGTTCCGAGATTATCTTTGATGAAAATATAACAGTTCCAGCGAATCAACAACAATTTTTCGCTAACATTAATAATAAATCTCGTTTCATTTCCATGTTAACTAACAAATTAACAGCTGCGAATATTGAAGTGAAACAAGCTAAAAATGACGCATGTCCTTATAATTGAGACAGCAATTGAAAAATTTAAGGCAACAAACACAAACATTGTAGTTGGTGAAGATGTTGATTTGTTAGTACTGCTTACTGCAAGGACTGCAGTAGATAAAGTTATTTATTTTCTGAAACCTGGAAGGGCTCAACAGCGAACAGAGATATATTCTTCGAAAAGATTATCGGCTTATCCCAAATGCCAAAAGTACATTTTATTTTTACATGCGATAACCGGCTGCGACACTACGTCAGCAATGTACAGAAGGGGCAAAACGTCAGTACTTAAATTATTCGAAAAAAAAAAAGATTTGACTGACTGCTGTACAGTTTTTACAGAACTTGATTCCACACCGGAAACAATAATTACGGAAAGAATTCGCTTTCTTCTTGCGGTTTATGGACCTCAAAAAAATTAGTTGTCTTGATAAATACCGATACTTAACTTTTGTAAAAAATACGCGAAACAAGAAACAAGTACAACCTATCATGTCTTCCTCCAACATCAGCATCTGCTTTTCAACATTTGTATCGAGTATATTATCAAGTTCAAAACATGGCTAGGCAATGAACTGAATCCAGAAGACTGGGGTTGGAAATTAATAGATAATACTCTGGAACCGATTAAAACCTTACTCCCACCTGCTCCAGAAAAACTCCTTAACACTATTTTTTGCAATTGCAAAAAGGTTGTAGTGCCAAATGTGGATGTAAAAAAGTCGGGTTGCTGTGTTCTCTAGCGTGTACCAACTGCCAAGGTCAGTCTTGCTCAAATGTTCAGTTTAGTACAACAGAGAAAGACTCCTGTGATTTTAATGAAGACACCGATGACTCAGTCACATTTGAACAATTTTTTAACATCCAGCAAGAGGAAGAGGAAGAAGATAAAATCGAAGAAGACTTTTGACTGTTGAAGTAGACTTTCAAGAATATTAATCTCATTAAAATGTCTAAAGAAATCAAAACAATAGTTAACCTAATAATGAATAGCATTATCAATAATCAATATCAATAATAAGGTAATATCTAGAACTTTACCGGTATTGTTTACTTAAATTATCCTAAAATTGTCAAAACAGTTAGTGGAGTAGGCCTACAGGGAAACCAAGGTAAAAAAAAAAACGCGCCGAGTACTCTACCTCACAGGTGGTGTAGAAACGTGTGCATATCATGTATAATGTGACTCTTAGAATCGCGATATCTCAGGAATGGCAACTCTTAGGAAAAAAATAGTAAGGACTATTTTTGTAGAGAATTTTAAGGTCTACAACTTTGCTTTAAGGTTCTTTTTTGATAAAACTTACCGTTTTCGAAAAAAATCCAAAAAATCTCAAATTTTGACCTTTGACCCCGAATAACTTTTGTTGCACACATGGGATCGATGGGGACTTTTAATACTTTATTTGTTATGGTATACCCTAGCTCTCCACCAGAATTTGGCCCTCCGGCAATTTTTGTTATTTCAAATGTCTATACATATAGACTTATTGATATATTATTTTGTTTCTATTAAAATTAAAGCAATGAATTTTGTGCCAAAATTTTTAGGATATTATTACGCTAAATTATAAAATATTAAAAACGTTCATAATATGTTGCGCTACCTGTTGACCTACACTGTATAATAGAACTATTTTGATCATCCCATTACGTACGTCCCTGATTCACTGAGATAAATCGGTAAATACTTAATGGTAAAACCGATGATGATGTTTCAGAAGCATGTACACTGTACACACCATCATAAAATCACCGATGTTACATTATTGGTGATGATACGTAGTTTTTGTGCCAGACAGTTTGTAGTTCACTTTCATTATAAAACAAGTACTTACGTTGGAATTCCTAGACATAATTTATAGTTCATTCACACACTTTTCAGTTTTTTCAATCGTGACATGACTAATGATATTTTAAATCTTCGCTTACACCATTTTTATACGGTAATAAGTAGTCTTAAAAATAAAATGAATGGTATAATGTCATAAGTGTACCTTGGCACTTAATACGTAGGAATTAGTGAATTAGGTAAGTAAATATATGAAATATAAATTTAATTAAGTAATTAATGATACAGTTTCATTATATGTATGGTACTTACTTTTAAACGATGTGAAAATAGTAGGTATCTATTCATATTACCAGAGAACGGCAGTTCTCGCCAGTGGCGCACACCCAACCCCCCTACACGCGACACTAATATGTACACGAAATTTTCGATTTTCTAAATCTGACTGAACTGAAAATTGGGCTCCCATCTTAAAGTTCAGGAAAAGACTCACCCATTCCTATGTCAACCATCCATTTTGGTCCAAGGGTGTGGATTTTACGGTCCTTCCTATTTAGGGTCTGTTTTTCGTTCTCGTCCCCAAAACTCCCAAAAACTTCGAAAATTTAGGTCCGACTTTTGCGGCTTCTAATACTGATCATTACCTTTCCAACGCATGTCTAATTTTGAAAATCGGTTATACCATTCAAAAGTTACCGAGCTCAGAAATATGACTCAATTTCTATTTAAAAAAGGGAATATGTTTGTGGATATGTATGTAATATGTATGTATGTATGTGACTGGAAAAGTTAAACCGATCTGAATTTTTTTCTGTGTTTAAAGACGGGGTCAGGGCCGATTCAGAACCGGTGTAGTTCGTGACTTTTGACCACCCATAAGCCAGCTGTAGGACTTGGTAGGTACAAAACGGCATATTTTTGAGGGTAGGTATATATCTTCGGTTCAAGAAGAGATAGGAGAACCGCAAATACACCAAATCAATAGTGTTGAGCTTTCAAATGGTGTGTAAGACGTCACGATTAGACATACACACCTCAGTATAGCCGAAAAACTGAAAAACTAAACTTTGAAAATTTTGGTTTTTCGATAATTACTCAAAATTTCACCCTACGAATTGCGCCAATAACTGAGCGTTTGTAGAAGGACTCTAGACGAATCTAACGGTGTATACCTCATATCCGGGAAAATTCGAATTTTTAAGTTATAGGCTTCATAACGATGATCAAATCTATTATCTATGGATAAAAACGGTTTTTCAAGCTGAATAGAAGGTATTAAGCTACAAAAGTATAATCCAATTAACGATTATTCTCGAAACGATTTATGTAGTTGTAGTGGTTGCCGCTAAATTTGATCTGGCAAGGGGCAATCCGAGTTTATTTACCGCCCATCACAATTTTTTTTTTTCAATCTATTTCAAAAAAAAATCTAGTGTACATTCGATGGACACTAGATCATTTGGGAGGTAATGAGACAAAGGCGACCATTTATAAAGCGTAACGTGAACCGAGAAACATTGCATTCAACTTCATACATTTAATTTATAAATAACTTTGAAAAACTCCCGATACAAGAATAAAAAACCGCTAAACGCCCTAAAAATAAGTGGCGCATACAATATTCCAGCTACAAAAGATCTGATATGAATATTACGTGGCGCGAAAATGTATTTTTATTTTGATGCAACACAAAATTCTAGTTGTATTTTAAAAGATTTTTCCATAATATTTGCTAAATAATTTGAAGTAAACGCGCCACAAAAGAGTTTCAAAATTCAAACTCTATCAAGGTTAGTAACCTTAGGTTACTTTTGGTGGCGCGTTTTATTTTAAATTGAGCAAATATTATGAAAAAATCTTTTAAAATAAAACTAAAATTTTGTTTTGCATCAAAATGAAAATACATTTTCGCGCCACGTAATAATCATATTAGATCGTTTGTAGCTGGAATATTGTATGCGCCACTCCTTTTTACGGCGTTTAGCGGTTTTTTATTCTTGTCATATACATACGCACAAAAGAATGAAACACAGGTACCTACTTATCTAAAATTCACAAGAGACAAAAAGAATTTAACAATGAAAATACTGAGTGAAAAAATCTGTAGGTATTTGTAGAAATTTTTACAACATGAAACAAAAACGTTATAAAATTACGAAAATTTTCTTCTGATTAGGACTTAGGTAGATTAAATTGCTTGATTGATTTCAATAACTTTGCAATACATGGTTAACTTTATTAGTTTACTAGCCTTAACGAATATCATAATCATTCAGTTAATCGTGTCCACTGCTGGACATAGGCCTCCCTCAGTTCTTTACGGTGTTCTCTACACTGGGCCGCTTGTAGCCAGTTTTCCGCTACTTTTTTCACGTCGTCGGTACATCTATTAGGTGGTCGTCGTCGTTTTCATTTATAGTTTCTGTGTCTCCAATCCATCATTCGTCTTGTCCACCTTCCGTCTTGTGTTTTCGCTTAGTGCCCTGCCAGTTCCACTTAACATTGTGATTTTTTCGATGCCTGATCTTTGTTTGGTTTGTTGGTTTGTTATTGTGGTCTCAACGACTTATGCCCAGAATAGAGAACTTGCATAAAATTTTAAATTGGAAAAAAATGTTATAAATCACAACAGAACATAATTTAAAACATGTATCAAAGATACATGCATACAAACGAAGCAACCCGAAACAAAACAAAAGTAAGGGATGCCGTGGAACAAGCGGCTAAATTAAAATGGAAATGGGCTGGACACAACGAACGTCTCGAAAATGGTAGATGGAGCAAGGAAGTTGGAAACTGGCGACCGTACGAAGCGAAGAGACCAAGAGGAAGACCTCAAATGCGCTGGAGTAATGACATCAGAAGAGTCGCAGAACCAATGTGGAAACGCCTCACACACAACAGAGATGAATGGCGAGAAATGGGAGAGTGTGACGTTCCGCCCCTTATAGAATCGATTATTGATGGGAAGATATTATTTAACTATCCAAAATATTATTTAATTATTTTCAGAATTATTTTCTTTCAATGTTTATTCAAATAGAACTTAAACCCATCTCAGAATTTTTAAATGCTTGATGACGTCACATTTAAAACGTGGCAACATTGGTTTCCCCACTTTGACAGCCAATGCTTAGTAGAGGGGTACGAAGGATTCAGCTGTGAACGTGAGCCTTGGATTGCCATTGTTTCTCGAGTGTTCGGTCTGAATCGTAGTGTGCGGGGTCATTAGACTCAATTATTCACCTCTAATTCTCAGTTCCAAATTGATTAAATATTACAATAAAAGTATAGTGAAGTTATCCAGCAGCAGTGGATTTGAAGAATTTTAGAGCATACTATATCCAATGAGTTCTACCCCGGTAAATACACATTTTATTAAGTATTTTATTCAGCCATTTTGGAAGTCCTTGACATTTGCTAACTAAGTTTCACATAGTCTATTTTCATGGTTTTTATGTTTTATTTTCATGGATCAAACTCATCTAGAGATAATTCAATATTCGTTGTTAATTTGTGCTTCCAGTTGGAAAATAGAGCTAATTTAAACTCCATTTTTTATATTCCTTTCAAGTCTACAGAACTCCTATCTTTTGAACGATGATCAAATAAGTATCCATCGCTTAGTCTTACTATATTTCATCCTTGTATAATATATCTATATACCGGTGTATATATTATAATAAAATATTCTTTCACAGTAATTATATTTTGTATTTCAATTGGAAATTACTTGTGTTATTTGACCAAGGTCATCTGATAGCAACTTGATAAAAGGTCAAGCTGTCTAGTCATTCAAGTTTTTGGACTTAATGACCTATTTCTTCTTATTCCCATAGGAATAAAAACACCTCCTCGTATCTCTTGCTTCTTTTTTTTGACATTGGTAGATTGGTAGTAACACCACACTGTGTTTTTTTTAGCACCTACCATGAAATCTTAAAGCCACCCTACAACAACACCAAGGCCAGACCACACAGAGAGAAACAATCAATAGGCGACCAGCCTGGATTATTTCCACATTTTCTTTTTTTTGAGTACCTCCAGCTGCTTTCCAACAGTTTTGAGTACCTTCAGCTGCTTTCTACCAGTCTTCCTCTCCTGTACCTCCAGCAGGACAGCTGCTAGCGAGAGTTAGCACCCTTGGGTGCTCATTACATCAACTTCAAGATTAGGAAAGAGTGGTTTGTTTGGGAACATTTACTGTGCTCTTATTAAAGACAGACTGGTTTTGTGATATTTAGTACATTTTTTTTTATAGTTCAATTGCACACACATTTTTCCTGCTTTATATTTTTTATAGGTTTTTTTTCTTTACAACATAATATTTAATTGATAGCGTTCCCCAACACTCTGCAATCTATAAAGGTATAAATTTCTGAGCTCAGATATTTTCCCTGATAATAGTAGTCGGTACTCTTATCTTGATTATTTTTAGGCTGTGTTCCACTTTTGTATAATTATTTAAACTCATTCCATTATTTTAGTATATGTTTAATTAAATTTTTAAAAATTAACTTCACATATTAGTCAAAATTGTAATTATTAACTTTATTTAACTTGAACTTATTAACTTTACTTAACTTTAACTTATTAACTTTATTTAACTTTAACTTTAATTTATTAAATTCATATGAACTTCTGGATTCTAATCCCTCAGATTAGTTTTTGGTTTCACTTGTTATTATTACTATTATAAACCACGAGTTAGGAAAAGGATCTGTGTATCCACTCGTAGGTTTATTTATTCAATAAGGCTTGTGCCTGTCCCACTCACAGTGAGGTATTTATATGTTATATATAGTATCAGGTAGTATTTAATTAAGGTGTACGTATTATAAACGTACAATTATTATTTGGTGAGGGTTCTACTAACCTAGTTGTAAGTTGTACTTCCTGTATTAGAGGTACCCGTAGTCAGTTTTTCTAACCTTATAAAGAGTATTCTTAGATCATAGTTGTATGATGATTTTGTAATTGACTTTCACTAGTATCACTTTTTCCTGTCATGTTAGAGTTACACACTAGTTACTTGTCCTAACTCAGAGGTTGTTAAAAAGATCTAGTAGTTACATTCAATAAATATACATTTATTGTGATTTTTTTTTTCTTATTACTCCTTTATTTTTAGTAGTATATTTTATAATTTAATAATCTTTAATAACTTTTCACATACTTGTACTACAAATTTAACATACTCTATAGCAGCGTAGAATACCTGGAAGAGCGTTAACCTAGTTATCCTTCTTCTGGCGCCCAAAAATTCATTCTATTTTCAGTATATTATTATATTTACTCTATCTATTTTCTGAACATTATCTTCATATCTTCTTTTCGAGCCATCATTGTCACTTCCTTTAATCTATTGTCTGGCCAAAAATAGCCGTGCAAATTGGCCGAATCCTTCCTTGAGTGTCAAGTGGCCCTTCTCATACATATTTAGCTAGCCATTCAAGTTATATCTATCTATTAATGATTTCTCATCTCTAGTCCTGTATCAATTCGATATTCTTTGTCTTGGCATCCTTCCATACAAATACTACTACAAAGTTGTATTTTAGTTACTCCAGCTTCTTCAACGGAGAAGCCACACATTTTTGTCCTTTGGCTACATTAAGTAGATCTTCTTCTTTTTACTACTTCTGTTGGAGTTTACCACTCCCTTTTCATTCACTCCAACAGAAAATCATCAGCTAGTTGTTACATCGGCTTTCCAACGTGGTGGCTTTATTTTTGGTCTGAGACAGTATTCATTTAGGTCAATTCTTCTCTTTTATCTGAAATCTCTTTGTTATTTCCGTTTGGTATCCTATACACATATTGTTACTTATTTATTTTATTTTTAATTTCTGATACATATCAGGTATTCTTAAACGCTGTTTTGATTTTTGTTTATATTTTGGGACCTCATTATAGTATATGTTTGTGCAGCTTACATTCTGGGTTAGATTTTGAATTTTTATTGGGAACTTATATTTAATATTGCTATTAATAATATAATTCATATAACAATTTTATTTCTTCAGTCAATAGTGGTATAGTTGGAGGTACAACTAAGTGTTGATTATTATTATTATTATTATAGATATATATTTTTTCTAGAGTGGTGGTAAGTTACATATAAATAAAAAAATTTACTTCCAGTATTTAGGTAGTAGGTTTACTTGAGTATACAATATTTATTGGATTATTTATCCATTTATTTGATCTTATATATTTATTTGATCTTATTTATTAGATTATATACTGCATTATATATATATGTTTTTTTTTGCTGGCTATTTTGATTTTGTTGGTGTGTTGCTGATATTTTCTCGGTTTATATTATATATATTTTGCGTGCAAACTTTCATATTTTCATATTTTTCATATTTCTGTTCTTTGGACTATTTGTCAATAACTTTGCTCTCATCATGTGTGCTTTTAAAGCTGAACATCTTCTGGTGGATGAATTGGATTATGAATTAAAGATTCGGGACATAATGCCAGAGGAGTCGACAACTGTCGATAAAAAACGCAATCTTTTGAGAGGTGCTTTGAAACAAGAAGCTGGCAATAGAAGTTTTCTCCAAATTTCAGCTGTATCCCTTCCTTTTGAGGAACAACAAAAAGGAATCACTGAAACATTGGACAGCTTGTCTAAAAAAATCGAAAAGTTTAGGGGAACTGTAAAGGATACAGAGTATGCGCGATTAACATCTCGTCTAGGCCATATTTCTGCCCGTGTACACTTGCTACACTGTCCTTCTGAAGAACAGGAACCGTTCAAGAGGTCTGTTTCTCTTAAAATATTAACACTAGAGGGTGAACTTGATTCTAGAGTTAACCCCATTGCTACCTCTACTCCTAATGCTTCAGTCAATGTACCTAGCTTTACGTACTCCAAACCTGTTCAAGTACACAAATGGGGTATTTCATTTTCAGGTGAAAAACAGCACACTGATGTGATGTCATTTTTAGAAAGGGTTGAATGTCTTCGAATATCTAGAGGTGTTTCGGAAGAGGATTTGTTTGCTGCTTCTGCTGAGTTGTTCACCGGGACCGCTTTTACATGGTTTATGAATAACAGGGGTAATTTTTCTTGTTGGTCTGATCTGATTAAAAAGTTGAAGTCGGATTTTCTTCCGTATTCATTCCAGGATGATTTATTAGATCAAATTAAGAATCATAAGCAGAAACCTGGGGAATCTGTTACTATGTTTATTAATACTATATTAGGTATGTGTAGTCGTTTAGACACTCCTTTGTCAGATTTAGCTAAAATTAAAATCATCCTTAAATGTCTATTGCCCTTTTATCATCAACAATTAGCTCTTATGGACATTCAGAACATTGATGACCTTACTATAAAATGCAAACGTTTGGAGGAAACGTTATCCTGGTCTTCTCAACCTCCATCCACATCTCGATCCTCTTCTAACTCTTCTTCTCAGCCAACTTCCTTTAGGCAACGTTCTTGGCTAAATAAGGGTCATGAACATAATGTTTCGGTTGTTAGTTCTCTTGTCTGCTGGAATTGTGATCAGCCTGGTCACCCATTTTACAATTGTGGGATTCCTCAAAATCGTATTTTCTGCCATGGTTGTGGCCGAGAGAACACCCTTAAAAGAAACTGTTCTAAGTGTTCGGGAAACGACACGTCGGAGGTCCGTCCCCTGAACGTTTCTCCGTCCAACATCCAATCAGGGAATCAAACCCCATCGTCAAACGAAACTGCTGGACCAAGCACATCCAGCAACCCAAACCCATCTTCACGAAAAGGGAAAGGGGTGTCGTTCAAGAAAGCAGCACACACCACAAAACAAAATTAAACCAGAAATTTATTTCTATAGATAATACGTTAGATTCGCTTGATTCAAATGATCACAGATGGTCATTTACAAACGCTTCTTTGATTGGTAGTGTTCAACGTAACAATAATAATTGTGATAGTAATGTGGTTCCATTATCTATATTAGATTCTAGTTTTGTTAATGATGATGATACGTCTGGGTTAGTTCCATATAACGGTTGTAGACAACCAAATACTTTAGATCTAGATATTAATTCGTTATTAGTTAGGAAACAAAATGATAATAGGCCATATCTTCCTATTCAAATTTTAGGACAATCGTGTTTAGCTTTGTTAGATAGTGGCTCTAATATTTCATTGATAGGGGCACATTCGTTAAATTTATTGAAAAATTCTAGTATTCCCATTATGCCCATTTCATCTTTGCAAGTATCTACTGCAGATGGTACAGTTCAGTCCATTACGGGCAAACTCCAAATTAAAATCACAGTGGCAGATTTATGTAGGGAAATTACATTTTATGTTATTCCTTCCGTGCAGAATTCTATAATTTTAGGTATGGACTTTTTCAATGCTTTCAATAGTACCTTAAGTTGTTCTGATTTTTCTTTTTCCATATCTGAATTTAATTTATCTACCCTTAGTGCTATTCACGATTTTGCTAGTTTATCAAGCTCTGAACAAAGGCAATTAGAGAGTATGATCTCTAAATTTACTACTCTTTCTTCAAAAGACAAACTAGGTCGTACGTCGTTAATCTCTCACACTATCGAAGTGGGAAATCCCACTCCTTTCAGATTATATCAGTACCCCATACCTCAAGCCTGGCAGGCAGATTTAGAAAAGGAAGTAGATTCGATGCTTGCTTTAAATATCATAGAACCTTCAACATCGTCCTACTGTTCTCCGCTCTGGTTAACGAAGAAGAAGGATGGATCCTTCAGGATCTGCTTTGACGGTCGAAAACTAAACAGTATCACAACTAACAGGGATGCTTATCCTATCCCCAGAATAGATGTGATTTTGAGCAAACTTCAGAATGCCAAATACATCTCTTCTATTGATTTGTCTAAGGCCTTCCTACAGATCCCACTGAGTGAAGAGAGCAAGAAGTATACTGCTTTTGCTGTCAGTGGTAAAGGATTATTCCAGTTTGTCACCATGCCTTTCGGTCTTGTTTCTGCTCCTCAGACAATGTGTCGTCTGATGGATTTAGTCATTGGTCCACCGTTAGAGCCCTATGTTTTCTATTATTTAGACGATATTTTGGTTGTCACTCCTGATTTTTCCCTTCATATGGAAATTTTAGATAAGTTATTTTTACGTCTTAAGGAAGCTAATCTAACGGTCAATCTGGATAAATGTCAGTTTTGTCGCCCTAGTCTTAAGTTCTTGGGTTATGTTGTGGATAACCAGGGGCTGAGGACTGATCCTGAGAAAATAGTTGCTATCAAAAATTTTCCTATACCAAAGACCACCACCCAAGTCCGTAGGATATTGGGAATGTGTGGCTATTATCGGCGATTTGTACCGTCCTACTCTACTTTGTTGTCACCTCTTACTGATCTTTTGAAGAACAGGAAAAAGGGACAGACCATTACTTGGACTCCTGAGGCTGACGAAGCTTTTAGGCGCGTTAAAGATGCTTTAACGAGCGCTCCGGTTATGATGTCACCTAATTTTGATGAGCATTTTTATCTAATGACAGATTGCTCTAATACAGCTTCTGGAGGCGTATTATTTCAGTTGAAAGATGGCTCCGAACACCCCATAGCGTACACTAGTAAGAAGTTGAACAAGGCCCAGAAAAACTATTCAACTACGGAGAAAGAACTCTTAGCTATCATCCATGGGTTAGAAGCTTTTCGTTATTATCTGGAAGGTCGTAATTTCACTATAATTACTGATCATAGTTCCTTAGTATGGCTTCATAGTATGAAAAACCCTTCACAGAGGCTTTCTCGATGGATATGCAAACTGGCTGCCTATTCATATAAGATTGTCCATAGAAAGGCAAACGGGGTAGTGGTCGCAGATGCTCTTTCACGTGTCCATGATATTAATGTCCTAGATCTGTCCTCTTTAAGTCCTGATATGTGGTATCAGAATATGATTGATAGGGTCACTCAAGACCCACAAAAATATCCTGATTTTAAGGTAGAGAATAATATTCTGTACAAACACATCTTAAGTCCGATAGAGTCCTTATCCAATATGTCGGAGTGGAAAATAGTTGTACCTACGCCAAATAGGGAAAATATTCTGCATATGTTTCATGATGAAGTTACGGCGGGTCATTTTGGTTTTTATAAGACTTATCACCGTATTGCCGAATTATATTATTGGCCTGGTATGCGGAAGTCTATAAAAAGGTACATTTCTAAATGCATGGTTTGTGCTACTTGTAAACCAAGTAACCTACCACAGGCTGGACTTATGGGTTCCTTCAGGAACATAAATTTTCCTTGGCAGATGATCTCAATGGATCTCATTGGACCTTATCCTCGGAGTTACAAGGGTAATACCTATTGCCTGGTAGTTGTGGATTATTTCACTAAATTTCCTTTAGTTTGTCCCCTTCGCCAGGCCACAACTCCAGCAATTTTAAAATATTTGGAGGAACAAGTCTTTTTGGTGTATGGTGTTCCTCAAATTGTGTCATGTGACAACGGTCCTCAGTTTGTATCGAAGGCCTTTAAAGATCTTCTAGCTAAATATAAGGTTCAAAAGACCTTTTATAATGCTGCCTACCATCCACAAGCAAATCATACTGAGAGAGTAAATCGCAGTATTGTCACAGCTCTAAGGTCCTATACTTACCCTGATCACAGAGCTTGGGATCAATATATTCATTCCATAGCTCAAGCCATAAGGACTTCTGTCCATGAAGTTACCCAGTGCTCTCCAGCATATTTGAATTTTGGTAGGAATGTGGCTTTATCAGGTGATTATTTTGGTGTAATTTCAGACAATTCCGAAAATCTTCCTCAAATATCTGAGAAACTTCATCGCTTAGATGATCTCCAGACGTTACCTCATATTTTCGCAGACATTAGGAAGAAGTTAAAAACTTCTTACCTAAGGAACCAGCAGCACTATAATTTGAGGAAACGAGATCTGCGATTCTTTGTTGGTGATCGAGTCTTAAAGCGCAATTTTGTCAAATCCAATAAGGGTGATGCCATTTCTGCAAAGTTTTGCCAGAAATATGTCCCATGTACTGTCTCAAGGGTAATATCTCCTTTGATTTATGAATTAAAGGACAATTCGACTAATAAGCGAATTGGTCAATTTCATGTAAAGGATTTACTGCCTGACAACACCATGGACGATGTGGATTCTTCAACTTCATCGGAAGAAGATTAGCTTAACAGGGTTGTTTAAGCTAATATCTTCCTGTGTTTGCCTTTAATTAGTTTTATTATGGTATAGTATTTTAGTTTAAATTGTTAATCACCAGATAATGCCTGACCATAGCAATTTTTATCCTTCGGCATGGCTTGATGATTTCTCACGTATTAGTTATTAGGTACCGAATTCTTGTGTAATACCGCTTGTATGAGTTTATTATTATTTTTTTTGTATTATAGATTGCATTTGAGTCATTATCGACAAATATTCTCAAATACTAATCCAGCCAGTAGTATTACCAAGTTAATAACCTCCACTTGTACTCTTAGTTTTGTACTCAACCTCTCAGAATAAAAGGGCTGTTGATTATTATATATTAAGATATTTGGATGTGTGGGCTCATACAAGTATTCTTGCTTAATATAGATGGAGCTATGTTACACTACCATATCTTAGATTATGTGTTATATCTTGGATATTTGATTACATACCTATTATTTTTTTTTATTGTTTTTATATCATGTCATTGGATTTGCCATATTGGAAAGAAGTTGTGGTTGTTAATTTGTTATTGGGTTACTTTATTGATATTTGTCACAGGTACCTTAAATACTTTATATTCATTCGGATTCTTACTTCCTCCACAGGATGATTCTGGAATGAATTTGGAATTTTGATTTATAAATGAATTCTTGAGTCCTTCATATTTCTTCTTATGAACTAGTCTGTTAATGCTCAAAGTTGGTGAATACGTGGGTTCGAAGTTCAGCAACTGATCACTGCTATCCGATTTCGTAATCCATGTCTTTCTTGTCAGAGTAGGCAGATGTTTATCCATGATAATATTTCTGGTTGGGAAATGGTGTACAACACTTCCTAACCATTCTTGTGCAATTGTTCCAAATATTCCAGGCACATTTTCACACGATAATAGGGAAGTCTAGTTTGCTTATTTTATGTCTCTTAGTTCATAGTATATAGATGCTTGACTTTCCATAGACGTAGAGTCGTAATGTTAGTGATTAACCCACTGGGACAAATTATTGATTTTCTTTTTAGTAGATTCCCTCTTCTTTCCTTAGGCATTAATTGTTGCTTAGATTCAGGAATATCTCCTGGATAATCCTATGTATGTTCACATGAATATACAGTCTTATGAAAGATTGGGAGCTCGTTCCCGTCATATTTTGTATTTACCATGGAGTCATAGAACTTATAAGTTCATCCTTTATTTTTACTATTTAGTTTCGATAGGCTCATATTACCGGATGAGGGTAGATCTAGAGCTAATTTAGTTAGTTATTTAGTATTAGTGAGAATTGGTCCATAAATCTTCCTGATCGTTCTTCTTTGGATATGCTCCTATAAATCTGGTGTCCATTGCTAGTCCGATTTTGGATTAAGTGTCCGATTCTTCACTTATTTTGTTTATTTGGTTGTATAGGTTCGTATTACCGGATGTGGGTGTACGTAGACCTAATTTATTTATATGATTTAGTATGGATGTGAATTGGTCCATAAATCTTCCTGGTCGTTCTTCATTGGATATGCTTTTGTGAATCTGTTGTCCATTGATAGTCTGACTTTGGATTGAGTGTCTGATTCCACATTTATTTTGGTTAATGTGTTTGCATTCCTTTGGTATGTTCACTATTTATATTAGTTGGTATTGGTGAAAATTATTCTATAAATATTCCTAGTTGTTCTTCTCTGGATATGCTATTACGAATCTGGTGTCCATTGCTAGTCCAATTTAGGATTGAGTGTTTGATTCTTCACTTATTATAGTTATTGATTTCATTGGTGACTTTAGTATATGTACTTGCGTTATGGTATGAATTGGCTCTCACCTTTGCCTGGTTGTTCGTCCTTGGATATACTCCTTATAAATCTGATGTCCATGGATAGTTCAACTTTGGATTTACTGCCAATTCGACACTTATTTGTCATTATAAATTATGTCTCATCTTTAGCACTTTTACTAGGACTTCGGGTCATATTTTGCAATTTCCGTTATTTGCTGCAGTGACCATCCTACTTTCCCTTGATTATTAGTGGTGATTATTTGTAATCTTGCGAATCAACGGGGAATGATACACTAAGCACTACTACTCTAGTTTAATATTTTGAAAAAAAAAAAAAAAAAAAAAAATTTTTTTTAAATAAAATTTTTTTTCTGGTGGTTGAAAGGGAATGTGACGTTCCGCCCCTTATAGAATCGATTATTGATGGGAAGATATTATTTAACTATCCAAAATATTATTTAATTATTTTCAGAATTATTTTCTTTCAATGTTTATTCAAATAGAACTTAAACCCATCTCAGAATTTTTAAATGCTTGATGACGTCACATTTAAAACGTGGCAACATTGGTTTCCCCACTTTGACAGCCAATGCTTAGTAGAGGGGTACGAAGGATTCAGCTGTGAACGTGAGCCTTGGATTGCCATTGTTTCTCGAGTGTTCGGTCTGAATCGTAGTGTGCGGGGTCATTAGACTCAATTATTCACCTCTAATTCTCAGTTCCAAATTGATTAAATATTACAATAAAAGTATAGTGAAGTTATCCAGCAGCAGTGGATTTGAAGAATTTTAGAGCATACTATATCCAATGAGTTCTACCCCGGTAAATACACATTTTATTAAGTATTTTATTCAGCCATTTTGGAAGTCCTTGACATTTGCTAACTAAGTTTCACATAGTCTATTTTCATGGTTTTTATGTTTTATTTTCATGGATCAAACTCATCTAGAGATAATTCAATATTCGTTGTTAATTTGTGCTTCCAGTTGGAAAATAGAGCTAATTTAAACTCCATTTTTTATATTCCTTTCAAGTCTACAGAACTCCTATCTTTTGAACGATGATCAAATAAGTATCCATCGCTTAGTCTTACTATATTTCATCCTTGTATAATATATCTATATACCGGTGTATATATTATAATAAAATATTCTTTCACAGTAATTATATTTTGTATTTCAATTGGAAATTACTTGTGTTATTTGACCAAGGTCATCTGATAGCAACTTGATAAAAGGTCAAGCTGTCTAGTCATTCAAGTTTTTGGACTTAATGACCTATTTCTTCTTATTCCCATAGGAATAAAAACACCTCCTCGTATCTCTTGCTTCTTTTTTTTGACATTGGTAGATTGGTAGTAACACCACACTGTGTTTTTTTTAGCACCTACCATGAAATCTTAAAGCCACCCTACAACAACACCAAGGCCAGACCACACAGAGAGAAACAATCAATAGGCGACCAGCCTGGATTATTTCCACATTTTCTTTTTTTTGAGTACCTCCAGCTGCTTTCCAACAGTTTTGAGTACCTTCAGCTGCTTTCTACCAGTCTTCCTCTCCTGTACCTCCAGCAGGACAGCTGCTAGCGAGAGTTAGCACCCTTGGGTGCTCATTACATCAACTTCAAGATTAGGAAAGAGTGGTTTGTTTGGGAACATTTACTGTGCTCTTATTAAAGACAGACTGGTTTTGTGATATTTAGTACATTTTTTTTTATAGTTCAATTGCACACACATTTTTCCTGCTTTATATTTTTTATAGGTTTTTTTTCTTTACAACATAATATTTAATTGATAGCGTTCCCCAACACTCTGCAATCTATAAAGGTATAAATTTCTGAGCTCAGATATTTTCCCTGATAATAGTAGTCGGTACTCTTATCTTGATTATTTTTAGGCTGTGTTCCACTTTTGTATAATTATTTAAACTCATTCCATTATTTTAGTATATGTTTAATTAAATTTTTAAAAATTAACTTCACATATTAGTCAAAATTGTAATTATTAACTTTATTTAACTTGAACTTATTAACTTTACTTAACTTTAACTTATTAACTTTATTTAACTTTAACTTTAATTTATTAAATTCATATGAACTTCTGGATTCTAATCCCTCAGATTAGTTTTTGGTTTCACTTGTTATTATTACTATTATAAACCACGAGTTAGGAAAAGGATCTGTGTATCCACTCGTAGGTTTATTTATTCAATAAGGCTTGTGCCTGTCCCACTCACAGTGAGGTATTTATATGTTATATATAGTATCAGGTAGTATTTAATTAAGGTGTACGTATTATAAACGTACAATTATTATTTGGTGAGGGTTCTACTAACCTAGTTGTAAGTTGTACTTCCTGTATTAGAGGTACCCGTAGTCAGTTTTTCTAACCTTATAAAGAGTATTCTTAGATCATAGTTGTATGATGATTTTGTAATTGACTTTCACTAGTATCACTTTTTCCTGTCATGTTAGAGTTACACACTAGTTACTTGTCCTAACTCAGAGGTTGTTAAAAAGATCTAGTAGTTACATTCAATAAATATACATTTATTGTGATTTTTTTTTTCTTATTACTCCTTTATTTTTAGTAGTATATTTTATAATTTAATAATCTTTAATAACTTTTCACATACTTGTACTACAAATTTAACATACTCTATAGCAGCGTAGAATACCTGGAAGAGCGTTAACCTAGTTATCCTTCTTCTGGCGCCCAAAAATTCATTCTATTTTCAGTATATTATTATATTTACTCTATCTATTTTCTGAACATTATCTTCATATCTTCTTTTCGAGCCATCATTGTCACTTCCTTTAATCTATTGTCTGGCCAAAAATAGCCGTGCAAATTGGCCGAATCCTTCCTTGAGTGTCAAGTGGCCCTTCTCATACATATTTAGCTAGCCATTCAAGTTATATCTATCTATTAATGATTTCTCATCTCTAGTCCTGTATCAATTCGATATTCTTTGTCTTGGCATCCTTCCATACAAATACTACTACAAAGTTGTATTTTAGTTACTCCAGCTTCTTCAACGGAGAAGCCACACATTTTTGTCCTTTGGCTACATTAAGTAGATCTTCTTCTTTACTACTTCTGTTGGAGTTTACCACTCCCTTTTCATTCACTCCAACAGAAAATCATCAGCTAGTTGTTACAAGAGGCCTTTATTCGACATTTCGAATAGAAAAAAGGCTATATAAAAATCAAAGATAAAACAGTTTTGTTTGTCTTTCGTTTGGCCCTAAAGACGATTAAAAATTTAAATTATACCTACCAGCCAGCCCAAAACGCGTCGTGACGTCATCGGATTATATGTTTACATTCTCCACCAACAAAGTAAACAAAATTGTATATAATTTTAAATTAGACATAATAAACGTCAGTAGAAAATACAATTATGTGACGTTACAAGTGTTTGTGATCGTTTGAACTATTCATAGAAAATTTGTACTTTTACAAAATGGTTTTATTTTCCATAGTAGTTAACCTTCTTTCCTTTCCTTCAATAACTATATTAAACTCCAATCTCAACAAACTGGTATATATTATTACAATGACATACGACAAATGTCATTGGAATATAAATATTTTTTCTTTATTCCTCGACGACAAGCTGGCCAAATACCCAAGTAGGTGGAGACCAATAAACTAAAGAAGAAAAAGAAGTATATACCTCAATATAACCATAAACGGAACCACATAGTTAAGCTATGTGACGTCACGGGCCGTTTTAACTATTTTAAAATACAGAAGACTTTAAATTTGTACTTCTAAGTTATTATGAGTTTTTGAAGCTTGAAATTTTGGAAATCTGATTTTTATACAAAACTGAACATTATTATGTAATAAAAAATGTGCAAGTTCCCTATTTGCTTGTTCCAGGGCTCGCTGTGTCACTCTGAGTTTATTCGCGGATTATTGCGTCAGTGTTGAAGTCTCTGCTCCAGAAGTTTGTACGGGCAAAACACATTGATTGTAAATAAATATTTCGCTTCAGCCACATGGAAATTTTCCCAAACTTTACCCTTAATCCTGCTCTTCTAGATAGAGTTTTAAGCGAGTCTATCACAGAAATTGTGTCTTCTAGAAGGTACGTGTTCTACTATTAATCCAATGTCACCGCAAACCTCATATGATTTAATTTTTTTTCATCTACATTCACGCCCATATCTTGCCATTGAGTATTCTTAAATTCTGACTCTAGAGCTGCCGTGAAAAAATAATTTTGGTAAAATATTATCTCCATGTCTTCTACCAAAATTGATTTTATCCGTGTATTCATAGATATAGTTGTATATTTGATGTGACCAGTGGCGGTTCTAGCCCTGGGGCAGCTGTCCCCCAGTTTTTACAGGACTTTTATACTATAATCTTCGTTAAAAAGGGACGTTATCTTGTTTATTCACCGGTTGTGTTCCCTTGCCCCCCAGTTTTTTTGGTCTAGAACTAGAACCGCCACTGGATGTGACGTTCTCATAAATATTTCACATTAGTGACGTACACATGTAATCTATTCGTATTCGAGTTCGTTTTACTGCCGTCAGTAGGCCAGTACCGCTCCAAATTCTACATAATCAAAAGCCTTCTAGTACCTAATCAATAATATTTCCCAAATCATGTTTAATAAACTCTTCTTTTATTATATTTCTTTCTCTTAGCCTTCGTGTACCCCTACCTATCCAGAATCGGATATAGGCTTCATTCACAACTTGTTTCTATTCTTGTTTCACTTATCCGATACTGTCTCGCAGTCTTTTGTCATCGCAAAATAGCACATTAACCGCCCAATTGAAAATCTTTGTTTTGGCCTTTAGGCTCCATGTTTAGAATCTTAATGTTATTGTGAACTATATTTAACTCACATACCGCCTGGACCAAACAAGGTGTGAGTTAAATACAACTCACGTGGCGAATAATGTGATAGAAATAGATATAAAATGTTTTATGGAGCTGCATAAGAGCAAGGGCGAGGAGATACAGGGCACATCTCATGAAAGGTGAACAGTTGCTGAAGACTACTGAAGAGACTGGTTCGATAAAGAATGTAGGAATGCGAGAATGAAAAAACGTAAGTGTACTTAGATATAAAAAGTTTTCCAGAAATTTTAAGAAGATGCGAAAAGATACGGACAACCCAAGTAGCACCGAACGGGTTTATTAAGTCTTTTAAGGATGCTTTAAAACTGTAGAATAAAACTAAAATTAAAACCATTTGGTTTTTAAGTAAACCTTAAGGTTGCAATAAAACCGCTTTCAGCATAAAAGAGCTTCTCTGAAAGAGGTCAATAAAACCAAAAATAAAACCTTCTTAAAACTTTGTTTTCTTAAGCAACTACTTTCAAAGCTGCTGTGAAGGTGCTTTTAAAACCATGTTAAAAGACACTTTAAGTGCAGGCAGTTTCATAGCAAACTTAAAAAGATTTCTTAAATGAAGACTTTTAAAGACAATTTACCATACTTACTTAATAAATGATTCTTTTAACCCATATACTCCATAGAGGCTAACAAATTTTTACATGTGTTATGATAGGTAGATACGTATTTTTGTAACCATAAAATAATAAAAAGTGCTTGGTTATTTCGGACTGTCAAGGTAGAGAAACACTTGCGCACCAAACTTTATTGATAATGTTAACAAAAATAGGTCTAAATAATTCACGCGCCCTAAAATTTCTGACTTTTGGCGATTAAAAAATAAAAATAATAAAAAAAATTCCGAAAAATATTTATTTTAAAGAAAAATAATTTTATCTACAATTTTAATGTTTTAATGTTAAAATAAATCAAATTTATGTCCTTAAGTCCCTTATGTATAATTTGTATGTAAGCCGATATGGCCGAAATCCAAATTTAACTATTTGGTCTATAGACAGAGGATTGTTAAAATCAAATGGTTTTATTTTACACCATTCCAAGAGCATATATCCTACATAAAAGCAAGGTTGCCTTGGAATTAAAACCGTTAATTTTAATGCTGTCAATAATGTAACTCGGTTTTAATATGAATCTAACCTAAAATCGAGGCATCGTAGTGCAGTGTGTGTTGTATTTTTTTTAATGACCGGTTCGTTTATATTTTACCTACGTACTTGCGACTTATTTCTTCCATACTAACTGTACTTCCACTTTTTACAACACAGTACACCATACTATTTCGCTCTAAAACAAATAGCCTACCATTTTGGACATGAAAGAACAGGGGATGAGTTTAGTTTTATTGTTTCTAACAAGAAGCATAGTTTAGTCTTTACGATACCCAAATTGATTCAGTTAAGAGTGTTTGGTTTTAATATAGCCTTTTAATTGCTTTTAAGAAAGCAACTTTAAAGAAAACTAAAAAATAGTTTTATGACATGTATGTTTTACTGACATAATAGTCATATAGTCACAATAGTTCATATTATAGTTTTAATAATAGGTTTTATTAGTCATATTAGGAGAATCTTTAAAACTGCAATAAAACTAAAAGGTAACAAACTAGAATCTAATAAAACCAAACAATCCGGATGTTCTTCATAAAACTGATTAGTTTTAAAGTGAACTGAGAATAAATCATTTTAAAACTACAATAATACAAATTATCTATTAAGGTTAATTAGTCTTATTTTATACGCTTATTAAATACTTTAAAACTAATGACAAATGCTTAACAGTTTTAAAGTTCTGGCAATATATCTACAAGGTAACTTTAAAACCATTATCTTCTTATTTACCACAATAAAACCTTTATAAACCTTAAATAAAACTAACATGTTTTTATTGTGCTACTTGGGTAATAATAATAATAATAAACCAAACAAAAACGTATCTAGTACTTATATGGAAATGGGAGGAGACATAACAAATGATAGCAAATAGGTAGGTAGGTATATCAAAACGAAAAAAGTAGAGTCTGTAATTTTGAAAAAGTGAAACAATTTGAATACTTAGGAGTACCTAACCGTAACGAACACGGGAAAAAAGATGAATGAAGGGGAGCAGTGTGGTAGGGTCTCTTGGTCTCTAAGTTCAATACCTAAGTACCTACTGAAAGCAAAAATGTGCCAAGAACCAAGAACAGCTAAATTGCGAGTCCATGAAGCAATAATCAGACCCGCACGGTGATGTATGCTAGTGAGACGTGGATCAGCGGAAAGAAAAGAAAAAGGAAAGTAGGGATCTGGGAAAGAAAGATGCTCAAAAATTTTTTCGGATGAATACAGACGGGGGAGAATATTTGGATGAGACGAACAAATAAATAGCTAAATAATGGGGATTTATGGAAAACCAATATCTAAGTAATTACCTACTGCAAAAATACGAGCCCAAAGAGCTAGATGGCTTGGTCACATTATGTGAATGAATTCAGCGACTTATGTAGATAGTTTCAGTCGCAAATTGGGATTTTGTGTACTTCTCAAATATGTGGAGAGAGGAGAAACATTCTTTTTTTTTTCAGAAAATCTAGGTAGGTATGTAATTTTACCATCATGTATACCTATCAGTTCCTTTAGAGGGGAAGGACAGAGGAGAAGAGCAAAACCAAGAAAAAAGTGGCTATACCTAAGCGTGTAAGGAAGACCTGGAAACAATCGGGATAACAAATTGGAGAACTACTGCCATGGGAACTGCGAACAGGAGAAAATGGAGAAAACCGTCGAGAAATTCCAAGCCATGGGCCTTTAAGGCATGTTGAGCTACAGATATAATAATATAATATAATATCAGTTCCCCTAATACCTAATAGACCAGGGCGCATCTGTAAAAATATTAGTACATTTGGACGTTGAGAGGTGACTCAAATTTTTTTGCAGAAATTGCTTGAAAATAACTCAAATAATAACACATATTTGAGTTATCCTCCCTCTCAAAAAGGTCCGGAACATTGTTTAAATAATCAAAATGTCAAAAAATGAAGGAAAAATTCGATTTTTTAACTAACTTTAAAAGTATTCATTTCCGAGAAAAGTTGTACTGACATAAAAGTTGCGTAATTAAATTTCCTACAACATAGAATTGGTTAAAAATTTAAAAAATAGTCACCCTTCTTGCAAAATAGCAATAATTGCGAGAAAACCATACAAAAAGAAGTATTCGCATTTTACGTTTTTTAACCATTTATGCTACACTTAGGACCTTCATATTTCACCCAGAAAAACTTTATGATGCAGTAAAACAATACTGTAAATTTCATTAAGATCGGTTTAATAGATTTTGCAAAATAAATTTTGCAAGCTTTCGCAAAAAAAATAATTTTTTCAAAATGTTACAGGACTGAAAATAAAGCAGATAGCAAGTTGAAATTTTTTGCTTATAGTAGTGTACTGTACCTTTCATTTGCAATTTGCAAAACTAAAATCGATTAACTACCACGGCGTCAGGAATTTTTTTTAAATAAACATTAATTATTGGTGCTACGCGCAGGACAGCGGATAGTTTGCTCTGATTGGGCATTCCAATGACCTGTAATAATGATTGATACATTTTAATTTTTATTACATTTCGATATAAATAAATAAATTTGTTTATTGCAAAATAAAAACACATACTCTATGCTTTGAAATAACACTTTTTTTAGCAAACATTTTCTTTGTTCATATATTTTAACTTAGAGAATAAAAGTTTATTATTTTTAAACATATTCAATTGTTTAAACAATATTTCACAAATAATAATAAAATTAGTGTGGTTTTTGTGGAATTAGAATATTAAAATACAACAAAATATAGAGTAAGAAAATAATATATTAGATAAAGATTCGAAGAAATTTTGGTGGAAATCAACTTGTGTGGATCGAACACCGCTGTCCTGCGCGTAGCACCAAAAATTTATTTAAAAAATTTCCTGACGCCGTGGTAATTAATCGATTTTAATTTTGCAAATTGCAAATGAAAGGTACAGTACACTTCTATAAGCAAAAAAAATTCAAAGATGAAGTTTTGGAGAACAAGCCTGCGCTCTCTCCGATGAGATTCCAATAAGAATCGAAAATCGCGATTCAGAGAGCTGGATTGCACTCCGTATTCTAATTGAAAAGTAAGATTGTTTTGCCTTCTCATTGCAACTGAATAAAAATGGTATACATTTAAAAAAAAAATTCAACTTGCTATCTGCTTTATTTTCAGTCCTGCAACATTTTAAAAAAATGAATTTTTTTTGCGAAAGCTGAATTGCAAAATTTATTTTGCAAAATCTATTAAACCGATCTTAATGAAATTTACAGTGTTGTTGTAATATATCATAAAGTTTTTCTGGGTGAAATACGAAGGTCCTAAGTCTAGCATAAATGGTTGAAAAACGTAAAATGCAAATACTTGTTTTTGTATGATTTTTTTCGCAATTATTGCTATTTTGCAACAGAAGTGACTATTTTTTAAATTTTTAACCAATTCTATATCTATTGTAGGAAATTTAATTACGCAACTTTATGTCAGTACAACTTTTCTCAGAAATGAACAGTTTTAAAGTTATAATCAAAAAACCAATAAAAAAATCGAATTTTTCCTTCATATTTTGACATTTTGATTATTTAACCTTCGGAGTACGAAGACTGGGTCAAGCGTGACCCGAAATTCAGTTATTTCTTAATATTTTATGAAATAATTTTTTTACAAATCCGATTGATCGTAAGTTCTCCTTATTGGTTTCAATCTATTTTTCGTATATAATTCGTGAACATGCAAATTACAGTTTTTCCTCTACGTAACATCTATGATGCCGGGTCAGTCCTGACCCGGTCTTCGGAGTTCGAAGAATATTTTCAATATGTTTGTAGGTACACGTAAATCGCAGCCGTCTCTGTTTACGGATATACGTACAGTGGAACCCCGATAAGTCGGCCTCCGATAACCGGAAGTCCGGCTAACCCGAACCGATTTTCATCAGACAAAACAAACATTTTTTCACTTTGACCAAGTTTTTTACCAAGAAATAAACAATACTGTATACAACTGTACTTAATTTAGATGTACATATTATGCATATTTTATGTACTTCATGTTTTTGCAATTATAATGGAGTTTATCTGTAAGTATACCGTGTTTTATTAATTTTTACTATATTCTCCGGTTAACTCGGATTTTCGATAACTCGGATCCGCCGCAGTCTCGATTAATCCGACTTATGGAGGTTCCACTGTATTCAAATATATGGCCGGAGCAAATTTACCTATGCCCGTTTTCTGTAAGGTATTAAAATCTGGCCGCCGGAGCGAACTAGTATATGCCCATGAGTAACCATCTTAAAAAATTTAAATACAATAATTTAGGATTTTTTTTGTTTTTTGTTGAATTAAAGATACTGTTTAATAATACTGACTATTTAAAACATCCTTATAAATAAAATGAGAATGGGTCACGCTTGACCCATCTTCGTAATCTAAGTAAGTCAAATAATCTCCGTACTCCGAAGGTTAAACAATGTTCCGGACCATTTTGAGTGGGAAGGTAACTCAAATATTATTATTTGAGTTATTTTCAAGCAATTTCTGCAAAATAATTTCAGTCACCTCTCAAAGTCCGTCTCAAAACAGATGCACCCTGGACTATAAGTAAATAGGTACTTTCATACCCACTGTATATGGATCGTTAACTGGTTTAGATAAAATTATCAAAATGAATGTCACTACGTCACTGACCGTATCCAATAGAGTACCCAACAAGTACTCTCCTAATAAAACGCTTGTTTACAAAATAATAGATTCCACATAAATATTCTCTGGATCTACCACTCTATAATTTCCTAGTCGCTTTCAAAGCAACCTGCGCAGTGGGGCGTCCGCGATAAAAAAACATGGGCGGTCCCCGTAATGAATGGCAGCCCGTCCCATTGGTTGTCAAGTTCTAGCCCCGCCCAGGCGGCATTCACCAGAAGGGGAACCGGTGATTTTCTACTGTTCCACCTAAACAGAAACAGTGAGCAATGTGAATTCAACAATAGCAGTTCAAAATAACATTTTTGTCAGTGGTTTTGTGAGATTGTTTGTCGTGATTCCGGGTTTTGAGTTGATGTTGTCCGATTAGAAGTGACTTTTGGCCGAGAAGATGCTCACTGATATGACTCCCACGGCGGGGCAGCTGTATGGCGCGCAGATACCCGCCATGACCATGAATGTTAAAACAGCTGTAAGTACTTTATAGCTATACCTAGATATTTATAATGTGCATAAGGTTTTGTTGAAATCAAACGAAATATCCACATGCTGCTACAATGCAAGAGAACAAAACGTTGTAAAATAGGCAATAAATAAAATACAATTAACAACTAGACTCATAATAGTTCTTTTGTTATATCTTTCATATTATGTGATATGACGATATTCCATATTTTATATTTAGTCATAGCTGCTTAAACTAAGTTTGTGTGGTATTATAAAATACATATCTAAGATTCCTCAAGATTTATATGCCGCAGATTACACTAATAAAAGATACACTAAAACTAGATACCTAATAAAAGAATTTCAGTAAATTGGCATTTTATTCGCAAAATAACTACTTGTTCCAACATATTTAACTAGTTGTTAGCTCTCGTACTTATTCGGTTAAATTCTCTTAATACAAAATGTGTCGATAGGATTCACTTCTTTAAGAATTTGCAAACTATACCTACCTAATAGATATGCACAGGTAGACCGCATACTCTAGTAGCATGCACCAAAATAAGTATAAATACCTATCTACATATTCCGTAAGTTATTGAGCTCTTCCCAAATCAATTAACTAATGATTTACCTACATGATGTTTCAAATTATTCCATATCTGTTGAATCGACGGAAAACAACATTTTTTATTGGTCAACAATATTAATAGGTAATTATTATTCTTTTAAGTTTCACAAACTTAATCTTTTTGTGTCTCTTTTAGATATGATAAATATTCATTGTAGGTACATAGGTATATTTGAATAATGAACTAAGGTTTTTTTAATTTTGGTTTCCTACACGGTTAAAAATACCTATGTGTGGTTTTTCATACTTCTTGGACTTAGTTGTTCTACCCATCAAGTCGTCGCATTTTCTGTTCACAGCTTCCATTATTGATAACGACGCTACCTAAATAAATGAAACTTTTACCTAATGTAGGTAGATATTATAGGTACTCTACTTTCATATCCAGCAATGTTGTTGAGTTGATATTGATTCTATCGACAATCAGTAATCAGCACCTACCTATAATAGGTACTTTTTTGTCTTGTTTGATTTGTTTAGGTATTCTTCTTTTTTATTCATTTTCTGCATTATTAGATACTTTTCTAAGTAGGTACATAGTTCATCTCAGCATTTCTCGTGTCTTTTGTTTCCAAAAAGTACCTATATCCAAGTGTTTCTTAGATAATATTCAAATTCCATATTTAGGTAGGTATCTACCTATATGTACCTATTATACCTAGGTATATGTACCTATTATACCTATTACTTTTGCTTTGACTCCATTACCTTTTTAACTCTGTATTTAGATTTAGGAGCTTTTGTTATTTCTAGATAACTTTCTATACTTAATTTATTTTGGGTATTTTACTATTTTTTTCTCTCTTTTATTGATTTATTTGTAAGCAAATTGTTCCTATTCCTGTATTATTTTTCTTTTGGTTATTTAGAGGTCGTTTTTGGTACCTACAGTTAGTATTGTTATGTTATTTGCAAAAGTTGAAAAACCGATGTTCATTTAAAAAAATTGTTTTATTGTCTTACAACCTTTAATTATTATATTATTAGTTTAGCGAATCAGATAAGCTTGGTCCTTTAATTTATCGAAACTAGTATTACTTAGGTATTACCTGACTGGTATTATCAATAATACATAGTTTTCATTATTTGAATTGCTTTTTAAATCAAGGTTTTTTAGCATTCCTCAATAAGCAATTAAATTAAAATTAAAATAATTCCATTTCCTTTTTTTATTTCTCTTTTGAAGCGTTTTGAATTGGATCCAGTATTTCGTCACAAACTTGGTCATAATCGTTTTAATTCAAATAGAGATTCCAGACATCATGCACGGATACACTTCTAATTAATTTTGAAAAAAGTGTATTTTAAACGTCTTGTTGAGATAAAAAGTATTTTTCTTTCTGACACGCAACCAAACCACTCTTTTAAATTTTCCATCCAAGACATTATTCTGCGGACCTGATTGTTTTGTCCTGATTGATCTGCATGCCAGATATTAGGTATTAAAGAAGTCATTGTCGGTGAGAAATTCTGTAAAATAATAATTTAACCTTCTGAACCTATATATAGACCATGTTAACACATGGATTAAAAAATTGGTCCATTGAACCTTCGCCGCTTGTGCCTTCTGTTCATTTTGCCATATTTAGAGCACATGTGACCTTACTTCGTATTTTGTTTACGGTAGATGACTGTTCTAAATACAGTTTCCATTTCTTGAGATAGGAGGTACATAGGGATCGTAAATACCCGTTATGACCTGCAGGGCAGGCGTAGAAGTAGTCCGGTACGTGCTTACCTACTAGTCTTCACGTTTGCACCCCCCCCTGAAAATTTTTGTATGGGCGCCGGTGCCTACTAGGTACCTTTAGCCTTCATCAAAAAATAAAAGTTTCACGTTGACACCTTAATTTTGCTTAATTTTGAACACATACCGGAATCAGTTTGATTTCGTTTCTGTTTGAACTATCAATTGTAACCGTAATAAAATTTGTATCTTTGAGATCTTCCAGTAATTTGTTAAATATGTTTTTTTAAATAATTTTTTTAGTAAAGAAAAAATCCGGACATTTCTCATATCCGGACGCCAATCCGGACATGTCTTTCAAATCCGGACTGTCCGGACGAAATCCGGAGGTATGGTAACCCTACCTTTAGGAGATGCTTTCTTTTTTCTTCTGAGTATGCAATAGCTTTGGTCTCGGCCTCATAGTCGATTTCTAGTATTTCATTATATGTATCTATATATCTAGTTCCACCCCTTCTTGTAGAGTATTGGGCGCTTATGCATTTCTTGGCCAAAAGTGTCAAAAAGATTGCCGACTGGTCGGGTTAGCGCAATTTCGCTATATACACTCCTGGCCAAAAAAATCGGAACACCTTAAAAATAAGTAATTTTTAATGTCTCGAATCTCCTAAACCTGTTGTCCGATTTTAGTGATTTTTTTAGTTAGCCTCATTCAGGGGCGGATCCAGAATATCGATTAGGGAGGGGCACATAGGGTACAAAATCAAGGAGTCTGGAATATACCCCGATAAAATCTATTATATCTATTGTGCGTCCCACCTTGACTTTACAGTACAGGTTCTTATGACCAACAGTGATGCCAAATTTTATCAGAAACAGGTTTTAAGCAAATATACTTTTTTCTATAGGATAACTATTTATTAACTTAGGAATTAATATTATTGACATTTTGTGGCTGTCAGGTGTTCTAAAACATTTTTTTTTTCGAAAAATACCTTTATGTGAACAAAATAAAAATAATTTTGTATAAAACATTTATATAATAATGTATTTAAGCGCATAAATATGTTTAACCTTAATAAATACGTAGGTACCTACAGAAATAATTAAAATACATTTAAACTATATATTTTAGCTTCTTTCTATAATCCCGTCTTCTTCACTTTCACTGCCACTGTCGTAGGGTGTAAACACATAGCACATTAAAAGGACATTAATTTCGTCTTGGAAATCAGTCATTGAGAATAACAATAAACTGCAATTAGGATCCAAATTTTCCAAATAAGCAATGAGTTATGGTCCAAGAGCTGTGAGACATTTTTGAGTAGGTATTTTAGGCAACCTGAAAATTTTTCAGCTGACTATTCCATGATAGCCTAATACAAAAATGCCGGTCTGGCTGGAGGGTAGCGGTTATTTTCCCCAAAAATCCCCCCCAAAGTTAAACAAAAGGGTAAAAATTGTTATTACAAAAAATATCATTGACGTGACTTTAAAGTAAATTTATATATTCAAATATAAAGAAAATAAACAGGCCATGCGATTTAAGGGCGATTTTAACTCTGCAAGATACTTGCATGGGCGCCCCAGGATTATTTTCAGGGGATGCATCTGCTTCAGAAGATTTCATCTGAATCTGTACATACTATTAAGAAGTATATAATATACAACTATACATGCATAGCTATGTATGTACATTCCTTCCGGTCAGGGAGGTGCAATTGTTATTTGACAGGGTATTTTTTAATAATAAAAATAAATATTCTAAAAAAGACAGGTTTTTTTTTGGTGAAATTTTCCAATTGTCAGGTGATCAAAAAAATTACGCGTGAATATAAATGAAAAGCGCTATAGGTCAGCAGCAGTGTGAGAAAGATCGTATACCGATACCTGTTTGCGTCCTCTGTTGTAGCTGAGCGAGTCCGTTCGCAGGAGAAAAATCACATAACCTGGCCATATCCATGTTGTTGTTTCTCGAAACGTTAGAGTAATTATTATATATTATAGTTTTTTAAGTAACTTTTTCTTAATTAAAGAAAAATAATACGTATTTTACAATAGACTTTTCAAATATGATAGAAAAAGACAAATTTATTATTATAAATATATAGGTAGAAAAGTATAAAACTATAAACTAAATTATTTCTGTGGCCGAGTCTTGTACTTCTTCTTCAAACTCCTCATCTGAGCCTTAATATTCATTCTCTTCCTCTTCGTCAGACTCCCCTCGAGACTCAGATTCCTCTTCTACATGATCTGTAAATAGTTGTATCATTAATTAGTTTAGTTGCTACGTATTCTCCGTCCTTTTATACGGAGTCGAAGCCTGGACAATCACATGCTCATCTGAAGAAAGACTTACCGTTGTTGAGATGTGGAGTTATCGAATACGTAACAAACACGGAAACATTAAGAAAGATGAAAAAGGCAAAAGAAATATTCAACACTATGAAGGAAAGAAACATGAGCTACTTTGGTCATATACTAAGAAATAAAAAACGTGATGTGATTGGTTATATAAGGAAAAGTATTAAGCATTGGTTATATAAGTAAGAATACGTAGCAACTCAATCAATTAACCACTAATTAATTTTTCATTAATTCTAAATACATATTACAACTATTTACAGATCAGGTAGAAGAATCTAAGTATCGAGGGGAGTCTGATGAAGAAGAAGAGAATGTATATTTATTTTAGCTCATTGTTCTTTCCTTCATAGTGTTGAGTATTTCTTATTTTGCCTTTTTCATCTTTCTTAATGTTTCCCTGTGTGTTAAGTGTTGTGTGCATGATATTTTTTACATTATTCGATAACACCACATCTCAACAATGGCAAGTCTTTCTTCAGATGCGCCCGTGATTGTCCAGGCTTCGACTCTGTATAAAAGGACAGAGAATACGTAGCAACTTAATTAATTAATCACAGATTATTTTTAATTAATTCTAAATACATATTACAAGTATTTACAGATCATGTAGAAGAGGAATCTGAGTCTCGAGGAGAGTCTGACGAAGAAGATGAGAATGAACATTTAAGCTCCGATTAGAAATTTGAAGAAGAAGTACAAGATTCGGACACAGAATTAATTTAGTTTATAGTTTTATACTTTTCTACCTATATATTTATAATAATAAATTTGTCTTTTTCTATCATATTTGCAAAATCTATTGTATAGTACGTATTATTTTTCTTTAATTAAGAAAAAGTTACTTGAAAAACTATAATATATAATAATTACTCTAACGTTTCGAGAAACAACAACATGGATATCGCCAGGTTATGTGATTTTTCTCGAGCGAACGGACTCGCTCAGCTACAACAGAGGACGCAAACAGCTATCGGTATAAGCTCTTTCTCACACTGCTGCTTACCTATAGTGGTTTCATTTATATATATATATATATATATATATATATATATATATATATATATATATATATATATAATCTAAACCTTTCTACCTAACGGTGTAAGGTGTTTACAAATACATTTCATACATCTACATCATATATAAATCGTCTCCAATCTTGCTTATTCTTGGCCCTTCGTTTCGCTTCAGTCCACGTTGTATTTTTCGTCCTCAGAATTTCTACCACTTCATCGTTCCAGGTTTTCTTTGGTCTCCCTCTTCCTCTCTTGTTTTGTACTTTTGCCTCCCATATGCGTTTTACCTGTCTATCATCGTTCATTCTACACAAATGTCCAAACCATTTAAGCTTGTTCCTATCTAATATTTGTGTTATTGGTTCGACTTGTAGTTCTTCTCGCACACTGCTGTTTCTTATTCTATCACGTCTTGTAATTCCTTTTACTTTTCTTAGGTACTTCATGTCCATGGAGTTTATTCTGCTTTTCGATGATTGTGTTAGCACCCAGCTCTCACTACCATAGGTAAGGATTGGCCTGAAGATTGTTTTATATACCATCATCTTTGTCCTGCTGCTTACTTCTCTCTTTCCAATGAATGTTCTGTTTAAGCTGTGGTACATTCTGGACGCCATGGTTATCCTTTCGTTGACTTCTTCTTCTGATCTTCCTCCATTCTCTATTTTCACACCCAAGTATTTATATGTTGTTACTTGTTCTAGTTTCTTGTTATTTATCTCTATATTTACTTGTTTATCTTCATTCCCCATGACCATTATCTTTGTTTTCTCCATGTTTATTTTCATATTTCTCTCTTCCAGCTCCTCTTTCCACATTATTAGGTTCCTTTTGAGGTCATCTTCGCTGTGTGCTAGTAACATCAGGTCGTCTGCAAATGCACATACTGAAATTCCTATAGGTTCTAGTCTGTGGTAACCAATGTGTAATTTGCGTGTCTTTGCTTCCATTACTTTTATGATGTCATCCATGAGTACGATGAATAGTGTGGGGCTCAGTACTCCTCCCTGCTTCAGTCCATCATTTATCTCAAAAGTTTCAGAATGGGTATTATCTTTCCTGATGTAGCATTTGTTACGTTTATATAAGCTTTGTATAGCCTGCCTCAGTTTGAGATCAATATCTCTTCGTTCGAGACTTTCCCATACTTTGTATTGTGAAACTTTATCGAATGCTTTTTCTAAATCTATAAATGCTGCATATACTTCAGTTTTAGTAGTTCTCGTTTTTTCTGTTACTTGTTTGATCGTAAAGATGTGGTCTTGGGTACTCCGGCCTTTCCTGAACCCACTTTGTGGTTCTGCTAGGTTGTGTTCAACTATTGAACTAAGTTTTTTGTTTAAAATATATTCGTACGATTTTGACACCACACTTAACAGCGTAATACCTCTGTAGTTACCGCAATTTCTTGTGTCCCCTTTCTTAAAAATGGGCAATATAATTCCTGTTTTCCAATCTTCTGGTACAGTACCCAAGTGCCATGCTTTGTTGAGAATTTCTGTTAGCATCTCTACCCCTGACACCCCTAGATTTTTCAGCATTTCTGGTGTGATCTTATCATGGCCTGCTGATTTTCCTACTTTTAGATGCGAGATGGCTTCCAGTACTTCATTCTTATCGATATTTTCGTCTTCGTCGTCGTGTTCTACGTTGGGGGTGGTCGTTTGTTCATGTGACTCATTACTGGTGGTTGTTCCATTTAGTAGATCTTGGAAATGCTCCTTCCATCTTTTCATAATTTCGTCTTCATCTGTCAGTAGTACATTATCTTTTGATTTGATCTGTCTTATGTTTGGTTGTTTGTCCTTTCGTAGGTTCTTCAAAACTCTGTAGAGTAACTTTTGATTTCCTTGGCTATTTTCTTCTAATTTTGTTCCAAATTCTTCCCAGGATCTCTGTTTGGCTCGGGTTACTAGTTCTTTGACATTAGTACGTTGTTCTTTATATAGCGTGTAATTATTATCTGTTCTGTCTCCGAGGTATTGTTTCCATAAACTTTTCTTTCTTTTCACTTGATCTTTAATTTCTTCGTTCCACCACCTTGTCTGTTTTATATTTTTATTTACTACTATTGTACCACATGTTTCTTTTGCTGCCTTTAGGATGGTATCCTTAAATTCTAGCCAGAGTTCTTCTAGATTCAGACTTCGCCATATTTGTCTTCTGTTTTCGATGTGTGTTTCTGTAGTGTTTTTATATTGTTCAGCAATCTTTTTGTCTTGTAACTTATAGGATCTGATTGATTCGTTCCTATTCTTGTTCTGGCTTGTCATTTTTGTTATTTCTTGATGGTTATTATCCTTAATTTTCCACTTAGCTACTAATAAGTAGTGGTCACTGTAGATTTCTGCGCCTCTATTAATTTTCACGTCAGTTATTTCTTTTCGATTTTGTCTGTTGATTAGTACATAATCTATTATTGATCTTTCATTTCTGCTTCTAACTTCTCTGGTATATTTGTGTATATCTTTGTGCATGTAAAACGTATTCGTTACTATCAAGTTGTTCTCCATGCAAAAATTGATCAACCTATTTCCATTATTGTTTCTGGTCTCCTCTCCATGCATTCCAATTACATCTATTGTGTCATTTCCTTTTCCTACTCTACTGTTAAAATCTCCCATGATGATTAGTCTGCCATTTACGTTTTCCACTGTATCTGTCAGCTCCTCCCAGAAGTCATCTTTTTTACTTGCAACTTCATCTTCACCTGGTCCATATACAATTATTATTGTTGTGTTACTAGTTTGATCTATATTCATTTCAATTTTTAATATTTTCTCAGATATAAATTCCCATCTTGTCATGTGCTTTATATGTTCTTTTGTTATAATGCAACCAACCCCTGCGGCCGCTCGTAGCTCTGGTTTTACTCCACTGTATAACAGTAAATGTCCCCCTTCTTGTTCTATGGTTCCCTGTCCTTTCTTTTTTAATTCTGTTACTGCTAGGATGTCTAGTTTGTAACTTTCAAATTCCTGTATGAGTTCTCGTTCTTTATCGTTGATACTTCTGATGTTCCACGTTGCTATTTTCAGTATTTTCATTTTTGTGTTGCTCGTTGTTGTGTCTGTTAAGATCATATCCTTATTCGTTTCCTTTTTCGTTGCCATTTGTCGGTCCATTTCTTCGTCTATTGTCATCAGTTTTTTGACCTAAATTTTTGTTTTTCCGTAGATGAGTGTTTTTCTAATCTATTTTCATTTTCAATCCAATCGAATTGTATGTTATCAACCCATAATTTTTTATATCCAATTCTCACTCTTTTTCCTTTCTCTCTTTCCTCTGATGCCCTCCTTTTTATTATAGATTGCGTTTCTAGTTCTTTTTTAGTGAGGTCGTGGTCAATATATATTCTCTTATGTGGATGGTTCTTCAGTTTCTTTTTGGCTTCCATTACTCTCAGTTTGTCTCCGAATGATTCTAATTCTATGATGCATTTGTTTTTCCCTATGCTATATACTTCTTTCAGGTCCACTTGCAGTTCTAGCAAATCTGTCATGATACTTTTGGCTTGTTCCTTTAGAGATTTATTACCGACGTTGTCTGTCTCTATACCAGTAATGACAATGTTTTTTCTCTTTTTGTCTCTTTCGTTCTTTTCTACTTTTGTTGCGAGCAGTTCTATGTCTTTTTTCATTCTGAAATTTTCTTCAGTTAAAACTCTGTTCATATCAATTAGTTCTGTTATCTGTTTAGAATTTTCCTGCTTTATTTCCCGAATTTCGGTTATGAGGTTTTCCAACATTTTCATCATTTTATTCAGTTTTTGTTCGCTGTCGTCTCCCATATTTAATTGTACACGATGTTTTATTCAATAATTTACTATTGCTGAATTGTGTGTTGCCTATGCTAGCGGCGTATTTCACTCTTGCTGTATGTATTATATATTGCCTACTCTATCGGCGTAATAGATGCAAATATGTAATATGTTCTGTGGTTACGTTTGTTTGTGCTGTGTACGTCAGGCGTAAGACATTTGACACACTTCAACGGTGCGGATGTCAGAATATCTATTCCGGCGTACTTTCAAGGTTATATCTATTTTTAATATTAATGATTTTGACTTACTACTTCTTGTTTTAGCTTCTGATTTCACTCACATTCACTGCTTATTGTTCCAGTTTTCCAATGGTCACAATTTCGCAATTTTCTGCTCGTAAGTTTTCGTTGTTTCGAAATTTTCTTACGGAGCGTATTTATCACGTGTTTACTATCACCAGTGGCGTCCACCTATCAAGATTCGGACACAGAATTAATTTAGTTTATAGTTTTATACTTTTCTACCTATATATTTATAATAATAAATTTGTCTTTTTCTATCATATTTGCAAAATCTATTGTATAGTACGTATTATTTTTCTTTAATTAAGAAAAAGTTACTTGAAAAACTATAATATATAATAATTACTCTAACGTTTCGAGAAACAACAACATGGATATCGCCAGGTTATGTGATTTTTCTCGAGCGAACGGACTCGCTCAGCTACAACAGAGGACGCAAACAGCTATCGGTATAAGCTCTTTCTCACACTGCTGCTTACCTATAGTGGTTTCATTTATATGCACGCGTAATTTGTTTGATCACATGGCAATTGGATAATGTCACCAAAAAAAACGTGTCTTTTTTAGAATATTTATATTTAAAATTAAAAAATACCCTGCCAAAATAACAATTGCACCTCCCTGTCCGGAAGGAATGTACATAGGTATGCATGTATAATTGTATATTTTATACTCATTAATAGTATGTACAGATTCAGATGAAATCTTCTGAAGTTCAGATGCACCCCCTGAAAATAATCCTGGGGCGCCCATGCAAGTATCTTGCAGAGTTAAAATCGCCCTCAAATCGCCTTGTCTGTTTATTTTCTTTATATTTGAATATTTAAATTTACTTTCAAGTCATATCAATGATATTTTTTTGTAAAAAAATTTTTACTCTTTTTTTAAATTTGGGGGGGATTTTTGGGGAAAATAACCGCTACCCTCCAGCCAGACCGGCATTTTTGTATTGGGCTATCATAGAAGAGTCACCTGAAAAATTTTCAGGTTGCCTAAAATACCTACTCAAAAATGTCTCACAGCTCTTATACTATTACTCAATACAATGTTATCAGTAATAATTTTAAGTTTATTTAATATTCTTTGTTATAATTTAATTTAGGTGAAGTGATCATCAACAATTACACTTTATTTATTTTCAACTGTAGGACCTGGTAGGACAAAGTTAAACTTGGCTGACAATATATTTTATATTTCTCTTGACATTACTTCAGAACTGTCAATACATAAATTAACAACCATAGAACAACATACACTTTTAATGTTGAATATTCTGACATTCTTAACCAAAAAAAGTTATTACGCATATCGATTATAAAATTGCTGATTACTTTTCGAAAATGACTATCACTCACAAAAAAACAATGAAAAATATTGTTTTACTTGACTGTAACGGGTTAGTTTTAATTTAAATTTTTAGGGACTTACATTTTTAGGACCTTGATAATGTCCGATTGAAAATTATTTTAAAGAAAATCGGCAACGCCGCGCTAAAAACTCCCATAAGGATTGTATTGCCGTATGTTCGTGTACTGTAAAGTCAAGGTGGGACAGACATTAGTGTATTTTTGATCCGTCTGGGGGGGGGGGGCACCTGCCCCGTGCCCCACCCCTGGATCCGCTACTGGCCTCATTCTCTAAGAATATGGATGTAGTAATAGTGTTGCTGAACAGGTAAATGTCATTGTATACCGGGTGTAACAATAATACTGTGTTTTTTCCTGAAAGTTCGTAACACCCTTCTGCTTTTTTGACTCATTCTCTTATGTTTCATAATGAATAAGTTAGGTACTTCGACAACTAGCCATGCCCTTCATCAATACAGGGTGTTTCTAAATAAGTGCGACAAACGTTAAGGGGTAATTCTACATGAAAAAATAATGACCGTTTGATTTATAAACATATGTCTGCAAATGTTTCGTTTCCGAGATACCGGATGTTGAATTATTTCTTACACACTGACGATTTATTTATTGCTCTAAAACCGGTTGAGATATGCAAGTGAAATTTGGTGGGTTTTAAGAGGCAATTATTGCGCTTTTTTTGACATACAATTATGTATTTTATATTCACCATTGGCGTGCATACGGGTCATATTACCCGGTCATATTACCTGTATGCACGCCAGTGGCAAATATAAAATTTTTAGTGGTATGTCAAAAAATGTGAAATAACTACCTCTTAAAATCTACCAAATTTCATTTGCATATCTCAACCGGTTTTAGAACAATAAATAAATCGTCAGTTTGTAAGAAAAAATTCAACATCTCGTATCTCGGAAACGAAGCATTTGCGGACATATGTTGATAAAGCAAACTGTCATTATTTTTTCATGCAAAATTAACCCTTAAAGTTCGTTGCACTTATTTAGAAACACCCTGTATTGATGAAGAACACGGCTAATTGTCAAAGTACTTAACTTTTTCATTATCCAACAAAAGTGAATGAGTCAAAAAGCAAAATGTTAAGAAAGGCTAAGGCTACAATTGAGTGTTAATTTCAATATTTTTTAAATGCTAGAATATTCCACAGGGTGTTACGAACTTTCAGGAAAAAACACAGTATTATTGTTACACTCGGTATACAGTGACATTTACCTGTTCAGCGACACTATTACTACAACCATATTCTTAGAGAATAAGGCTATAACATACTAAAAAAATCACTAAAATCGGACAACAGGTTTAGGAAATTTGAGACAGCAAAAATTACCCATTTTTAAGGTGTCCCGATTTTTTTTGGCTAGGAGTGTAAAACCTTCCAAAGCATTGGTCCTAGTAGTCCTCATTGAGGTGGTCCATAATTATATTGATAAAATAATGTGACACATTTGCTGTTTCCAATGCGGCGATGATATGACTCCAGTTGGCTGAGTTGAATGCGTTTATCACATCAAGCAACACGAGAACGGCCATTGGAAGATCTAGATTTTCTGCATCAGTACTCTTTGTCAGATATACAGATTGGCCTGTAAGAGTTGGCATTCTCAGCATCTCTTCCCGGTTAAATTATTAACGTCAGTCTGGCTTGTTAATTAATTTCTTTGGGATATATTTGTTTCTGGAGAAGTCCATTGATCCTCCGGGCCGTCTCAGGACTTTTTTCCATGATGATCTTTATCGCCGCAGGAGGCACACTATTTGGACCAGTTGCTTTTCCCAATTTTAGATTTTTCGTTGCTCTTGCCAGTTCTTCAGCCCAAAAATAGCCAGGTCTATCGTTGGCGTTATTTTGAATATTCATACTAACTGTTGCGACGGCTTAGCAGGAATTATGTTTGGAGCATTACCTATGTCCTTCCATTTTTTTGCACCAAGGCTGTATGGAGCTCTCTCTATGTTCTCTACAGACGTTAAACAGTAGGGGCGACAATGTACATAAGTATCTGTCTCTTTCTGACAAAATTATTTTTTAAAAGTAAATAGATGGTTTTGCTTGTTTTCGATTCGCTGGACAGCTGTTTCCACCATTTCAGGCTTCCTCAACGGCGCTAGCATGCACTGCTCTAGTGAAATTATTTTTTGATGGAAATTAAAAATCTTTTTCTAGGAAATTATTTTTTGTTTTATATTTGTTCGCTGATTTCTAAATAAATTCAGTAATAATCTGAGATCCTTATCATCTACGACTGTGGTCTCAAAAATATAGATACTTAGTAAATCATGGCGCACCCTGTCAAAAGCTTTTTCGAAATCTATGAAAAAGGCATGTATCTATTGATCGCCGTACAAGACTAAGATATAAATATATAATAGGTACACCTGGTTGTATTTAGATTTTTATATCATGTATCAAATCTGATATTTAAAATTATTGTTTTTAGCAGATAAATTTAATAATTTAAAAAAATTATATGCCTAAATATATCTTCAAGTATACATAATACATATCTATCTATATACAAATAAATCATTTTAAAATGACTAGCCCTACCTCGTCATTAGAAGCAATAGCAAATAACAATCACTTACATTAAGTAATAAAATATATACAAAACATATAAAGGAACTTTGTTGTTCATCGTTAAATAAAATAAAATTCAAGAAACACTTAAGTAATCCGCAAATGACAGCAATAAACTACACTGACACCAACTTTCCATAATAACCAGTACGAGTGCTTCCTTTTGAACGTGTCTTTTAGAGATTTTACATAAATCTAAATATTCCTAGACGATAAAAAGTGTTTTGAGGGAGTCGAAAATCGCATAAAAAGACTGCGGATGTAGCAGTAAAACTAAACTGGCTGTTGGCCATCAAGTTTATTGCGAAAGGTTTACTTGGTAATAAAGCATGGACCGCCAAAGTGGAGATTTGTTAGCGAATAAATAATCACAGTAGGTGTTCTAACTGACTTGCTAATTGAGATACCTCGAGGCAAAAACTAATACCTGCATGCTATTGCACATGAGTAAATACTTTTGCTTTGCTTGGGGATAATTTAATATCATAGTGAATGATAATATATAATCTTGCAGAACTTAAAAGTTCATATACAAGTTAATATCTAATGAATTATTGCAATGGATTTTGGTATCAAATCAATATTAGGTACAGTTTTTTTTAAAAAGCTATTATTCATCTTATTTTTAATACATATATTGTTCTGAAGTTACTTTCTTATGGCATCTTAATCTCATTTACTATTTTTATTGGGAATAAGTCACAACGCCAATAAGAAACAAGGCAAAAGTAGAAAGACATAGAGGAAAGATCCAAAACACGATAAAAACTATGTAGCTCAAAGAAGAAAGTTAAAAATAATTTAAAGGAAAAAAAGGAAACAGCTAGAAAAGAAATTAAAAAATAGACGAATGTTGTTACATGATCAAAGAGGTAAAAAATTTGGACATCTTGGATATTAAAGCACCCTATGTAACGCACAGCTGAATGTGGCTGAATTTTTATATTTGTGCGTCACAGTGTTGCCATGCTGTTTTCTATATATTTCTTTCATAATTTCAATCAATGTTAAATGTACCTACAAGAATAATAGAATAATAACGTTTACTTCTCCGTCATTATGAGGTGTTACATGAGGTGTCAAATGAAAGCTTATAATCCAAGGATAGTACTAAATGTGAGAAATTAGACCTAGATTGTCTGTCCCTCAAAAAATAAGCGTTATATTGGGAATTGCTAATGTTGACATTAAAAGTTGCACTATTTTTTTTTCTATAAAACATTTTGATCTAAAACTTACCAGAAAACTTCTTTGTACTCTTTGCTTTAAAATAAACGTGATTGAGAAGCTAAATTTTAAACTTCGTCACACAACTTTTGCGATTAAACTTTGCAATGCACAAATCCGCACCTTTTTCTTTGAAAAATTCATAACCTTTATCATGATAAGAATAAAAACTTGAGGCAGATACCTTTGTCTTCAGAAATGTTACAGCTATATAGTGTAAAAATTTCAGAAAAAAATATTTAAATGGAACAGAGTTGTAGCGAGGTAAACGCAAAAAAACGTGATTTCTTTTTTTTTTTATTTTTAGGTTAAAATTGCGATTTTGACAATGTTCTCCCACATAAAATTCAAAATAAACTTCATTTTCGTTTTCAGCACCCTCGAAAATATGAAGTATAAATAAAATTAGCCATTCATCCCTCTGTGGTCAGTATCTCGAAAATTAAACGCTTTTTTGAGGGTGTCACGCTCGTGTATAATATCACAAAAATTGTAACGTGATAATATGAAAAAATAGAGGATACGGCAACGATGTCACAAGTGATGGTCGGATCGAACGCCAAAATCTACACAGACATATAAGGGTGCTTTAATACCCAAGATGTCCAATTTAAGTAAATAGTGCCGATGTACACTAGCCCAGGGGGACCGACGGCTTAACGTGCTCTCCGAGGCACGGTGAGACGGATCGTGTCATTATTAAAAAAGAAAATGGTTTGTCTTTGGCAGGGCTCGAACCCACGTGCACTGGCGTATGAGGCCAGCGATTATGCCGTTACTCCACGGCCGCTCACAATTAAACAGATAGCCAGAGTATACTCTGCCTATCTGTTTAATTTTTTTAAGTCTAAGATCTGTTAGATACTTCTAAGATCTGTTAAATATAGACTAACAAGTGGACCTGCAGGAAAATCAAAATTAGCAAGGAGATGATACAGTTAAGTGGGAGGAACCAATTCTGAATGAAGTTAATGTAGTAATAAGAGATCTAAGTGATATACCAGATAACATTTTCAAGGAAGGTAGCGAAAGACTGCAAGAATGAATCTTCCGGTTAACATTAGTAGTTTGGCTAAATGAGGAAATGCCAAAATACATCTCAAAAAAGACAACAAAGAGGTATTTCACTATTAGAAGTGGTCTATACCTAAATTACTTGCATCTATTAAGTAAAATATTACTAAGATATGAAAACAAAGTTATCAGAGAATACCAGGAAGGGTTTAGGGAAGAACAAGCATTGATCTAGATATACCTATATTATATTTAGGATTAGGACTTAAGATATAGGATTAGATTCTTTATCGATTTTAAACAGCCAAATCACTCTATAAACCGGAGACTCTGTATATAAGGTCATGAAAACCATAATAACAGAAACCATAATAAGAAATACCACAAAAACTTAAGAAGTATGAGAATGACACTTAGGACCACGAGAAATAGGGTAATAATGGAAGAAAACTTTTCAGATCATCAAATAATATCACCATCATCATCATCATCACGTAGCGCTACAACCCTGGGTGGGTCCTGGCTGACTGTACAACTTTCTTCCAATTTGTTCGGTCTTCCATCAACCTAGGGTCAAATGGAATGTTAATTTTTCGGAGATCTGCTTGGATGTTATCTCTCCATCGCATTCGGCGGCGTCCGAGTGGTCTTTTGCCTGTATGCCTGTATACCTTCAATACCAGTTTTACAAGTGTCTCGTTATGAAGTCTGTACACGTGGCATGCTTATCTTAATCGTTGTGATTTAATTTCTTGGACAATATCGGTGTCATCGGTATTGGTTCTGATCCTGAAATATAAGCACAAGTAGGACAATATTCAATAGCAAGGAACAATGTATACCATACACGGATGATGTGTTGATACTTCTTCTTCTTCTTCTTCTAAGCGTTCTATTGTACATTTTTGGACATGGCCTCTCTGAACACCGTCCATCAATCCTCTATCCTGAGTAACATACTTCCAATTACACTTCCAACATACTTCCGACTATTTTTTTATGTCATCTACCCATCTTGTCTGTAGTCTTCCCCTTGGTCGTCTACCTTTTTGTAAGGTCTTCTTCTTCTTCATGTACCATGTCCTTTCAGAACGTTGGTTACCATCATAGCTATCTTAATTTTATTCACTGTCACCCTAAATAGCATACTTGTGTCAACACCATACCAATCTCGCAAGTTCTTCAACCATGAGGTTCTTCTTTGTCCTGGACTGCGTTTGCCTGCTATTTTTCGTTGCATGATATTTTGTAGCAACCTATACATATTTGGGACCTCTCATTACATGTCCGAAATACTCCAGCTTTCTCTGCTTGATGCTTTTTATAATCTCAGTAGTCTTGTTGAGACGTTCTAGTATTGTGGAGTTTCGAATCTTCTCCACCCAGGAAACTTTTAAAATTCTTCTATAGCACCACATTTCGAAAGGCGATTTAGATCGATTTTATTCACAGTCCAGGACTCGACACCATAAAGTAAGACCGAGAACACGTATCAGCGAAGTAGGCGGATCTTCAATGCCATTTTTAGGTCTCTGTTACATAACACCTTGGACATCCTTCTAAAAGCGGCTCTAGCTTGCTCTATCCTAGATCTTATTTCGCCGTGACTTTCTGCGTTACAATTTAATTGCTGTCCAAGGTAAACGATTTTATCAACTTGCTCAAGTTTGGTATTATTTACATTTATAGACGGTTTTATATGCTGTTGTTTACTTATTATGAGTATTTTGGTTTTCCGTATGTTCAGATCCAGACCTGCCTCCCTACAACTCTTAACGACACTAGCAAGTAATGCTTGCAGATCTTCTTGACTAGGAGCTAGGAGTACTATATCGTTCGCATATCGCAAATTATTGATGACTTCACCGTTCACAAGTATGTATTCCTTCTTGTTTTTCAGAAAGTGCTTTTCTGAAAATTCTTTCGGAGTAAACGTTGAAAAGCAGGGGTGACAAGGTGCATCCTTGCCGTACTCCTCTTTTAATATTAAGAGCCTGTGATTCCACACCATCTACTAAAACTGATGTTGTTTGATTCCAATATAAATTTGCAATTATTCGAACATCTCTGCCGTCCAAGCCAATGTCTTTTAGAGCTTCGATCAATATAGAGTGCTTAACACGATCAAATGCCTTTTGAAAGTCAATAAAACAACAGTATATGTCTACAGATATATCTCGACATCTTTGAGTAAGTACGTTAATTCCAAACAAAACAATGCCTCTCTCGTTCCAAACCCGTTACGGAAACCAAATTTTGTGTCATCCAGGTATTCCTCGCATTTATTGTAGATACGACCATGTATTACCTTCAGAAAAATGTTCAATAAGTGGTTTAACAAACTGATGGTTCTATAATCAGCACAGGTTTTTGCTGTTGTCTTCTTAGGTAGAGCTATAAACAGTGAATTAGACCAACCATTAGGTAGTTGTCCGCTGGTATAAATGGTATTAAAAACGAAGTTATAGCCTCTAAGGCTCCAGTCTCCAATGTTGTATTGTATAGCGTTCCAAAGTTGGTCTTTTTGTCTAGCAGTGTGGTCTGTGAATGTGAAGCTCCATTTGATTTTGAGTGTTGCAGATAGTGAGAACGAAAAGAGTACAATTCTTACTTTTAACATAATTTTATAATTTAGCAACATAATTCTTCTCACAATTTTATATGTTAGCTAGGTGTTTACGCTACTGCAATAATTATAATTAAACCATAAAAACATATGTTTAACTCTAAGTAAACTAAAAAACAGACAATATTTTAAGGATATGCATATTTTTCAAAACAACGTTTTTATACTGCACACATTATTGAGGCAATTATTTCGAAATATTATAAAAAGTATACAGCAATTTCCCTTATAATGGAAATTTTATCTAGATGATTATTTTTTTTAGTTTCCCAACGTAATACTCAATTGATATAAATTTAATGCTTTAAACTTAGAGTAGATGCTGACTGATGAAATTATTATTATGTGTATGTAACAGTACAAATATTTTTGGTTATTAACTACAATATAAATGGACCAATTAAGGTCAAGTGGTGCTGTTAGCAGTTCTTTTTATTTGGAAAGTATTTTTTATTCAATTTTCTACATAAATCTAACCGATATATAACCGGTTCATAACGTTTTACGACGTCTTCCGATTCCCAATCGCCATTGTTCTCTATCATAACATGTCTTCGTTCAAGCCTGTTTCTCTAATTTCCATATGAATTTCCTCTATCCAGCTTTTCCTAGGTCTTCGTGTTTTCCGCCGTCTTTCTGGTGCCCACCATAGTACTTGCTTGAGTAATCTTTCGTCTTCCATACGCTGTACGTGGCCAAACCATCTTAGTTGCTTTGTTTTGATATCGCCAATTATAGTATGATAATTTTATCTCTTTATCTCTTCTTGATATACCAGCAGCTGTTCTCCAGAAGTCCATTTTAGTTGTCCTGAGCATATTTTCGGATTTTTCTTTAAGTGGCCAAACTTCGCTGCTATATGTTATAATATAATCTCTTAACAATTCTGTTATATATTTTGTTTATTTTTTTGGAAATACTTTGGTCCTATAGGATTGTGTTCAATAATCTGATAGCTTTCCTTTCTTGTGTGAACCTTTCTTGGATATTCTTGTTTAATGTTCCATCTTGTGTCATTTTAAGTCCCAAGTATTTAGATGCCTGACAGTGATTAATACCTAGTTATTTCATTATCCAATGCTAGATCCTGCTGTATACCTCCAACGCACATATATTCCGTTTTTTTGGTATTCACTTCTAATCCCTAGTCCCGGTAATGTTCTATAATTTTGCGGGTCATATATTCAATATTGTGGTAATCCTGGGCCATTAGAATCTGATCATCCACAAATCATAAAGTGTATAGCATGTTATCATTTAAAAAACCATATTTTTACATTTCCTTTTCCAGGATTTCAAAACTTGCTCCAAATATATTTTAAATAGCGTCGGCGATAGACAGCAGCCCTGTTTCAGACCTTTATTGACTTCAAATCCTGACGACATTTCCTTGCCTAGCTTAACTTTTGCTATATGGTGGTGGTATAGATTTTTTTCAGCTGTAATGAGGTTTGGACTTATGTTAGTTTTTTCGACAGCTTCCTAAATTTACTTTGTGGAACAGTGTCGTATGATTTTTCAAATCCAATGTACACTACATTGAGTTCTTAGTCCATTATTTCACGGTTTTTGCTCTAAATTTTAAAGAACCGCTTGGATTGACATGAAATTTGGCATATGTATAGCTTACATGTCAAAGAAAAAAAGTGATATTGTGCCGATGTGTGCTTTTGTCTTGGGGGTGACTTTCACCCCTCTTGGGGGTGAAAAAATATATGTCCAAAATAAGTCCGAAAATGGGTAAACTGACTAATTTTAAGTAACTTTTGTTCTATAGAGCTTTTTCGCCAAGTCAACACTTTTCGAGTTATTTGCGAATGAATATGTTCATTTTTCAACAAAATAACCACATTTTTAGACGGTTTTTCGCAAATAACTCAAAAAGTAAGTATTTTGAGGAAAAAAACGTTCTTAACAAAAATATAGCCTATAAAAAAGTTAAAAAAATGGTGTATGCGTTAGGTCTCTGGATCTCGTAGAACCAGAGTTATAGCCAATGAAAAATAGATTCATATTCACCAAATTTCAAATAGAATATTTCGACGTGAAATATCCAAAAAATTAAGCAGTTTTTGGGGAAAACCCATTTTAGCTTTTTTAAAGTGTTTAAAAAAAGCTTTATTTATGTTTTTACAAAAAGTTTCTAGCATTAAATTTAAGCAAGTTACGCTCAAAATGAAGTTGGTCCCTTTTGTTTTTGCAAAAAAAAATCGGGAAGACCACCCCCTAATTAGCAACTTAAATGAAATTAATCGTTACCGCTCCACAAATTATTTTACTTATGTTGTGTTTATAATATGGTCTGTAAGTTTCATCGATTCAAAGTGCTTATTTTTGAAAAAATTTGGTTTCAAAGTAAAATTTTTAAAAATTTAAGTTTTGAAAAATATGCTTTTTTTCAAAATAACTTAAAAATTATTAGAGATACCAAAAATCTCGAAAAACAAAAAAAAGTAAGATTTGCTTTTCTGAATATCATGTATTTTTTTGTTTTTCTGTTAGACAAAAATTGATTAAGATTTGCTGTTTCTAAATTTGCATACATTCGTGATCAGTGACTCGTTCAACCCCTTTTAACTACAGCCCTTTCAATAATAAGGACTTTGAACCGATGAAACTTACAGATCATATAAACAATATATACACGAGTCAAGAAACTTGTGAAGTCGTAACGATTAAGTTCATTTAAGATACTAATTGGGGGGTGATTTTCTCGATTTTTTTAACAAAACGAAAAGGGACTAACTTTATTTTGAGCGTAACTTGTTTAATTTTGATGTTAGAAATTTTTTTTTATAAAACAAAAATGAAGCTTTTTTTAAACACTTTAAATAAGTTGTAATGAGTTTTTCCCGAAATTTACTTCATTTTTGGTTATTTCACGTTAAAGTATTCCATTTGGAATTTGACGAATATGAACCTATTTTTCATTAGCTATAACTCTACTTCTACTAGGTGTAGAGACGTGATATATATACCATTTTTTTTTTAATTTTTTACAGGCTTTATTTTTGCTAAGAATATTTTTTCGACAAAATAGTTACTATTTGAATTATTTGCGAAAAACTGTCTAAAAGCGTGGTTATTTTGTTGAGAAAATGAACATATTCACTGCCAAATAATTCGAAAAGTATTGACTTAGTGAAAAAACTCTATAGAACAAAAGTTACTTAAAATTAGCCAGTTTATTCATTTCCTGACTTTCTTTGGACGAATATTTTTTCACCCCCAAAAGGGGGTGAAAACCACTCCCAGGGCAAAAGCACATATCGGTACAATATCACTTTTTCTTTAACTTGTTAGCTATGTGTATGCCAAATTTCATGTCAATCCAAGCGGTTCTTTAAAATTTAGAGGTTTTGCAATATTTTACCGTTAAAGAACGGACTATCTTCCAACGGTTACGTTGCATTCGTTCACACAGTCCAATATGGTCCTTTTGACTATGCTGCTGCTTGCTATGCCAACGACAGGTTATGAGTCTATGAATGTTTCTTTTGCCCCTCTCCCGGAAATTAGGTGAGCTTTTCTGTTTCCTTCAATACCATTATATCCAAACACCCAAAGTAAACTTATTTTGTTACTTTTTCCGATGCAAATCAGGTTCTATTAGTTCCGATCCAAGACTGTTCCAGATTAACTTGGGGTCGAACCGATCCCAACTTGGTGCCTTAATTGCGGCCTGGCGTTGAGATAAGTATAAATATTATATATTTGTCCCTGCAGTTCTTCTTTATTAGTAGCTGAAAGCACATCTCTACAGCAACCAACAACCAAGTAGAGACACAAACAAACTAGCGAATAGATTAAATGTGTATTGCTCATCATCATCTAGTCTTTATCGTCAACTGCTAAACATAGAGCTTCTGTAAGTTTATCCATATCTCACTGTCTTGAGCTACCACCATCCAGTTCCTGGCAGTTTTTTTACTTCGTTACTCCAGCGCGTTGCTGGCCGACCTTTGCTTCGTTTGTCCGTCCGCGGTCGCCATTCCAATAGTTTTCTAGTCTAGCTATCATCCGGTGTTCTTGCCACATGACCTGCCCATTTCCATTTCTATTTAGCTACATCTTCTACTATGTCTTTGAGTTTTGTTATTTGCCGGATGGTACTACTACTGGCATGATATTCTGTCTGTCCTTGTGACTTGTGATTCCTAGCATGGCTTTCTCCATGGGCGTCTGGGTCACTCTCAGATTTTCTGCTGACCTTTTCATTAATGTTATAGGATTCTCTACTTCATATTATGTTTTCATCGGCAATATGCACTATTCATACACTTTTGTCTTCAGACATAGAATGGCCATATTATTTTTACATACTTTCCGTACCTTACCAAACGCAGCCCAGACCAAAATCTATGCTGTGCCGTATCTCGTGCAGTGGCGGAGCCGGAAATTTTTTTTGGGGGTGGTCATGAATCTTGAAGGCGATTTAATTACTTTTCTCTGATGCAAGGTCACTTAGCGTTACCACCCCTAGCTTAAGTGGGTTTTCAATTATTTTTTGGATGGGCCCAATTTTTTTTTTGTTTGACAGCTCCCGGTTTTCTTTTTTTTAGTGTATTACGTACGAGTGTAGAATTGATAATAACAATGAAACAAAAAACAATAAAAAGAATCACTTTCTACAATGTTATATAGCAATAATTATATATCCATATGTAGATAAAACAACAAGTAAAATGCTCAATAACGTTGTATTCCTAATTTGTGTTTGTTTACTTCCAATAGCTTACTCACTAAAAGGTAAGTACCTTTAATTGACATATCCTGTACAGATAAATTATCGATATTTTCTCAAAACAGTGCTTGAATATATTCTTTAAAAGTTGCAAATTACTTTAATGGCCACATGTTGACATACAATTTTAATTAAATAATTGACAACTTGTTCCGCCAACAGCGAACACACCTCGAGAAAAATTTCGCATTCTTCATTCTTATCGATTGGATATATTGGATATTTCTTGTCAATAGTGAAAACGTATGGACCATGGAACCACACTAAAAAAAATTTTACTTCCCTCATGAGACTTTTTTTATTTAGTTATTTATATCGAGTCGGACAACTTTTCTATTTCGGAAAATTTTCCCAAAGTGACTCGTTATCTAACGAGTCTGATATTACGAGCAGAGGGAGCGAAGCGAGCGAGGCGAGTAACAGACCAGTTCGATAAAAAGTCTTTACTGACGTGGTGCATACAAAATTTTATCGCCAATTATAAAAAACATTAACATTTACTTAAATTTAAGATTTTTTAAACTTTAGGCGAAATAAAAATTTCGTACGACAGTAACGACAGATGACTTTTGCATGTTGGCCGGTTCGGTTTCGATGTTTAATCGATAGTTATCAATATTGAATACTTAATTGATTTATTTTGTATGAATATAATTGCAATATTACAGAATTTCACTTTTTGACATACATTTAATTAATAATAATGTAAATTTTGTACAATATTTTCAATAATTAAAGTAAATAAATTTAAAGTTCACTCAAATTCTCGCCATTCGATTACTGCCATCGACCACTTACATTCAATCTCGGTTAATTTGATTAATCGCGGCAGGTAAAGTAAAATTCTTCTTTCAGTACAATAAAGTGCTACTTTACTGCCGCAAATGAGCGCAAATGAGTACAATAATGAATGACTTTAGTGACGGCTGGCAATAAAAATATTTACAATTAACTGGTAATATTTTCCGTCAAATTTTTAAGGGAACTTCAGCTGTCGGAAGCACTAAAGTTTAGAAGTCTCTATATTTACCTACTGAATAAAAAAGTCTCTACTGAATAAAAAAAGTACTATTTACATTATATTTTCATAGGCTGCTAACTCCTGAGGGGGAAGGCCCCGAAGTTTTTATCAGACACTACAAAAATCAAACTAGTAGGAATTTTCGAAATTTTTATTTTAAACCAGTCTTTTATTTTATTTTAAACCATCATTTAAGTATTAAAAAGAATACCAAAGTAATTGACAAATCTTAATCGGATAAAACAAAAAAAAAAATCGACTAAAATTCTCGATTGTTCATCTGTCCGATGATGTCCATCTATAGGTTACATATCAAAGAAGAAAAGTGATATTGTGTTGATGTGTGCTTTTGCCCTGGGGGTGACTTTCACCCCTTCTTGGGGCCAAAAAAATATAGCCTACGTTCAAAATAGATCCGAAAATGGATAAACTGACCAGTTCTAAGCCACTTTTGTTCTATAGCATTTTTTCACTAAGTTAATAATAATTTTCGAGTTATTTGCGAGTAAATATGTTCATTTTTCAACAAAAGAAAAACACGTTTTCAGGCAGTTTTTTGCAAATAACTCAAAAAGTAAGTATTTTATCGAAAATATTTTATCGGACATTTTCAACAAAAATATAGCTTCTAAAAAAGTGAATAAAACGTTGTTTGTATGAAATCCCTATAACCGGTACAAGCAAAGTTGTAGCTAATGAAAAATTGGTTCATATCCGTCAAATTTCGAAGGGAATATTTCAACATGAAATAACCAAAAAATGATGCACTTTTTGGGAAAAACTTATTACAGCTTTCTTAAAGTGTTTAAATTTACTTTTGTTTTTTAAAGAAGTTCCTACCATCAAATATAAGAAAGTTAGGCTCAAGATAAAGTTGGTCCCTTTTGTTTTGAAAAAAAAATCAGCACAATTACCCCCTAATTAGCAACTTAAACAAAATTATTTGTATCCGTTTCACAAGTTGCTTTACTTATGTTGTGTTTATATGATCTGTAAGTTTCATTGATCTAAAGTCCTTATTTTTGAAGATATTTGGTTTTAAGCTAAAATTTTTAAAAATTTTAATTTTGAAAAAAATTATTTTTTTCAAAATAACTTATTAGAGCAACTTTATTAAAATTATTAGAGCTATTAAAAATCTCAAAATGTAAAAAAAATCGGCTTTGGTTTTCTGAATATTTTTATTGTTTTGATTTTCTCTAAGACCAACATTGGTTAAGATTTATTGTTTCTAAATTTGCATACACTCGTGATTAGTGACTCGTTCAAGCGATTTCAACCGCAGTCTTTTCAAAAATAAGGACTTTGAACCGATGAAACTTACAGATCATATAAACAATACATACACGAGTGAAGCAACTTGTGAAGTGGTAAGGACTAAGTTCATTTGAGATGCTAATTAGGGAGTGATTTTCTCGATTTTTTTTACCAAAAAAAAAGGAATTAGCTTTATTTTGAGCTCTACTTGTTTACTATTAATGCTATAATTTTTTTATAAAACAAAAATAAAGCTTTTAAAAAAGTTTTAATGAGTTTTCCCCAAAAAGTGCTTCATTTTTTGGTTATTTCACATTAAAATATTCGATTTGGAATTTTACGAATATGAACCTATTTTTCATTAGCCATAACTCTGCGTCTACTAGGTCTAGACACCTAATATATACACTATACACCGTTTTTTTTTTCACTTTGTTACGGGCTATATTTTTGCTTTGAATATTTTTTCGACAAAATACTTTTTGAGTTATTTGCGAAATATCGTCTAAAAACGTGGTTACTTTGTTGAAAAATGAATATATTTACTCGCAAATAACTAGAAAAGTATTGACTTGGTGAAAAACTTTATAGAAGAAAAGTTGCTTAAAATTAGTCAGTTTATCCATTTCCGGCTTATGCTGGACGTATATTTTTCACCCCCGAGAAGGGGTGAAAGTCACCCCTAGGGCAAAAGCACACATCGGCACAATATCATTTTTTTCTTTAACTTATATTAGCTATGTCTGTGACAAATTTCATGTCAATCCAAGCGGTGCTTTAAAATTTAGAGGTGTTGCAATATTTTGCCGTTAAAGAACGTACTATGTATCGTTTTAAACTTTTGTTCTTTTTTTACACGTTTGTGATTCCGACGATTTAATATTGTTTCCATTAGAACAAGTTATATTATGTCAAAATCTTATCCCCGAATAGTATATACGTATTACTAGTACATATATTTTTATAAGATCGGAATTGACCTGAAAACTTATAATAGTGTTATGTAGGTACATATTTATTTCAAGATAATACGTCTGCCTGTATTTTTCTGGTTTTGTTTGGTATCATCCTTCTAATCTTCTCTTATCTAAACCTTCCAAAAACCACATTACATTCATTCGATTCGATTCACTTGACTGATCACGTATTGTGCAAATTTTTGTCCCATTGACGACCCGAAAAGCACATACAAAACGCGACAGAAAATGACCACTACTTAATTCTTTGTTGTGGGTTGCTCATGTTAAGCCCATTGTTAAAGCCTCTCGAGCAAGTTTTATCCGCCCGTCCTTTAGTGGCAGTAACTAAGCTACTTATACCCAGATCTCAAGTACGGGCCCTTATTCGAGAAATAATGAAAAACACTCGAGACCACTGAACCGAAAGACATCACTCAAATCTGTTTTAGCTAATTTGTCACGACTTTGAGAGGGATTTTAAGAATGCGAAGGATGTTGGAGAAGTCGGTATTTTAACGCTGACAAAATAGCTCTGAAAAATTTTAATTACATTTTATTTTTGCATACGACATTTAAATTATTTAACTTGAAATGTATAAAATAAAAAGTATAACAAACTAGTCCTTTGAAAAGTTACATTAAGCCTGCATTTTTTAGAGGACGTACTTTTATTTTTTTTTATGTGTTGGAGAGTGTTGGAAGTTCAAGTTTGTGGAGTCGCCACCGCCACTCTTGTCCCCCGGCCGCCATCAAACGGGCCTTTTAAGGTCTTTCAAGTATTACGTAACGCAGGTTGGGGGGAGGGGGATCAAAAATCTTCAAAAATTGCGTTACGTTATAGTTGAACGCCCCATCACGGTGCGTTACATAGGGGGGAGGGGGATCAAAAATCGCCTTACGTAATACTTGAACGCCCCCTTTCGCGCTCTATCTCGTGTAGCAACTGTAACTCTACAGAAAATTTTATCAAACATTATTTGTAGGAAATTAAATATTCTTAAGTTTATTCATACATATTATCTACTATTTTTCGTAAATTGGAAAATTAAAAAGTTATAAACAAAAATAATTAAACATTTTTGAATAGAGTCAATTTAGGATAAAATTACATCAGAGCAATTAATTCAGTCAATTTGTACTCTAGAGGAGCCACCTAGTGGGAAAGTTTTGGATTAGTTCTGATATATACGAAATATACATTTCTTTCCAGCCATTCTATACAGTAAGGTGCAAATGAAACAAATAAAGTCGTTATTTCGTAAGCCGGCGACTTTAAGGAAAAATCCTGAAAGCGGTTGATTTTTATTTTTATACTATGATTTTTTGGCATATAATATCGCACTAGTGACGTCATCCATCTGGGCGTGATGACGTGATCGATGATTTTTTTTAATAAGACTAGGAGTCGTATGCTGGCTTATTTGAAATGTTATTCAATTCTCTATTCAGTAACATAAACATTAACATAATTATTTATACAGGGTGAGCAATTTTTTTTAAATTAAATTAATTGACAAAAAAGAGGAATATATGTAATTTATTTAATTTAAAATATCTCTTACTGCTGTCACAAATCAGAAAAAAATGTTCAATTCGCAAATAAACATTGCTTTTCGCTTAAACTAAAAATGTTCAAACTTCCAAGAGGCAGATGGCTGGAGGGAGCTGGCTTGAACATTGAATTTAAGCGAAAGGCAATGTTTATTTGTGAAATAAACATTTTTTTCTGTGTTCTGGCAACAGTAAATTGCATTTTGCATTAAATAAATTACATACAATCTTTTGTTTTTGGTCAATTAATTTAATTCAAAAAAATGTTTGGACACACCGTATAAAAATTATATTAATGTTTATATTACTGCCTAGAAAATTGAACAGCCTTTCAAATGAGCTATCGTACGACCCCTATTCTTATTTAAATCATCGATTACGCCATCACGCCCAGATGTATGACGTCACTAGTACGATACCTATATATGCCAAAAAATGATGATATAAAAATAAAAATCGACCTGTGTCAGGATTTTTCCTTATAGTCGCCGCGCGCCGGCTTAAAACATAACGAATTTATTTCTTTCATTTGCACCATATTGTATGTATTTTGGTTAGACTACCAAAAAGAGCACTGAGTGCTAGAATGCAGGGAAAGAAACCGGTTGGAAAGCCAAGAAAACGCTGGGAAGACACAGTAAACAGCGACGCACAAGCCCTTTTAGGAGTCCGTGCATGGAGAACAGCAGCCACAGACAAGCAAGGGTGGAGGCAAAAAATAAAGGAGGCCAAGGCTCAATTTGGGCTGTAGTGCAGAAGAAGAAGAAGAAGAAAAAGAAGTATGTATTTTGGGGTGCTGAATCTGAATATGAGGTTTGCGGATAAAATTTCGTGACGCAACATTGAAAAAAAAAATCTGCTCTTTCAAGCGTTTTTGCTTAAATCTCGAAAACTATTAACAATTCTCTACAAATATAACTGTTGTTCTGAAGCTATTTTCTTATGGCATTTTTATAATTAAGTATTTTCTATGGGAAATAAGCCACAATTTTACTAAAAAATGAATTTATTAACGTTTCGAAGCCCAAATCGGGTTTCGTTGTCAAAATACAAAATACTATTAAAATAAACAAAAATGTTGTTGCTAAGTAAAAAAATTCTTCTAATAATTTATTTAATCTGACTCATTTATATTGGCAATTCAGACGTATATTATACATGTTAAAGTAGAAGACTTTAAAATGATATCGCCAATATTTATGAGTTGCGTTCCTGGGACGACTTTACTAAAAGATAGTTCATTCGATTACATGAAATCAATCCCAACTCAAGAATATCCGTCGCAAAAAAATATATGTATTATTAATATTATTTATAATTTAAACATATTAAAGCCAGAATTTGGTATTAGTTTTTTGAAGGTAAATTAAATGTAAGACTAAATACTTACGATGTCGGGATAGTATCACGAGGTTTTTTTCCTGGTTTTCTCTCGTGATTTACTATGGAATCTCTAACGCGAGAATTTTACTGTCATCGTTGCATTTGGTTGTCTTTTTAAAGACAGATCACATGCTGTGATTTTTTTGCGACGGATATTCTTGAGTTGGGATTGATTTCATGTAATCGAATGAACTATCTTTTAGTAAAGTCGTCCCAGGAACGCAACTCTAAATATTGGCGATATCATTTTAAAGTCTTCTACTTTAAAATGTATAATATACGTCTGAATTGCCAATATAAATGAGTCAGATTAAATAAATTATTAGAATTTTTTTACTTAGCAACAACATTTTTGTTTATTTTAATAGTATTTTGTATTTTGACAACGAAACCCGATTTGGGCTTCGAAACGTTAATAAATTCATTTTTTAGTAAAATTGTGGCTTATTTCCCATAGAAAATACTTAATTACAAATATAACTATTTAGTTTTTTTTTCAGACGACCTCTTCGGACTCAACATACAATTAAAAATATTGGGAACATGTTTAATCATAACCTGATAAAGTGTTCCGAGCTATAAAAGAATATTATTCTAATCTTTCCTTTGTGTTCTTCGAATATTTTTGCTGTTTTTGATGACTCTGCATCCGGATACACTAATTCTTAAAACGAATTAAAGTTTGTTAAATAATAGAAAAATCTTTTTTGTTTCGGAGCCAAGACAAAGTTGTTTTGTGTAATTTAGATCCAAATTACACGACTATTATGTGTCATTTGGAACAATTGGAAGGGAAGTTTTTGTAAACTGTCATTTCGTACGTATCAAGACATTTGTTGCGGTAATAGTTTACAAACTTATTATTCATAAATGAATACACCGCTTAATAATTTAATGTTTGACAATCATAATTGAGCAGTCAAAGTATTATTTTGTCGTTTTATTAATAAACAATGGCCCCGTTTTTAATATAATTGGGGAAATGTTTCTATAACTCTTTAATTTGAGAATAACAATATTTTAATATAGAATAGATGAAAGATAACTTAATATTATTCCTTAATTTCAGTTATTTGAAAAGATTATTACGTTTTAAAGTTAACCCATTATGTAAGAAATTTATACCTTTGATTTATAACTTTTAGACAGAAATGACATCAATTTATTCCTTTTAAATACGTGGTCCAGTTAATCTATTTCTATAATGCCTGTTAAATTTTCTTTCTATAGGTTCCTATAGCTCTTTTTTTTTCTGTCAACTCTATATCTAGAATTATATCATCGTCACAGACGATTATTGTCTCAATAATATCTATTTAGAGACGATTTAACAGGTAATCTCTAAATAGATAACAACTTAAAGGATTTCAAAAACTTGAAAGACTTTTGCTCACGTTTGTTTTAAGATGACACTCCAAACTAGTCAGTTAAACAGCTAGAAGCCATTTTTTATATTTTACGTATACTTGCAGAGTAATGTTGTGAAGCAGTAATACTCTATATTTTCCTTCTCTATATTTTATCCTTTGAAAGGATGTAGTTGCATCATGTACCTACTTTGTGTTTGACTGTTTCTGTTTCCAATAATTATCTCTCTCCTGTGCGTGTTGATTTGCTTCGGAGAATTTGTAACCAGTCATAGTTTTTATTTCATCATCATCATCATCATCATCATCATCGTCATCATCATTTCATCATGCTGGAGATCTTTCTCTAGATCTTTTGCCCGCTATGTTACCGTCAACTATCATTAATTCCATGTCTTTCCTTTTTTAGTTATTATGTCCAAAATATCTCAGTTAGTCTAGCTTTTATGTTCTTAAAATCTTCTAATACCGAATTTTTTGTGCGATGTGCGCTCATTGGTATGTGCAACATTCTACGGTAGACCCACATTTAAAATACGATTATACGCTTCGAATTGGTTTTTCTGATGGTCCATGTCTCTGAGGCGTAGGTAGCGATAGGTGCCTAATACTAATCCTCAAACAAAGCCCAATTTTGTGTTTCTATCGATGATTATTACTTTGGTTTTTTTGTATATTTATTTTCAAACCATATTCCGTAATCACCTGCTTATTCATAATTTGTTCCAGTTCGTCTGGTGGAAGAAAAAGAATTAATTAGAATGTATATTTTGGTACACATATTTCTGACTAGTATGGCTTTTTTTCATTGAAAGATCTTTTAGATAATAAGTGTATAACTAAGTCAGTATTATGTGTTCGTATCCGTATTACTTTAAAGTAACATTCAATGTTTTGGTAAGTCTAAAAGTTCTTTCTCCATGAACGTAATGAGAAAAGTTGGACTTCGGTCACAGTGTGTTCCCCTTCCGTACAAGTATCCACTGTATTCAGTCTTCAGTCTCACAATATTGAGTCTCACAATAAACTACCTATACTACGTTCATTCCCAAGATAAGCATTGTAACTGTAACTTAGTTGGATATATTGGATTCGCTTTTGATGCAAAGAAGAATCTATTAAATTTGGGATCCACATGTCTGTTTCTTTTCAAAGTATCTTTTTTTTCTTTATCTTAAAGGAAAATTCCTAAAGAAAAAGTTCTTCAAAATTTGTACAACCGTTGCTGTTGAACGTGAGATCCATAGTTTTTCTACTCCTTCTGATATTCTTATCCTTTTTCTTTTCTTTTTAAAGAAAAAGTCCTAGAGTTAAATAACCTAACATATGTTGTTCAATTTGGTTTTTCTGGTGTAAGAATTTTGAGCTTCTCCTAAATTTGGGATCAACTAAACTTCTAGAAGTTTAGAACTTAAACTTGGTATCTAGGTTCTTCCTGGAATGAATGCTTTAGAATTCTATCGGGTCCTTCGATTACGTAACAAAAAAGTTTAAAAAGTAAGGAGTTTAAAATTGAATACCTGTTTGTACTATATTACTACACTGTGTATCTTCTGGGTTCCTAAAAGTCCAAATGGTAATTTTTTCATCTGGTCTCAAGTTAGATATTGAGCAGATGCGGATTTTGGTGCAAGATAGCCTGTTTTTTAAACTGTACTTGCTGAAACAATTGATTGCTGACAGTTAATATTTGTTAGTTGGTATTTTAGTAAATCTTTGGTGGATTTTCCAGTTCCAAATACTTTCTTCTCAAATGCGTGAGTTTCTAATTCTTCAGTTTCAATTCAATTAATTCATTTCAATTAATTCAGTTCAATTTAAAAATTCAAATTTAATTTAAAGCGAACAAAGAAGATTCTTCGGACTTATGTATATATTTTCTCAGAATTACATATTTTGAAACTTACTTATAAGTGAATTTATGGTCCTACATGACAGTCATTTGTTCACTGTGTAATTGATTATACAGTGCTAGTCAAAAGTCCGTACCCCCCTCGTAACTTTTGAACGGTTATACTTATAATAGTGAAATTTGGAGGAAGGAAATGAACTGACGTATGCTTCTTAACTAATCATGACAGGTGACGTAAAAGTGACAGATGACTTTACAGCGCCACTGTGACAGATAATTTTAAATGGTACCCTATGGTAAGCGATACCTCGTTTGATAGGTATTGGAAATACCCATTCAGCTATACTAATTTTGTTTGAGTTTAAACTCATTTTTATGAATAAATGAAATAATATAAAATTGTAGTTTCGCATTTAATTAATAAAAATTCAAACCTCCGCCTATGGTTACTTGTCAAAAAGGTTGACGTTGACGTAAAAACTACTAGAGAGCTGAAAAATGTCAACTTTTTTGACAAAATAACCATGGGCGGACATTTGAATTTTTAATAATTAAATGCGAAACTACAAAGTTATATTTATTTCATTTATTCACCAAAATCAAAATCAAATTAAACCCAAAAAAATTAGTATGACTGAATAGGTATTATCAATACCTTTCAAATGAGGTGTCACTTGCCATAAGGTCCCATTTAAAATGATCTGTCACAGTGGCGCTGTAAAGTCATCTGTCACTATTACGTCACCTGTCATGACTAGTTAAGAAGCGTACGTCCGTTTATTTCCTCCCTCCAAATTTCACTATTATATGTATAACCGTTCAAAAGATACGAGGGGGGGTACGGACTTTTGACTAGCACTGTATATAAATAAAAATTTGAAAATGTTTACTGATGAATTGAAGAATTTGTGGTATCCTAATACCTAGATATACAGAAATTGGAGAATTATTGGATATTTTTTATTATTGGATTACACCTAGCACCGTAGTAATTATTCCACATATACTTTCGAAATTATTGAAAATTGTATTAATGAGTATCCACTTTCGTGTAATTATGTTAATAGCGCACTTATTAGTTGTCAAAATGGGTCCAATATACGATAAATAATAAAACCCATTTGAATTATTCATAAAATACGTACATTTTTAACATAAAAGATAGAATAATAAGTTGAGTTTAATTGGTGATAAGCCAAAATAAAGTCCCGGTGATCCGTGAAATTACTGGGTAGTGTTATTTGAAACGGTTTGCTACTACGTATAGTACTTAATAGACGAAATATTATCTTCTGCTGAAGTTCAGGTAAATTTACTAGTTATTTTAGTCTAGATTTCTAAAGTATTTCAGCTGTCACTATAAAAAATATAACACACCTTGTTCAAAAGTGTATAAACTCTTAAGTGGAGCATAATATAGCTTCAGTGAAAATACGCCATCGAGTTCTATTTTGCTCTTAGGTCTTCACCTCATTACAAGACTTTCCTTGGCCTCTTATCTCGTCCATGCTCGATCTTCTCCAACTCCAAGCTTGTGCTGGTCGACCTCTTTTTCCTTGGAGATTCCATCCTAGGGCAATCTTTGAAATAGTTGACCTATTTTTTCGAACTATATGGTCGATCCGACCCTACTTTCTGGACTTTATTTCATTTTCTCTCCTCTTTTGTTCAGTCGGATCTAGCAGATCTTCGTTTCCGATAATGTTAGGCCAGAAAATATGAACAATCCTTCTTAGGTGTTTGTTAAAAAAGACCTTGAGTTTATCTGTAAGGGTTTTTGACACTTTTCAGGTTTCACATCCGTAGAGTAGAACATACATGACATTTGACTGGAATACTCGGATCCTGGTTTTTGTAGTATACTGGATAGACCTCCAAACAGGGTTGAGCATGCTGAAGGCTTGTTGAGCTTTTCGTATCCTCATATGAATATCGCCTTCTGTACCTCGGGTTTCTGTTATGCTACTTCCAAGATACGTATAATTTTCCACATTTTCAATCTGCATGTTGTTAATAGTACATAGTATGTTGTTTCTTGCATTTATTCCTGTGGATTTGATTTATTCATATTGATTTTTAAACCTATTTTATTGGCTTCAGTGGAAAGTGTTTCCATTTGGTCCGCCACATCTTGAAACCTTTGTCCTAAGAGGCAGACATCATCGGCTTATTCTAGATCGCTTTGACTCGTGGTTAACGTCCATTGTATACCTCTTGTATCGGAGTCTAGTTTGGAGAGAACATACTCTATATGTATGTTAAACGCACGCTTGAAATCAACAAAAACCATGTATAAGGGTGTGTTCCATTCAACCGATTGCTGCACTATTACCCTCACGGTATTAATGTGGTCTATACAGGAGTATTCTGGTCTAAAGCATGCTTGATTAGCTCGAAATTCAACTTTGTTTGTCAATCTTTTGAGTATGATGATTGTGAAAATTTTATTTACGGCGGTAAATAGGGTTATTCTTTTCCAATTTTTGCACAGTGTGAGGTTGCCCTTTTTTGGAAGCCTTGGATAATGTTACCTTTTTTCAGCCTGCTCGAATGCGGTTTTTCGTTGTTACCGGAACGATAGTTCTCACTTCTCACTATCTGATTTGTCCTTATTATTGAGATGATATCGATATCTCAGAGGGCAGTCATTAGTGTAAAGGCCAGTGATCATTTTGATAACTTTTTCTCATTTCGAGAAGACGGTTTGTTGCAGTAGGCGATCCTTTTATGAGCTTTTTGGGTTGCCTTTGTTTTGGTCTTTTAGACCTATGTAGTCGTAGGAGATTGAGTTCCCAGGTCCGGAGTTCCTCTCTGATGTGGCTTTTCGATAGTGCACAGAAGAGTTTTGGACCTTAGAATGGATTATGGGGTATTTTAGCCTCATTATTTTGCGAGGTTGTCAGCTTCTTCCTTTCCTGCAATTCCCTTTTGACCTGGCACCCACATCAAAATTACTCTGTTGCGCTCTGCCAACTTCTTAAGGAATTGTTTACAGTCTCAAACCAACTTTGACTCGCAAGTCTTTAGAGCCCTTAAGCCGGCTTGGCTGTGTGATAAAATAAAGACCTACGAGTGTCTCGGTTGAGACATTCTTGGGCACTAATGTCTATAGCATGTATTTCTGTCTGAAATATGGTTGGGGCGTTTCCAAGAGATTTGGATAGCCTGAAATTGGCTTAGTAACCCCCACTCCTACTCTTTCATCTATCTTATATTCATCCGTATACCTACCATACAAGTCATCCTTGTGGCAGGTCTAATTTTCCACCAAGGCTCTCGATACCATTTTTCAATATGACTATTTCAGGTGAGATTTTGATCTAGGGTTACCTCCAGATATTTTACTTCCTTGGAATAGTCTAATGTGATGCTATTCATAATTGGAGCTTGTAGATTATGTTATTTACGTCTCCTTCTGAATGATATCAAAGTCCTTTTGCTGAGGTTGAAATTTAAAACCTCTAGCGAGTACCAACTTTTAATTTCGTTAAGAGCAGTTTGCATGAGACTAGATATAGTTTAGTCTAGTAGTCTAGTCTAATCATGATTGCCTTTAATTGTAACAACTAGGTCATCTGAGGAACCTTAAGTTTTAAAACCAGAATCATGAAACTTAGTAAGGAGGTCATCCACAACCAGAGACCACAGCAGAGGCGATCGCACTCCCCCTTGAGGTACCCCTTTACTGTTGTCTCAGTCACAGATTCTCCCCAATGAGCTGTGGCGGTTCTGGATTCATTGGCTGAATCCATTATATTATCCACTATAATCCACTATATTAGTGAGGCTTCATTGCTCCTCTTTACTAGTGCTCTTTTTATGAATTCAAATGAGGTATTATCGAATGCTCCCCCTCTATGTCAACGAAAGCGCAAAGAGCTATGTATTTCTTTTGCTACTATTGTCTAATACTTCCGACTAGGGAGTTTAATTTGTCTTAAAAACTTAGATTGCTTAAATTGTGGAACCTTATATTGTACTTAAACGTCTAATCGTGTGTTTCATTATAAAAACTGAAACAATGACTTGATAATATTTATGAACGATAAATTCCTTATTTTAAGAAAGGACTATGAAGGAAAGTAAAACAGTGACAATTGATAATATTATGTATTACTACATATATGAGAATTCCACTTGCAATTTGATTGAATAACACAGACAGACGATCATTATAATTTAAAAAAATAACAAAAAATTGCTTTTCATTAGTAATAATGTGGTTAAGTAGTCATGTCCGCTTCCAAATTGATGTCAGAGGAATCGAATGATGAAAATATTTATCTATTAGACGTCAGTTTATACATTTAAAGTAATTAGTGGGTAATAACGTAATTACTATATTTGCTGTGCTGGATCCAGTAATTATTTTTTACCATAATGATATATGATTTTAATCAAGTTTATATATCGCTCGGACAAGTGTAAGGAAATAATTTATATCGTCAAGTTTATTACCGCGTTATAATTAAGATGTAATGTGTTCATTACTGATTAATTGGCTATTAGATAGGTAGAAAATACTTGTCTACAGTTTTGTTATATAAAAATTAACTTATGTCGCTTTTATTGAAAAAATTCAGGAAAATTAAAATAAATTAACTCAATTCCTTTTTTGTATATCTTTCTTCGTTCGCTTAGTCTCAGTAGATACGTTTTAACAGATGAGGGAGCAACTGATACATCGAACTGTTTGGTAATAAAATTGGCTTAAAGGATACCAATCCCCCGTTAAGATAGAAAAAATGCCTTCACTCCGAAAACTTTTTTTTTCATTTTTTACGTTTTATGGGATTAAAAAATAAGACTAAGCTCAATTTTAATCCTCTATCCCATTCCCCCTCAACCCACTACGAAAAATTGTGGCTTATTCCCAATAAAATAGTTTTTTTTTTATTTTAAACAATAAGAATAGACCTAATAGATTATTCAGCATTTTTTCTTTAACCGAATTTTCATAAAATTGTTTGTAATCTAGATGTCACCTGGTTCATCCTAGCTTTGACTCTGCTCTTCACTAACTGCTCACGTCCTTGTTATGCGGTTACAATGCTCAATGGATTATCATTTGACCCTTTTGGACCGCATTTGGGCTTGGTTGACAAGTACTTCATGGTTTGGATGTTTATGGAGCCTCTCTTCATGTCTACTGCTGACTTTCTTAATTTAATTTGGAATATCTTTGACTTTTAGGCCTCTACGTAAATCGTCATTCCTAACATACCCAGGAGTAGGAGCACCTACAATATTCCTTAGTGTTTGGTTATGGAGCGTTTCTAAATTTCTATAATTGCTTTTTTTGGTACAGGGTACAGTTCTATAATTGTAGACTATAAGTCCACACCGGTTTCAATATCGGTTTGCAAATTAGTACTTTGTTTTGGATGGAAAGTTGAGAGTATCTACCTATCAGCCAATACATATGTTTGTACTTTATCTTCAATTGTTCAGTCTTTTTTAACATGTACCTACCATTTGAGTTTGACGTCCAGATTTGAATCCAGGTAGTTCACTGTTTTATTATTAGGAACAATACTGTTGTTTAAGATTGGGAGAATTGGGAGAGAGTTGATTTTCTTGTTAGTAAAGTTAATCTGAATTGATTTCTGTTCATTAAACTTTATACGCCAGTTTTTGGACCAGCGTTCTACGCCATGAATTGCATTTTGTAAGTTTTCCGTAGATTCTTCTAAACTTACTTATGTTACTCCTATTATTAGGACTGCTGTATCATCAGCAAATGTGGCTAGTTGAATGTTTTATCTATCCGGAATGTCAGATGTATATAAAACGTATAGTGTATAGTTCTGGTCCAAGAATGTTATACTGTGGAACCTCTGCGTTTATCAGCTTAACTCAGAGTACTCATTTTCCATTTTAACTCTTAAGCCTCGGTTTCCTCGAAAGCGGCACCGACAAACTGCGAGCGTAACACTGCAATGAATGACGTCATAAAAAACTGTACCACGCAAAATAATAGCGGTGGTTTCGAAGGATGCGTTGGAAGCCACCACTTGCTGAGTTTGCACATTCCATTGCCGCAGTGAAGAACCTTGAATTTTTCACCGTAATCTGACGTCATTCATCGCAGTGTTACGGTCGCAGTTTGTCGGTGCCGCTTTCGAGGAAACCCAGGCTTAAGGGTAAGAACAGAACAAGTGGGTCGCGGTGGAGGTGGAGGTCGCGGTCGATGTCGATATCCATGTAAAACAAACACATGTAGTGAATGGAAGAGAACAGAGCGTAAGTCGCGGTGGAGGTTTAGCGCGATGCCATCCAGGAGGTTTACATCGAAATATGCTTTTGAAAATAAAATGAGTTTGTTTTACATGGATGTCTATTGCACGGCCTACAAGGATGCTTCCCTGTGATTGGTCCGTTCGAAGCCAAGTTGTCATTACCTGCGCTATCTGAGTTGATACTTTTTATATAACCTTTTTTTTGTATTCAGTTTATTTTTGAACTTCTAAAGTAATTAAATTCAGTAAATTTTTGAAATATGGAGGATCTGATTATTTACAGCTGACATTTCATCACTATCATCACTTGACTGACACAACATCGCAAAAGCACAGTCTTTTTGTCATTAAAATTTCATTAAATTACTTCACTTGATAGTGGTTCTAGCTCGACTGACAGCTGACAGCGCAAGTGACCTCCTTGCTATGTGCTATGTGAATAGTTGTCGACATCGACCGCGACTTAACTAGTAGCATCTACCGCGACCTACACCTCCACCTCGACCCACTTGTTTTGTTCTTACCCTTAATGTTTGCTGGTGTAGGTATGACTGCCATATTTCAACGAGTTGTATAGGAAATATTTTCTTTAGCTTCATTAACAGGCCGTTCTGCCATATTTTGTTAGGTGCTACTATAGTACCTACGCGGTCTACCGAGGGATGCGGTGTATAACCTGAATTTATTACAATGCCGGTAAAAAAATCTTTACAAAAGTGAATAAAACTTAAAAATTTTAATTATTGTGTGCAACCCCTTGCGAGAAAAGATTATCGTGTTGTTTAGTACACAAATGTATACAGTGGGTACCAGCAAAAAAATCTTTCCAAATAAATAAAATGCATAGATCAGAAGAATTATTATTTTAATTTACAAATTAATACTTTAACATTTACTATTTTAGTTGGGAAGAACTGCACACTACAATACATAGATATGCACATGTAGAGCGCATCCTCGGGGTAGCCCGCTAGCCCGCATACTATAGTACGAGTTGTATCCTCTGACAAATGCTTTTGCGATATCCAGGAATAACCTTCTTCTTACGGTGCCTTATCCTTAAGGACGTTGGCCGTTACATTTGCCCATTTAATCCCATTTTCAGCCGCCCTGAATAGTTCTATGGAGGTCATATTCGTTCATTGTCGTAGATTTTTAAGCCAAGAGTTGCGTCTTCTTTCTTGTCCCCTTTTGCTATTGATTTTGTCCTTCGATTATAAATTGGAGCAGTTAATACTTTTGATTTATTACGATGTGACCAAAATATTGTGTTTTCCGTTCTTTTATTATTATTATATGCATAAGCTCTCACAATTCATATTAAGCTCTCACATTAGATAATGTCTCACAATTAACAAACATTTATAACCATATATACGAGACTGGAATGATGCCACAGATATGGTTGGAGTCTACATTTATTCCACTCCCAAAAAAACCTAATACATCATCATGTAAAGACTTTAGACTAATTAGTCTCATGAACCACTCTCTCAAGCTACTTCTTAAGATAATTCTTAATAGAATCAAGCAGAAATATGAAGAGACAATGGGAAACAAACAATTCGGTTTCAGAGAAGGATTGGGAACAAGGGAAGCTTTGTTCTCAATATTAACATTACTTCAACGATCATGGGAAGTACAGAAACCAATTTACGTCTGCTTTATAGATTTTGAGAAGGCGTTTGATAGAGTTCAACATGATAGGTTGTTTGAATATCTAGAAATGATTGGAATAGATGATAAAGATCTGAGACTTTTACAACATCTATATTGGAATCAAGAAGCTTCTATTCTGGTAGACCGCAAAGAAACAGATAAAATTTGCATTCAAAGAGGTGTCAGACAGGGTTGTGTGTTATCCCCAACTTTGTTTAACTTATACTCAGAAATAATTTTTAATGAAGCCTTGGAAGGACAATGTGGAGTTCGAATCGGGGGAGAAACTATTAACAACATCAGATATGCAGACGACACCGCGATCATGGCTGAAAATATCGAAGATCTTCAATTCCTTATTGATCGAGTCACTAGAGAATGCTCCAATAACTGACTTAACTTAAATGCAACAAAGACAAAGTTACTTGTTGTTAGTAAACAAGACGTCGGCCCTATGCAACTAATTGTCAGTGATGAATCAATAACAAAAGTTAACCATTTTAAATACCTAGGATGTTGGATAAACGAAACACTAAATCCGGATGAAGAAATTAAAACTCGTATAGAAATTGCAAGAGCAGCATTTATGAAACTTAGATCTATTCTGAGCAACTCTCAGCTGAATTTACAACTAAGAATCAAGTTCCTAAAATGTTATGTGTATCCTGTATTACTATATGGATGTGAAACCTGGATCATGAAGGTTAACATGATGAACAAATTAGAAGCCTTTGAGATGTGGTCGTATCGTAGAATGCTCAGACTATCTTGGGTTCAACGCATTTCAAACAGAGAAGTCTTAAACAGAGTAGGTCAAGGCGAAGGTGACTTAATGAAGATGATAAAAAAGAGAAAACTTGAATATCTGGGGCATATAATGAGAGGTAGCAGATACAGGATGCTGCAGTTAATACTCAATGGAAAGATCGACGGAAAAAGAGGAATTGGTCGAAAGAAATATTCATGGCTCCGAAACCTTCGTCAATGGACTGGCTTATCAGCAGATCAATTGTTACATGCCGCACAAGATCGAGAACGATATCGGCAAATTGCTATGGAAGCTACCCACGCCTAAAAATTTGGGCACGGTACTTAAAGAAGAAGAAAATGCATAAGCTCTCTTTCCTTATTCATCCTCCGCAAGACTTCCGTATTTTCCAGAAATACTCCTGGACAATTTTATTTCCTTCAATGCTTTTTCTATTTCAGTTATTATTCGCTGGATCTGGCCAGTGGCGTAACAAACTGCGTCGCACCCCACCCCGCAGGATAGGAAATGGGGCCCCCTTTAAAAAATTACTAAATGCGACTTGTGTAACAAAAAAGTACATGTGTTAGTGTATTTATGCACTGTTTATAAAAACTTATATTTTTGATCTTTATTGGTATAGAATAAAATAGAAAAATAATTGGAAGCGTAGGCTCAAAATTTCCTGCCAATGCTTTTTAAATTCATTTTTTTCGAATCCTGAGAAAACTAGTAAGTATTTTTGAAAAATTTAAACGCAGAATGAAAGATTACATACGAACCCTGAAAAATTCTTTAATGTTTTATGTAATAAGTTACAGTGGTAAAAAAAAAGAGAATGTTTAGTATGATTTTTAATTTAAAATATCCCATTCAAAAGAAACTTTTTGTTTATTCTAAGTAACTTTCAGCCCTCTGTAATAATGTAATCTTTCTTTCTGCGTTTAAACTTTTCATTCAAAAATTTTATTAGTTTTCTCAGGATTAAAAAAAATAATGCATTTAAAAAGCATTAGTCTGAATTTTTGCGCCTACACTCTTTAAATTATTACATTATTACATAGTATTATTCTATGAGATGAACAACTTTCTTTGTGAACTAATACCAGCGAATATATCTACAATTATTTTATTAATATCTATCTGATGGGCCACTTCGTTTTCAATACTTATAAGCGCTAGAGAAGATAATCGTGCTTCTGACATTGTACTACGAAGATATGGTTTTATTAATTTAAGTTTAGAAATATATCTCTCTGAACTAGCGGTCATAACAAGTAAAGTTGAAAACAAGGTCTACGCATGACACACTTCTGGTACGCAAGATGCAAGCAGTAGTTCAATGAAAATTTATAAGAATAATTTTGGCTGCATCATAAATTGCAGATGCAGATATCCACTTCTAAGATGTACCTAAGACTTTAAAATCTTTGTTCACTTTGTACATATGTACTTATAAATCCAGCTTGAATTTGTTCAATGACTACATCGAGATTTCCGAAAAACACGCATACTCTATAATATTATAATATTATATTTCTTCAGGGTTTGAGATGTGTTGATTATGTAATAATTCATCAAATATTTCTTAACTCTACCAAACCTTTTTTTTGCTAAAGATTTGACAAAAATTCATTAGAGTTATGTAAAAGTACTACTATTTAGTAAAATAGATGCGAAGACATATTCAAACTGTTCCATTTTACTTTTTTAATTATTAGTTGTCATTTTACTCACGATCTGTGGTAGTTAATATTATTTTAGACAGTGTTTTTAAAATTTTCATGCTTTACACCAAGCAGAGTTTGAAATCTGGATGCCCAATGCCCACCAAGTTTTTGAAGATTTCCAGGCACTGCTTAAAAACGTTGCGTATCCATGCGTAAAATAATATATCTTCTTCTTCTTCTTCTTCTTTTTGTATAGACATGACTCTGTCTGCTTTTTCGATGTGCCTCTAGTAAGTTGTCGTTCCATCGTTTTCGTGGTCTTCCCACTGATCGTCTTCCTATTGGGGAACCGTCTCTCGCTGTACTGACTATCCTATTTGTTGTAATAAAAAATAAAATAATAAACCCAATGTGTTTATCAGAAAATCCAAATTGTAAAAATACTAAAATTAAAAAAGATACATACTGCAAACTAGAGAAGTACAAAAATATATTTCTTTATCGAAACATTCTCAAATTCATTCACTCCACTCAGTCACATTAAAAACTTTCGTCACCACTATCAATATCTTTTATTTGCGAATAATGTCCCAGTATCGAAAATCCACCGTATCGAAAAGAATTCTATTATACTCTGAAGTAGGTACCCAAGCAAATTACACCAGGTACGGACCCATTTCACTTCAGGCCGTTCATTGTCAACCTCAATCAAAAACATGATTGAACGGCTAAATTGGCCTGAGCAGAAAAACAAGTTTTATGGTGTTATGTGGAAATAACACATAACTAACAGATGTTTGTGTTAGAAGGATATTTTTTTCTTTTCCGAAGCACATGTTAACCTGTCTTGAGAAATATGATACATTTTTACTACCAAAAACAGAATGAGACGAGGGACGTGTATAAAAAAATCGCGCATTTTACTACTTCCTTTGGTTTAATGTCGTTCTTTGAAGGAAATTTTACACTTTCAATGTGATTTTTATAGCTCAAGATGGGGGGAAGTGTCGTATTTACTACAATGTATCACAGTCATCGTGGAGGTTTAAATTAAACACAAAATTATTGACTTTTTAATAAAAAATAACACTTATCTATTACACTTATCTATAACACATTCTTTAAAAAGAGAGAAACTCAACTTATTACCTACAAAAGTGGACAACATCAATCCCAAATAGACTACTTCATGATAAGGAAAGAAGACATACGTGAATGCAAGGACTACAAGGTAATAGTTAGTGAGACAGTAAGCCAACAACATAAGCTGATTGTTCTGGACATCGAAGTAAAAAGCGAAACTAAACAAAAATATCGGAGAGGACCACAAAAAAACAAGTGGTGGATGCTAAAAAATGAGAAGGAAGGTCTATTCAGGGAAAGAATAGTAGAAAAAATATGTTGGAACATGAAAGGAAGCCCTAACACAATTTGGAGAAAAATGGCCAATATTATTAGAGAGACGGCTATTGAAATACTTGGGAAAATGTCAGTAACAAAGTTTGAGGATAAAGAGACTTGGTGGTGGTCAAATGAAGTACAAGGAAAAATAAAAGAGAAGAGAAAATTATATAAAAAGTGGCAAGAAACCAGATCGGACATAGATCTTCAAAACTATATGGTCGCCAAAAAGGAAGCGAAAGTAGCAGTAGGAAAAGCTAAAGCAGAAGCGTATTCAAACCTATACGATCAACTTGATACCAGGGAAGGCGAAACGAAGATATATAAAATAGCCAAACAGAGAGCAAAGAAAGCAAAAGATTTTAATCAGATTAGATGTATCCGAGATGAAAATAATAAAATACTAGTTCACGAAAGGGATGTCAAAAAGAGATGGAGAAACTACTTTGACAGCTTATTAAATGAAGAATTTGACAGACAGCCTGTAGAGTCAACGGAGACAGTAGCAGCAATGGTCACCAAAATAACCAACGGTGAAGTGGCTCAAGCGCTTCAAAAAATAAAGAAAGGAAAAGCGGTAGGACCAGATGATATTCCTGGGGAAGTATGGAGAGCATTGGGAGAGACAGGAACAAGGTGGCTAGCAGGTCTATTTAATAGAATTATGGAAGTTGGACAAATGCCAGACGAATGGAGAAGCAGTATACTGGTACCTGTTTACAAAAACAAGGGAGATATACAACAATGTACAAACTACAGGGCTATAAAACTGCTTAGCCACACCATGAAAATATGGGAAAGAGTCATTGGTAGACGGATACGTGAAGAGACCGAAATATCCGAGAATCAATTTGGCTTTATGCAGGGTAGATCAACAACAGATGCAATTTTCATTATAAGGCAGTTGATGGAAAAATACAGGAGTAAAGAAACAAACGCTCATATGGTATTCATTGATCTTGAGAAAGCTTATGATAGAGTTCCTCGAGAGATTCTGTGGTGGGCACTCAATTAGAAAGGAGTCCCTGGTGAATATGTAAAGATTGTGAGGGATATGTATGAGGGAGTAACGACTAGTGTTAGGACAGGTGTGGGAGACACTGATAAATTTCATGTGAAAGTAGGATTGCATCAAGGTTCTGTGCTTAGTCCGTATTTATTCTCATTAGTTTTGGACCAGATAACAGCGAAAATACAGGGTAACATTCCATGGTGCTTAATGTATGCTGATGATGTCGTATTAGTAGGAAATAGTGAAAGATACTTAGAACAAAAACTGGAACAGTGGAGACAAGCTCTGGAGGAAAAAGGTTTAAAACTTAGTAGGACAAAAACAGAGTATTTGGAATGTTCATTTAAAGATGGAGCTACTACAAATAAAATGGTATCTTTGGATGGTGAAATGATTGTAAAAAGCAATAGTTTTAAGTACCTAGGATCGGTATTACAGAGTAATGGAGAAATAGATGGAGATGCATGCAGTAGAATTAGGGCTGGATGGATGAAGTGGAAAGAAGCGAGTGGTGTGTTGTGTGACAGAGAAATTCCAATGAAGCTGAAGGGAAAATTCTATAAAACAGCCATAAGACCAGCTATGACGTACGGAACTGAATGTTGGGCAGTGAAAAAGAAAGAGGAACAGCGAATGCATGTGGCGGAAATGAGAATGCTTAGATGGATGAGTGGAGTGACAAAGAAGGATAAAATTCTAAGATAAAAGTCTAGGTGTGGCACCAGTTGATGCCAAAATGAGAGAGCATAGGTTAAGATGGTTTGGTCATGTTCAACGTCGAGACGTTAACCACCCAATACGAAGAATAGCTGAAGTGCAGATTCCTGGAAGGAGTAGGAGAGGAAGACCAAAGAAGACCTGGGGGGAGACGATAAGGCAGGACATGTTGGTAAAGGGGATTAACATTGATATGGCCCAAGATAGAATTGTGTGGAGAAATGCAGTTAGGGAAGCCGACCCCGCATAGGGATAAGGCAAAGAGAATGATGAACACTTATCTATTACACAGAAAATTTGCTAAATATGAGTATTAAAATTCATAATTCCCAGTCTAAGCCCGATCAGGGAACAAAAAATTTTACGAAAACCTCCAAAAAAATAAAGGAAGGATGAAAATTTGGGAATAGGTAGTTGAAATTGTCTATTATTATACAGGGTGGTGAATTGAAAACGGGCCATAGGAAACTCAATGTAAAATTCTAAACTGTTGAATTCCTGCTTCCCTAATTATTCTAAATCAAAAGACATCAGAAACTATTTGTAGAGGATTGAAACCTTTATTGAAAACAATTGTTAAAATTGTTCTACGAATTAAACACATTCCAAAATTTTGTAAAATATAATAAATTTTATCAAAGTATTTGCCAAATTTAGGCCACACACAGTGCAAAAATGTGTATAAGGTTGCCTTCGGTCACAATGAAATTATTATATTAACAATATTTTGAACTGTCAGTATTTTTATTTTATCGTTTTTATTGTTTCAAAAACAATAAAGTCGAAAAGATGTCATCAGTTGAGTAGAAAGTACATAGTAATAATAAAGATGTTTTATTCAGTCAATAGTTTGCGTACTGTCAGAAATAGTAACGTGTGGCTTTACTTTTACGCACTTACTTAGATGTGGAAAATATATTCTATTTTTCAAAATTTTGGACTCTGTTTAAATCGTAGAACAATTTTAAATTTTGTTTTTAATACAGATATTAATCCTCTACAAATAGTTTCTCATGACTTTTAAGGTAAAATAATTAGGGAAGCAGGAATTCCACAATTTAGAATTTTACATTGAGTGTCCTATGGCCCGTTTTCCAATTCACCACCCGGTATAAGAAAAAGTTTACAATCCTACATCCCCTCCATTTTACAAAAATTAGGAACTACGAGGCGAAAAATATTTTCTCAGGGGTGAAAAAATATACGTTCAAAATAAGTCCGAAATTGTATAAAATGACTAATTCTAAGTAACTTTTGTTCTATAGAGTTTTTTCACTAAGTTAACACTTTTCGAGTTATTTGTGAGTGAATATGTTCATTTTTAACAAAAAAACATGTTTTTGGACGGTTTTTCGCAGATAACTCAAAAAGTAAGTATTTTAGCGAAAAAATATTCCTAGCAAAAATATAGCTTATAAAAAACTGAAAAAAAAAATGGTGTATGCATGAGGTCTGTAGACCCAGCAGAAGCAGAGTTGTAGCTAATGAAAAGTAGGTTCTTCTTCGTCAAATTCCAAATCGAATATTTCAATTTGAAATAACCCAAAAACGGAGCTCTTTTCGGGGAAAATTCATTACTTTTTTAAAGTGTTTAAAAAAAGGTTTATTTTTGTTTTTTAAAAAAACTTCTAACATTAAAAGTAAGTGTAATAGTAAGTAAGTAAACATATCACTATTTAGATTTAGAGCATCAGAAGATAAAACGAAGATGTTCATTGTCAAGGTTCGAGGAGAACATTCGAAAAAGAAGAAATAATTTATTTAAATAAACACTTAGTTTTGTTAAAATCTTACACGATCAATTAAGGCGTTTCTTTTCAAAAACTTCACGGCCTAAAGGCACGTATTGAAAGAGATTTTGTACTTAATTTACCTACATGTATGTCAGACGTCGATATTCGTTTAATGATACTTCAAGTCTCTGTCCAACAAATGCAATATCACTTTTACTTAATCAGATTACAGATGTTAAGAAAACCAATAACAACAACCAACAGATCCAATTGAACATTCCGCCTTGTGTATGTAATTCAGATGAACCGTCGGTCGCGTCAGAGTCGGCTCGGGCTACTTAGCGTCGGACCGTTACTAAATAAAAGAGCATCGCGACACATGCTGCGTTGCTGATGTGTTTTCACAGCATGGTGCCCGTTCCTACAACTAACACAACATTAAATGGCGTTAAAAATTACTTAAGTGAAACGATACAATAGATTGGCGAGATTATGAGGTTTTGACTGCCTATGGCATTGTTAAAAGTGAAAGAAGTGTCCTAAGCATAGATTTACAAGTTTGAATATGTAGTTTTTTTTTCAATGAAAGTAGTGTATGAATAGTATCTAAGTGTATTTGCGGTTATTATGTAGAAACATACAACTAAAACTTAATTAAGAAAATGATGCACAGTTCAGCTGATGTGTGGCATTTCTTAATGTCCGATATCACAATGACAGTAGCCTCATTCCTCATTAAATATTTAATGAAGATTAATCACTTTTACAGTGATTCTAATAAATCTACAAGCATATTATACCAAAATCATAATTAAAAAGCAGCAGAGGATGTATATTTCTATTTTAAAAGACGAAAAGTAGTTGAGTTAAAGTCAGTTTTTTTTTCTATTTACTTTTTATGAAAATAATCTAATATAAATCTAATATATTTTTCTTGTTTTTTTTCAGGTAAGTATCCGCTATGATGAGAAGAAACTCAGACATCAGAAATTTTCAGGTTTGAAAATTGACAATTAACTTATTTTGTACACACTATTAAAAAAATTTAACAACGGGTTTAATCAATAATTTTTGTATTCTGTAATATTCTGTCATTTTTCTGTAATAGAATTTTCCCTTTTTTTTAACGATTTGTCCCGGGGTTCCGAAAAAGTCTCTCGGGGCGCCTAAATGTCCCGTATTTGGGTTGGGTTGATTTTATGTATCTGACTATATTTTCTCTCTTTAACTTTTCTTCAATTTCGGAATTTGTTTTCATTCTTATTTCTTCCTCTCTTGTTACATTGTGGTTTGATCTCATTATTTTTCTTTCAAATTTCAGAAAGCTATCTTCCTCTTTCTTGTTCGTCATCATTATTTCCATCCTATATAAATAGATCTTCCTTAAATCCGTAACAAAACAAAAGTGAAAGATGTCTCAACCCAAGTAGCAAAGCTTAAATGGAAGTTCGCCGGACACACCCTACGGCAGAAGGCAGAAGGATAAAAAATGGACTAAGACGATTATAGATTGGAGACCGTGGAACCACAAACCAAACAGGGGAAGGCCACAAATGCGATGGTCAGATGACCTGAAGAAGCACACTGGATCAAAATGGATGCAAATTGGCCAAGATAAAGAAGCATGGAAGAAGGAAGAGGAGGCCTATATCCAAGGATGGATGTTTAGGGCTGATTAGATAGATAAATAGGTCTTATTAAGGTCTTATATTCTATATTGCGTATAAGACTTGGCCGCATTGCCATGATGATTTCCAACCTTCGATAGAAGATGGAACTTAAAGAAGAAGAAGGTCTTATATGGGCTTCATATTATACTAAGAGTCTTGCTTCTCAGCAGAGTTCTATTAATTCCATATTATGTTTTTCTGCTTTCATAATTCTTTCCTCTGTTCTTTCTTTTCCGGTTTTTAAAGGTGGATACAGTTTCAAATTTATCGTTCTGTGGTATTAGATATTTCTGAGTTGTTGTGTTATCCTTTCCCGTCGTCATGTATTTTGTTTTGTGCTGGATTATCTCTAGTCCTATTCTCTTCGCTTCCTTATCTAATTTTCCAACTGCTTTTGTAAGTGTCATTTTTTAGTTGAAGTTGATCCGTAATAATGTTTTTATTTGCAAAGTTTGTCCTCCGTGTGATTAATATCAGATTAAATAGTGTCGGGAAGATATAATCACCTTGTTTCACGCCTTTGTTTACATTTATTTAGAAGTTGTTCCGTTGAAACTGATCCTTGCTCTGGTGTTGTTTAGGCTCACTGTTAGCATATGTCTTAATTTCTGTGGGATTCCAACATTCTCTAGCTCCTCCCTCCATCATCCATCATTTTGGTCCGATTGATTGTATCAAAAGCGCTTTTAAAATCTACAAATACATGTTAGGTAAGTGAATCTCTCTGTTTTACTCTCTCGATTTTTGAATTATTTGCTCCACTGTATGTATGCAATTAATCGGCGACCTCCCTGGTCTGAACCCGTTCTGATATTCTCGTAATATGCATTCACTTCTCCCGATATCCTTTTTTATATATAGGTACTATAATACCTGAGTTCCAATTGTCTGGTAGTTTGTTTTGTCCATATTTGTTATATTAGCTGGTTTATTTCTTTATGTAATTCTCTTCGTTCGTATTTATTAATTCTACTACTATTTCATCTTCTCCTGCTGCTTTTCCGTTTCCTAGGTTTTTAATATTTGTTTTTGTACTTCTTCTTCTGTGAAAATTTCTACTTCGCCGTTATCTTGTACGGCCTTACTTCTTCATCGCAGTGTGTTTTCTTCATAGTGAATAGCATTTTTTCGTAATATTCTTTTTATATTCTGCTGATCGTGTCTTCAAATACGGCTCTGACTTTTTTGTAAAATTGTTTTATTTTATGGTTTTCTGTCTTTTCCAATATCCTCCAGCGTAACCAGTAATTTTACTTCTTTTTATTTGTTGAGTTAGCTTTGTTTCTCGCTATTTTGTATTCTTCCCTTCTTTGTTCTGACGGGTTGTTGATCCATGTCATTCTGGCAAAGTTTTTTTGTGATCTGTCTGTTTCGCAGTCTTGATCGTACGTAAATTACATATTCAAAGGTAAATTGAAAAGGATTTATAGGTCCCAAATTAGCTAAAAGACCATGTTTAAATCACCCCTTCCTGTTTGGGTATCGCCTCAAACCTTCCTTTTTTCAGAGGCGCACTTAGGAGGGGTTTGCGGTTTAAACCCCCTTTCCCCCAGAGCATTTGAAACATATATAAAGAACAGTAGGATAATGTAACTTGTCTTTCACAAATAATACAAAAAATTTCGAGGACCAAGCCAACCACCCCCAGAGAAAAATTCGAGGTGCGCTACTGTTCCTTGGATGTGTCCCGTTTTTTCAGGTTTATAATTTGGTCACCCTAACTATACAAGCATCTTACTCGAATACTGGCAAACAGATTTAAAATAAAACTCGGTCAGAAAAAAGTAGGGGTTCGATCAGGTCACAAAACAAATCACATAAATACACAAATAATAAAAAATATTTTTGAGGATTACTTTTTTACAATAAAGAAATGATATTTTTTAATGTTAATTCTATAAGCTATAAATTAAATAACAATAAATTTGTTAACATTCATGCAGCTTTTGGACAATTAACTTAATTTGACCACATGCAATGTTATTAGTAGAAAAAAGAATACCTGAATCATTTATTTATATAATTATTTCTAATTGATTTGTTAACTCAAACAAGCTGTTTTCATTGGATTTGTTTTGAGCAATGGTGATATGATAAGCTTATTTCATTTCAATATCTGGACTTTTTATATTGCATATGTAACTACAAAACACGAACAAGGCTAAAGTAATTTGCAGTTTCATTAAATGCATTAAACAACATTCAACTGCAATTGGAAACATTCATTAGAACAAATATACACATATTTTGACGGAATTAACAAACTAATTTCACTAGTTCTGAACATGAATGTTTCCAAATTGACACTGAATAATTGAGTTTTTCTTCTTTAAGTGCCAGTTCAATTAGTTGGTTATACAATACACATTTACACACATCGAAAAAGTCTAGGGATATTTTTAGAAAGAGACGTAATTTCTTCTTTAAATGTTTTTAATAAACAATCGATTTGTAGTGATTAGAAGCATAAATTTAACAAAATTTGTTGAAATGTCAAAAATAACGAGAATGCATTTCAGAAATGTGAAAAATATCTAGAAGTGCAATTAAACAAAAATTAGGTCATTACAAAAAAAGGTCGTAATAAAAAACAAGTAATTGGACTTCGTAACTCCTAGGTTTTCACCCAAAGTAATCGACCGCGTCGAATAATATATCACTTGTATTATTCCGGTGACTTTAAAACAGTACTTCGGGTTGCTTTTCTCAAACCGGAAGACCTAGGTCAACTTTCTCACCTTTAGTACCATCCTTGGATTAAGTATAAGCTTTCATTCGACATCTCATTTGTCGTTCTACCTGGTGTAGTGACGAAGGAGTTATATTCGCGCTCGGACAGACAGACGGACAGACAGCCTAGGTCAAATTTCTCACCTTTAGTACTTGCCTTGGATTATAAGCTTTCATTTGACACCTTATTTATCATTCTACCTGGTATAATGACGGATGAGTTATATTCGCGGTCGGACGGACAGACGGACAAACAGTCGAGGTCAAATTTCTCACCTTTAGTACCATCCTTGGATTATTAGCTTTCATTTGACACCTCACTTGTAATTCTACCTGGTATAATGACGAAAGAGTTGTTTTCACAGACGGACAGACAGACGGACGGACAGACGGACGTGCATAATTTAAAGTTTTCACAATTCTTCAAAATTGGGTGAAAACAAAAAACAAAATGAATACAAAGTATCGCGTTCACCCTTGTTTATTAAGACTCTACACCTGTCGTTCAAAGACAAAATAAGATTGTCGATACGCTGTTGTGTTGAGGTATATTTGCCCTTTCTTCTATCAGACGCTTTCGGAAACGAAATGGCGCGTATATGTTACCCATATGTGGAGTAATTTTTAGTTGAAGCATGTCCCATACATACTCGATGGGATTCAGGTCGGGGAATTATGCTGCCCAAGGCAACACATTAATACCTTCGTTGGCAAGCCAGTATATTACTGGGCGTGCACGAGAATCTGGATAAAATCCAAATCTAGATTCATCAGAGAATAAAACTGTAGCCCAATTTTGCATCCCAGTTTTGATATTCTTGACACCACTCTAATCTTTCAGCTAGTGTTGCCCAAAATCAGTCTTGGTCTTGCAGTCTTGGTCTTGTTCTTGCGTTTTTGCAAGACCAAGACCAAGACCAAGACCGCCTAATTTGAGCAAGACCAAGACCAAGACTTACCGTGCAAGATTTGAGCAAGAACAAGACTAAGCCTGCAAGACTCTTGCGTCTTGCAATTAGAACTGAGGGTCTTTTATGAAGTATATTAGTTCGGGTATATTCTTAGGTAGGCACTCTATGAGAAGCAAAAAAATTTGTAAAATTGGACTTATGCGCCTTACGGATAATACCATAAACAAACATACATTCTTCGCTCTGAAATTAATTGTCCAGGTTTTGAGAATAGCCGCCCTCCATTCATAAATTAATAGGTCTGGATCTCGTGTATGAAAAAAAGTTGATTAATAGCAAGCTGAAAATTTGTTAAGAGCTTAAGGGTGTCTAGTCGGACAAACTTTGATATATGGGAACACTGGAACAGGGGAAGTTTTAATTGTGGAACAGGTTAAAAATTTTTAACGGTCAGAACACGAAAACGGCACATGTATTTTGTCCGACAGAACAGAATTAAACTCTCCGAACAGAGATTAAACTCTCATGCAAAAATCAGACTGCTATTTATCACCAAATGAGCGTTTTAATGAGTGGAACATGTAGAATATGTCAAATGACAGTAATTATGATAGGTGATAAATAGCAGTCTGATTTTTGCACGAGAGTTTAATCTCTGTTCGGAGAGTTTAAGTCTATTCTGTCGGACAAAATAAATGTGCCGTTTTCGTGGTCTGACCGTTCCAAATTTTTAACCTGTTCCACAATTAAAACTGCCCCTGTTCCAGTGTTCCCATATATCAAAGTTTATCCGACTAGACACCGTTAAGCTATTAACAAATTTTCAGCTTGCTATTAATCAATTTTTTTCCATACGCGGGATCCAGACCTATAATGTATCGAAACTTTTTAAAAATATGTCATATGCTGATAAAAAATATACCTACAATAAGTAGTTAATTTTTTTCCTTAATTAGTTTTGTAGGAATTTAAACACATAAACATCATATCGATATATAGAATAATAAGACTATTATGTATGTATATTTTTTCTGCTGAGTGTGATTACGATAGGAGACAGACTATAACAGATAATGCCGTGCCGTCTATACCGTGTAACCAAATACATACCCAAATATTTAGTCTACGAGGCATTCAACAAAGAAATATTTACAGTGAAATACATTGAAAACAAAAGGACATTCATAGCAGTTTTTTCTGTAGGTAGTTAAATTAAACTAGTCATTTGTTTTATCAATCGACTCACTGTTCTTTTGTTATGCTCTTTGGTTGCTATACACTATTCCAAGAAACGGGTCATTTTTGGTCTCTCGAATTTTCTAAACTTGTTCGATTTAAGTGGTTGATAATTTGATTTTTTATTTATTTGATTTTAATGTTTGATAATAATATAGCCTTGTTCTGTATAAACTGTTCTGTAATAATATTGTTTCTATACAGGTAAATTTGTTATTGGACACTACCAATCAAACTGTATTTTTTTTTCTCAAAGTTCGCATCACCCTGTGAAATATTCTAGCATTTATAAAATATTGAAATTAAAACCCAACTATAGCCTCATATTTTCTTAACATTTTGTTTTTTTGATTCATTCGCTTATGTTGGATAATAAAAAGTTAGGTACATTTTTAACTAGCGATGTTTTTCATCAATACAGGGTGTTTTTAAATAAGTATGGCAAACTTTAAGGGGTAATTCTGCCCGAAAAATAATTTGACAGTCTGCTTTATAAGTGTATGTTCGCAAATGCTTCGTTTCCGAAATAGGGGGTATTAAAATTTTTCTTACAAACTGACGATTTATTGCTCTAAAACCGGTTGAGATATGCAAATGAAATTTGGTGGGTTTTAAGAGGTAGTTATTACGCATTTTTGACATACAATTAAGAATTTAATATTCACCATTGGCGCGCATACGGGTAACATGACCCGTTTGTTTAGAATTACCCCTTAAAATTTACCATACTTATTTAAAAACACCCTGTGTTGATAAAAAACATGGCTAGTTGTTAAAATACCTAACTTTACTGTTATCCAACATAAGCGAATGAAAAAACAAAATGTTAAAAAAATATCAGACTGTAATTGGGTCTTAATTTCAGTATTTTATAAATGCTAGAATATTCCACAGGATAATGCTTACTTTGAGAAAAAAACACAGTTTGATTGGTACACTCATTAGTACCGATAAGTTAAAGTCGGTTCGCTAAACTCAGACACAACTGGCTAGTGATTTTAGTAGGTAATTTTTTTGTTTTTGGCCAATTTCGCCAAAATTGGCAAAATTACTAACTATTGAGTAATTAGTAACTATTTAGTAATTATTTTTTTGCCAATATTACCAAACTGGCAAAATTACTTACTAAAATCACTAGCTAGTTGTGTCTGAGTTTAGCGAACCGATTATATCGGGTACCTATACAACGACAATTTAACTTCTAGCAACAATATTATTACAGCGATATTGTTAACGAATAAGGCTATATAATATTAAAAAATCACTTAAATCAGACAACAGGTTTAGGAAATTCGAGACATCAAAAATGACCCATTCCATTTTTAAGGAGGTGCCTTAATTTCTTGGAGAAGTGTATTATTCTCGGTTTGGTATTCGGTACCAAAATGAGAACTGGCGTTAACATATGAAGGGCCAGGGGAAAGAACGATGAATGTCTATCTGCAAGCATTTTCGGTAAAATGAGAAATAAAGTTACATATTCATTGTTTTTACCCCTTGCGTCCAATCTTGTGACGTGATTTTAAGACGATTATCATATTTATGTCCCCTTGTCCATTCACAGGTTGATAGTACCCTTTCTAAGCTAACAGATTGCACAACAATCTCAAAATGACCAAAAATTTACATTCATCCTTTTCCCTCTGACCCTTCATATTGTGCACATCTGCCACTGAATTGAATTCTTTTCAAATCACACATTGTCAATGGCAAATACTCGAAAAAATACGTAAGTTCCTAATAAACTTTGGTTAGTTGGAATATAGACACGGATCGCTTAGATCGTAGGTTCAAACCCCACCCGGTGTCAGTTGTTTAGATATTTATTAATTTGGTTGGTCTTTACTACGGCTGTGATATTAAAGCTTAAAATTGACCTACTCTGTTACGTTGTTCTAGTTCTAAGATATGTAATAGGCTAATGGGCAACTGCGAGACTTGCAAGACTCTTGCTGCAAGACCAAGACCAAGACCAAGACCAAGACCTGGAGCGCAATATCAAGACCAAGACCAGGTGTACTGTCGCAAGACCAAGACCAAGACTCTCTAAGTCTCGTCTTGGTCTTGCACTTGGGCAACACTACTTTCAGCGCGGTTGCCTCTGGAGATGGGTGGACATCTGAATGTCCTTCGATTGTGGAGATTGGCCTTATGGAGACTATTTCCTACAGTATCACAGCCTATGGTTAGCTGATGTGCCCTCGCTAACAAGACCAATTCAGGTGCTGTAATTGTTAGTTGTCTTCTAACGGTTAACACTATAAATCGGTCTTGAGCTGCAGTTGTAGCGCGTTTAGGTCCTAGATGACGTTAGGGTGGACTTCCAGTGTCTCAAAAACGTCGCCTTGTAGCACTTTGGGAGACTCCCATGCGTTCAACTATATTAGTTTACCGCATGTCACATTGAAGAAGGCCGACAGCCCTATTTATCCCGTCCAAAGTTAAATGACATCGTTCCATGATAAAAAACAAAATTTTTAATGCACTAAATAAACAACAAGTTTGCCATTAACAAAATCGAAACTAGCGGAATATTTACTGCAGTGTTAAACCTATAGATTGTTCGTCTCTTGTAAAACGCTTTGTCAAATATGCGTTAACACCTTTGCCATTGTTTTACTTAAAAAAATCTACAGGATAGCCACTGTATAAATTTGCCAACTGTTCGTATTTTATTTCGTATTGTTGTGTCATTGGCCATACCTACTTCCGATCCATATACGGTAATCTTCAGTACTATGCTCTGAAAGATCCTTTTTTTTTGTTCTTTGGTTAGAGTGTTGTTTCATATAGCGGGTGCTATCGTGGATTGTTTCACCTTTGCCATTTTCATTTCTATATCATTCATATAAATACTACCCTCTCTGCTCTGACCCTAAATACTTAAAAGTTTTACAACCCTTAATAGTCTTTTCTAAACGTCTCTTCAAATCTCTAAGTCACCTCATAAGGGGCTGTCCATTAATCACGTGATGCTCGAAAGGGGGGGAAGGGGTCCATAAAAAATCACGAAACATCACACGGGGGTAGGGGGGGGTGCAGTAATATATCACGTGTATTTTTTTTAATATTAAAAAAAATCCATTTCTCTTTCATAATACATATTACACACAACCCAGCAAATTGGTTCCACCCAAATTGTCTTGAATGTTATGATAAGAAGCGACCCATTTCAAATCGTTTTGTTGTGAATGTAGCATATATGTTTCCACTAAATAGGAATACTGACCGGGACTCTATCGCCGTCTCCGACTTTTTATTTATAAGCCTTTGGCTTTAGGCTTACATGTGTTTTACCTACTATCTGATGAATTGGAAATTCTCAAAATCCTGTCAGTTTTATATCGTTGTTTTGTCACTAAATACATGCGTTTAAACTGTTTTTAACTTCGTACTTTTTTCGTCACAATGTCTAGGTGATCTGTATAAAGAACTATTTACAGAGTATAAGAAAGGAAAAAATCTTGGTGTCGCTCAAAAAGAATTTAATGAATTGTGGGTTAAAGGGAAACAAATATATGCAAAGGAAGAATTTATGAAGTGGGCCAATGATCTTTTACAAGATTACCGCCGACAGAACCAAGCAAAGAGATCTTCCAATATTCTCTTTTATTATTCTACTACTAAAAAGATCAGTTAAAATTTGTATGTGACTATATATTTTTATGGACATTGTTCTAATACTAAGAATTCACCTATGTAGTTTTATTTGCAGTATTATGTTATTGTTAAATCTTACATTTTTTATAACATTGATAAAATAAATGTAATTACTTTACAAATAAAATATGCATAGCGTACATACCTACAGTTGAGTCCACGAGTCTTTACCCGTGTTTCATCATTTAAAGCATACGAAATAAGTCAATGAAAAAGTCGGAAATTGAAATTTACTAAACGCAATAGCAAGTGACAGTAAGTAGCTACCTATCCTATCACGGGTTAAAATTTGAGTTATCAAAAATATGTGTTTTATCTCGCCAGGTATTAATGACGCACGGGTAAAGACTCGTGGACTGAAGTGTACCTTAAATATTACTTAAATCCAAAACATATCTCTTAATTCGTGCCATTTTGAATTCTTTATTTTAATATTATATGAAATAAAATTGCTGGGGATGATAATATTATCATTAACTTATTTGCATGATAATTACATATTTAGTAATATAATACTATTTTATGTCAGTCAAAAACAACCTGCAACCTTTCTGTCTACCTCTAAACGTTATTATTGTGGTCTTTAATTTTTTATAATAAAATTAGATGATGGGTATTTTACAATTATTTAAAAAATATATTCTTTGTAGATACTAAAAAATACACGTGATATAGGGATAGGGGGGGGTTAGTTTTAAACCTCACCATGTATCACCAAGGGGGAGGGGGGGTTAAAAATGCAAAAAAAAACATCACGTGATTAATGGACGGCCCCTAAGTATACGATCTTACACATATTTGTCTTGATTCCCCATAGCTCTTCTCCTTTAATTTACTTATTATATTCCATGTACATACTTTATATATCTATATTAAGATAAACGTGGTACTCAGAAGTAGATTATATTACAAGGCAGTATTTTTTATTTACTTTAAAACTTTTTTATAGCGGCTCTGAAATTCGAAATGTGAAAGGTTAAAAAATGAAATATCACAAAAATAGCTTTCTTTTAATTTAAAACCATCAAGGACGTCTATATTGATTTTTATGTAAATATTCAAGCCCCTGGGGTTGATTTATGATCGGTACGATTAAAATTAATACAGCCATCAAAACAAAATACCATGAAATCATGAGGCAAAATCAATTTCCAACAGGAAACGTGGATTGTGCGAACACATCAATGCACATTATTTTTCATTAAGGACCCAACCACGACCACAACATTTTGAATTCCCGGTAGAAGAGAACAACATCTGGAACCATTATTCATCTTATGCTTATTAGGTTCTGCGTAAAACTTTTCAAAATTAATTTGGCGGCAATTTTTAAAACGATTAATTCTCATTAATTAGCTTGTTTTGGAATCATTCGGCCGACAAAAGGTTTATGTTATACTTAAATAGTTTTAAATTTGTACGGTACAAAACATACACCATAACATTTAGGCCTGGATCCCGCGTACCAAAAAAAAGTTTATTAATAGCAAGCTGAAAATTTTTTAATAGCTTAAGGGTGTCTAGTCGGACAAACTTTGATGTATGGGAATACTGGATCAGGGAAAGTTTTAATTGTGGAACACAATTTTAATTGTGGAATGTGTTATCCTGGGGAGTGTTCAAGAATTACGTAACGCGATTTTAAAGATTTTTGACCCCCCTCCCCATTATGTAACGCACCTTAATGGGGCGTTCAAGTATTACGTAACGCAATTTTTGAAGATTTTTGTCCCCCCCCTCCCCCCAACCTGCGTTACGTAATACTTGAATGGCCCCCTGACAAGTTTATGATCGTGAAAACCAGCAGTTTGTTTTTAAGTTTATTCAATAGCAAACTTTATATAATATATGAAAAAATGTTTGTCCGACAAATATGTTAGATATTTTAATAAGTCCGACACGTAGAATATGTCAAATGACAGTAATTATGTTGGTGGTAAATAGCAGTCTGATTTTTTCATGAGAGATTAATGAAAGAGTAACAGATCAATTGGAAGTTCTGTCCGACAAAATACACGGGACGTTTTCGTAGACTGACGTTCGAAACCTGTAACTTGTTCCACAATTAAAACTTCCCCTTTTCCAGTATTCCCGTACATCAAAGTTTGTCCGACTAGACACCGTTAAGTTATTAACAAATATTCAGCTTGCTATTAATAAACTTTTTTTGGTACGCGGGATCCAGGCCTATTTATTAAGTATTGAGAGCGGAAATATCGTCTTTTGTAAATTTTGATGTTTCTATTTCATTTAATTTCATTAAAAATCATTAACACTGAATAATTCAATGAGAGCAACGCGTCAAATGGTGCCACTAAATTGAATTATTAATTAAAACATTAATTTACACAAACTAGATTAACCCTTAAGTACTAACATCTTAAATCAATGACGTAAACACTAACTAACCGCCTGACAGACGAGTTTAACATTTTAGTGGTAATTGTTAAATATTTTAATGCAAAAAAATTTCTGGATGACTTACTGAAAGTATTGATTAAAACACACTAATTAATCTAGTTTTTCTGTATTTATTAAAATAAAAAACATTATAACAAGAATATAAGGATTGTTTGCGTACCTTTTACTCCTGAAAAAAAGTGTGATAAAAATTAAACAAATTAATTAATCTTAATACAAATTTATAATCGAGTTAAACAAAGAGTAAGAAAAATGAAAATAAAAAAGGTTTTTAAAAAATGCTAAAACAAAAAAAAAACTGACAGGTACTATAGTTAGTACAGTGTAGCAATGGTAGTCAGTGGCAATATTTTCATCACAAATTGATTCCACTTCGCTTATGTCGTCTTCTACCTCATCAAACCATTTCAAAAGAGTTTCCTCAGGGTCTTTATTCCCTTATTTGATGTTTTTTGACGAACTGGGGCACATTATTTGTAATGACGAACTGGGCACAAACACTATTAGACGGAAATCACACTTTGAGCCTAAATATCTTTCGAATAACAACCTGCCGCAAATTGCCGAATTCAATACTACTAAGGAAAAACCCAACTTGAAAAGTCATAAACGGGTGACCTTCAAAATTTTCTAGGAAGGGAAATATCCCACTTTCGACATGCCATGCCGCCTGAGAGACGGGGTGTTAGTACTTAAGGGTTAATGAAAAACCAAATTACCTATATCAAGAAACTATACACAGAAATAACATTATTTATAATAATCAGTAAAATGGTTTCGTTTCCAAAATACACATTAAGAAGAATTAGAAGAAAATAAAAAATAAATTTAAGAACATTATTACTGCTGATATAAAAAACAGACGAAACCAAAAAAATGTGCGCTACTATAATGAAATAAGAAGTATTATGCAAGATAAATCTTATGCAAAAAGAATACGATATAAAAATGGTCAAGTTAAGGAATATAAAAAAGTAAGAACTAAAGAGAGTAAGAACTAGACTCTAGAGTACAAAAAAAAATTGAAAAGTGTAGGTACCTACCTAATCAGTACCACATATAACTGCAGATAAAATTATATATTTAATATGTGGTATTTTAAAAAAACTTGTAGGGTGGAATGGTGGAAACATTACATAAAATAATTATTTCACATCAACCGATCCGTACAAAATGACTAGTGTTGCCCAAATGCAAAACCAAGACGAGACTTAGAGAGTCTTGGTCTTGGTCTTGCACCAATACAGCTGGTCTTGGTCTTGGTTTTGGTCTTGCAGCAAAAGTCTTGCAAGTCTCGCAGTTGCCCACTAGCATATTACTATTTATTAAACGTTACTTTAGATCTTAGAACAACGTAACAGTATAGGTACATTTTCAGCTTGACTTAACATACAGGGTGAGGCAGATAAACTTTCCTATTAAAAATATCTCGAGAACTAAAGACAACAGAATCATGAAAATTGGAGTGGAGGGTTTAGAAGAGTGATCTATTTAATGAAAATATTTTATCTATTTCCCACTTCCAGTTATACCGGAAGTTGCTTATAACTTCGTTTTTTTAAATGAGACACCCTGTATATTTTTACATTTCTGAATTCTCTTCCATGTCTTCTATCTAAAATATGAGGTTTTGTAATATTATATAGGGTAGTTTAAAAGATAATTACGTTTTCTTATTAATTTCGTAGAAACTTACACCCTGTAAAATTGGTTATTTGACATCAAAATTTTTATTTATGTTCAAATGATTTTTAATATAGTCTACTATTGTCAAAAATTATTAGTGTAGCTAAATGTTGAATATGGTATACAGGGTTGGTCGATCTCTATACCTAACTGCATTAATTTGTGTTTAATTGTTAATCGCACTAACAATCTTAACTACGTAGGTATTTTGATAGCTCAACAATTATTGGTAATTTTTAGGATCAGTCTAGACTCTACATTCTAGATTAATATTTCTGAAAAATTATTTGCGATTGAATATTATTGAATTATTTGCGAACATTATATGTTCAAGGCCAATCTAATAAAATTTCACATATTTTTTGTTGCAAATAATATTTGGCTTGAATCACCAATAACTCACAAACTAAAGCAGTTAGGTATAGGGAATGCTTAAGAAATAAAAAAGTACCATAACATATTATATCATTACAATACTAAATACAGGGTGTTCCATTTAAGCAAACTCAGACAATACTCATTCCGAGTTTCGACCAACCTATTCTAAAATTAAATATTTAGCTATACTAACAATTCTTAACAATAGTAGATTATATTAAAAATCATCTGAACATTAATAGAGTAGTGGATGTCAAACTACTACAATTCTACAGGGTGTGAATATTGCTAGGAAATTAAGAAAAAAAATGTAATTCTCTTTTAAACTACATTACAAAACATTTTAACAACTAAGACATCGAGGAGAATTTAAAAATGTAGGTAAACATATACAGGGTGTCCCATTAAAAAAAAAATGAAGTTATAAGCAACTTCCGGTATAACCGGAAATAATAAATAAATGAAAATATTTTCATCAAATAGATCACTCTTTAAAACCCCTTCGTTCCAATTTTCATGATTCTGTTGCCTTTAGTTCTCGAGATATTTCGAATAGGCCATTTATCTGCCTCACCCTGTAGACATGTAAAACGGGTTCCACACTCTCGGCGAAGTTACTTCGCCAAAGTTGACCGAAGTCCGAAGTACCCTCTCTACACACTCGTTCGAAGTGCGATACTGTGATACTGACAAAGATCCCTTTGACCAGACCGACAGAGAATGGAAGTAGAACGAAGTGAGGCAAAGTTACACAAGGTGGCCGTCTACACTCTCGTACTTGTTGAACCTCGATCGACTTCGGCGAGAGTGAAGTGCGGGCTTTAAAACCAACCAAATTAATAAATGTATAAACAACTCACATCGGGTGGGGTTTGAACCCACGATCTAAACTATCCCTGCCTATACTTTCACTAACTGAGCTAGCTACGATGTCCCACGGGAGTCAGTCTGTTTCTTAATAAACATTTGCATTTAATAACCTTACATAATGTGCTAAAACATGGCTAAAACACAAAAACCCAATAAATGGCATAAACTTGACTGTATTAAAGAATATTCTCTGTCTAGAATGGAATTTTGTTTGACCTATTGATATAGTTGCACACTCTGCAAAAAGTTTATATACCTACGATAGTCTTTAGTCTTTAAACTGATAAGGAAAAAAATTAAGTGGGTGTCGTATTATATCAGCTTTGGTGACATATCATTAAAAAGTTTCAATAGGATATTACTGTCGGCGTCACAACACAAGATTATTTTATGAAAGGACAGCTATTCTCAAAATCTAGACAATTTATTATGACCTCTGAATACGTGTCAAATAAATATGTCAAGTGTTCTTTTAATGTATATTTTGATTCGCTATGTATGTTTATCGTATTGTTCATAATACGCATAAGTCGAATTTTCCAAATTTTTGTTTCATTTTTTTGCGTTTCATAGTCTCTAATCATATACCCGAACTACTATATTCCCTAAAACGACACTCAATCCAACTGCAAGTCGCAAGAGTCTTACACTTACAGGCTTAGTCTTGTCTTGCTCAAGTCTTGCACGGTCAGTCTTGGTCTTGGTCTTGCTAAAATAAAGCGGTCTTGGTCTTTGTCTTGCGAAAACGCAAGAACAACACTAAACGCAACACTAAAAATGACATAAGGACCATCGATTTGGACTCCCAAATGAAATGCCGGTAGTAGTTATAACATTTTTTCAAATAAATGGAATCAGTCTTAGTTGATATCTTTAACACTATAAGTACTAAATCAATGGGAAAATCCATTAACATCGACTTAGAGTAACTTTACTTTATACAATTATAACGACATGTAAACCACATATTTCGATATCACCACTTTCATTAGTGTGCATAATGAGAAACGAAAAGTAACCGCCTCGCGCAACTGATTATCTAGCTAGGGGCTGCTGGACCGGCCTTGATTCTACACCTTTTGCTATGTTTAGCGCCGCATTGAAGATATTTTTATAAACAGTATGTTTTGGGAAAGACTGCAGCACGGCCTAAAAACAGCTGAAAAGAAAATCTGGAGAAAATGGGAGTGGGACAATGGAAAATAGTGCCACAGGACTGACAAACGTGGAAGGAAATAGTAAACGAAGCAAAGGTTCAGGAGTCTCAGGTCTCAGGTTCAGGACAAAAGAGTTATAACGTCATTGATGATGATTTTATATGTTTTTAATCAGTTGTTATTTTAAATATACTAAATATGTGAATTTTTGGGAATTTTCCTGATCCAAACAAATTTAACAATTTTAGATGATGTAAGAAATTAATAAAACGATAAAGCAAAAGATGAAAATGGGATGATATTTTATTTGAGGCTATGTATATTAGCGGCTGTAGTTAAAAGTAGTTCCCAACTTTACTTCTATTTTCTGTTACGACGCACTCAAAAATTATTTTAACGAATCATCACGACCAATAATTGCTTCAGTCGACCTCCAGCAACAAAAAACAATCAGAATAAATCACCAAATTCGACCACGACCATCAAAAGGTCGACTCAAAAGCCGGCGCTTGAACCAAGAAAGAGTGTCAGTCACCATGTAATGGATATACATGATACAAGAAACGAACGCCAACATCCAAACTAATGTTGATAATTGTGAGGCCACTTTAGCTTTTGACGGGACGATAAAAGATAGCTGGCTTTTTTATTGTTGTATTCCCAGTAGCATTTTTAATAAAAGTGTCGGTTTTTATGACGTATGGTTTCCCTGGCTCATTGACCTGAGTTGAATCAGCCTTGGTGGGTGAGTCAATCTTACCTGGCGAAATAATATTACACTGTATACTCAAAATGTATGTAGTCTATATTCCAAATTCAATGAAGAATATAAGTATATAGATACTTAGATACTTAGTTAATAGTAGAAAATATAAACATTGGAAAATATTATTCTCAAGCTTTTTTTGTGACATCTTAATATACCTACATAATTTACTATTTTTATGGGAAATATGTCACAATTTATCATCACACTTTAAATCGGAGAGCCTTGTAATGTAATGCAAGTATCGATTCAAAATGCCTGGTTCAACAAAACGATGTTTACGCCTACTTTACGGACTATGAGAAAGTGTTCGACATAATTAAACATAACAAACATCTATTAAGAATATATTTCATGACTAGACACTAAGGTCATTCATATTACTAAAAATCTGTACCGGAATGAAGCAGCCCTCATAAAGTATGGACATTTGATGGTTCAAACATAACCATTTTTAAAGGGGTTAGACAGGGCTGCATTATTTCGCCAGTGCTATTCAACTTATACATTGAGCAAATATTTCTAGAGGCACTGGAAAAATACAATGAAGGCATCAAGATTAATAGCGTACCAAGAAATAGGTAATCTTCGATATGCAGATGATGGTTTTATACTGAACGATAACATTAAGTTTACATTAAGGCTTCCTAACAGGAATCGTTTAAAAAAATTATAAACTAACAATTAATTACATTAGGGAGCGTTCAAGTATTACGTAACGCAATTTTTGAAGATTTCCCCCCCCCCCCACCTGCGTTACGTAATACTTGAACGGTCCCTTAATCTGGCAACTGAAGATATAGAAATAAGTATAGTAAGTTCTTCTATGTAGTCTTCGTCTTTCAACTTTCAACATTCCTTTTCAATATTTGAAAGCTATCATGAATAAAGCATCGGCTACTCAGGAATCTAGTAGGTACTTATTTAAAATAACGAAAGCAAAGTTGCCAATCTAATCTCATATGTGCTGATAGTCGGAACACTTCAAGACTAACATAATAATAATATTGTATTAGCACTTCGAGCAAAGCAAGCTAATGGCTTGGTTTACAATCTTCCTCCATTCCTGTTTGTTCTGCGCTTTTTCTTTCATTGAGATACCTCACGTCGTCATTAACTTCATTATTCAATCTGGTCTAAGGCCTTCCTTTTTTATTTACACCACCTATTGTAGAGCTTAACAAGATTTTTGGCATCCTAACTTGGGTCATTCTTTGGATATGTCCTAACCATCTAAGTCTTTGTACTCTTACTACTGTAAGTATATTAGGCTCCTTATAATTACGCTAAATCTATGTTTAGTCTTCGTTTGCATTGGTTGTTTATTAATTTCTCCCCAAATATTCTTCGAGGTATTTTTCGTTCCCACACTTGTAACATTGATCGCTCAGTTTTTTGTCAAAGTTCAGTTTTCTGAGGCACAGGCTATTGGTTTTATTACAGATTTGTAAGTTGTTAACTGAGCTATTTTGGATATATTTTTGATTCTTAGTGTTCTATTGAGTGCATACATGCAACAATTTCCTGACATTAATCGTTAATTACTGGACATTACTTAATCTTTCTGGACATCGAAGTAAAAAGTGAAACTAAACCAAAATATCGGAGAGGACCACAAAAAATCAAGTGGTGGATGCTAAAAGATGAGAAAGAAGGTCTATTCAGGGAAAGAATAGTAGAGAACATATGTTGGAACATGAAAGGAAGCCCTACTACAATTTGGAGAAAAATGGCCAGTAGTATTAGAGAGACTGCTATTGAAATACTGGGGAAAACGTCAGGAAAAAAGTTTGAGGAAAAAGAGACTTGGTGGTGGTCAAACGAAGTTCAAGGAAAAATAAAAGAGAAGGGAAAATTATATAAAAAGTGGCAAGAAACCAGATCCAACACAGATCTTCAAAACTATATGGTCGCGAAAAAGGAAGCGAAAGTAGCAGTAGCAAAAGCTAAAGCAGAAGCGTATTCAAACCTATACAATCAACTTGATACCAGGGAAGGCGAAACGAAGATATATAAAATAGCCAAAGAGAGAGCAAAGAAAGCAAAAGATTTTAATCAGATTAGATGTATCCGAGATGAAAATAATAAAATACTAGTTCACGAAAAGGATGTCAAAAAGAGATGGAGAAAGTACTTTGACAGCTTATTAAATGAAGAATTTGACAGACAGCCTGTGGAGTCAACGGAGACAGTAGCAGCAATGGTCACCAAAATAACAAACGAGGAAATGGTTCAAGCGCTTCAAAAAATAAAGAAAGGAAAAGCGGTAGGACCAGATGATATTCCTGGGGAAGTATGGAAAGCATTCGGAGAGACAGGATCAAGGTGGCTAGCAGGTTTATTTAATAGAATTATGGAAGTTGGACAAATGCCAGACGAATGGAGAAGCAGTGTATTAGTACCTGTCTACAAAAACAAGGGAGATATACAGCAGTGTACAAACTACAGGGCTATAAAACTGCTTAGCCACACCATGAAAATATGGGAGAGAGTAATTGATAGACGGATACGTGAAGAGACCGACATATCCGAGAATCAATTTGGCTTTATGCAGGGCAGATCAACAACAGACGCAATTTTCATTATAAGGCAGTTGATGGAAAAATACAGGAGTAAAGAAACAAACGCTCATATGGTATTCATTGATCTTGAGAAAGCATATGATAGAGTTTCTCGAGAGATTCTGTGGTGGGCACTCAATAAGAAAGGAGTCCCTGGTGCATATGTAAAGATTGTGAGGGATATGTATGAGGGAGTAACGACTAGTGTTAGGACAGGTGTGGGAGAGACTGATAAATTTCATGTAAAAGTAGGATTGCACCAAGGCTCGGTGCTTAGTCCGTATTTATTCTCATTAGTTTTGGACCAGATAACAGCGAAACTACAGGGTAACATTCCATGGTGCTTAATGTATACTGATGATGTCGTGTTAGTAGGAAATAGTGAAAGAGACTTATAACAAAAACTGGAACAGTGGACACGAGCTCTGGAGGAAAAAGGTTTAAAACTTAGTAGGACAAAGACAGAGTATTTGGAATGTTCATTTAAAGATGGAGTTACTACAAATAAAATGGTATCTTTGTATAAAGCAATAGTTTTAAGTACCTGGGATCGGTATTACAGAGTAATGGAGAAATAGATGGAGATGCATGCAGTAGAATTAGGGCTGGATGGATGAAGTGGAAGGAAGCGAGTGGTGTGTTGTGTGACAGAAAAGTTCCAATGAAGCTGAAAGGAAAATTCTATAAAACAGCCATAAGACCGGCTATAATGTACGGAACTGAATGTTGGGCAGTGAAAAAGAAAGAGGAACAACGAATGCATGTGGCGGAGATTAAAATGCTTAGGTGGATGAGTGGAGCGACAAGAAAGGATAAAATTAAAAATGAATATATTAGGGGAAGTCTAGGTGTGGCACCAATTGATGTCAAAATGTGAGAGCATAGGTTGAGATGGTTTGGTCATGTTCAACGTCGTGACGTGAATCATCCAATACAAAGAGTAGCTGAAGTGCAGATTCCTGGAAGGAGTAGGAGAGGAAGACCAAAGAAGACGTGGGGGGAGACGATTAGGCAGAACATGTTGGTAAAGGGGATTAATATTGATATTACCCAGGATAGAATTGTGTGGAGAAATGCAATTAGGGAAGCCGACCCCGCATAGGGATAAGGCAAAGAGAATGATGATGATGATGATAATCGTTAATTAATGGGAAATTAACATGGATATTGTTTTTAAAGTAAATTAAATCTAGATAGTAAGTTAATCTCGTTGGAACTTTACCGCGCTGAGCAGATGGGATGTGAATTGTAAATTGTAGAATTCCCTCATCTTCCTTAGTCTCAGCATCCGTATGGCTTGCATATTGTAGAAGCCTCGGAGGTGTAACCAGGGAAGGTTCCCATTGTTTTCAATCTGGTGGGGTGTAGAATAGCATTATGTTGTTTTATATGCCATTAGAGTGAAAACTTAGTCTTAAATTAGATACATTTCTTTTTCCGAATTATTTCAATACAAACAAGTACAAAAATTGCCAACAAAAATCAGTTTTCTGCTGTATGAAATCTTAATCATTGCAAAATCAATTTAACCTTCCCCGTTTGAATTAATAAAATGCCCAATCCATGAAACTCATAAAACAGTAATATGCTACTGAGGTTATTCCGACATAAAACTGTAAGCAGGACAAACGCCAGACAAATAAATTACATATCGCAAATAAGTGATAATTCTGGATTGAAACATGCAGTCAATACACGTCTGTTAAGTTTCCCACTATCATTAATTATTTTCGCAATGAAAATTGTCACATGAAAGAGATTTATTAGTTGAACGAATAGAAAGGAAGTTATGTTTCTGTTCAGTTTTAATAATATGTGTTTTAATTATTAAAGATACAAAGATGGTAATTGGATGTGTGTTTAATTTGTTTAGGTATATTTATATAGGCACATAGATCGATGTTTATTTGGCTTTGTAACCTTCTAGTCTTGTGAATCAGCGGTATAAGAATATTAAGTGAGGGGCAATATTATAGAATAAACACTTAAAGACTGCAGGGTTATACCTGTCACAAAGACGGGTCTAAAACTGCAGAAGTGCCAGACAGAGGAATATCCGGTGTTGAGGAAAATTTAAACATTTGGGCCCAGGAATATTCGGTAGTGCTGAAAGTTTAAACATTTCTTTTCCACTAGGAGAATATTATCATCAACAGCTATTCCATCCATAGTCGGATGTAAGCTTCCCTTAGATGTGTCCTTTCATATCTGTTTGCTGTTTTGTGCATCCATTCGTGGCCAGCCATTCGCTTGATGTCATTAGTACATCTAGTTTGAGGTCTGCCTCTACTTCTCTTACTTACCCTTGGTCAGAGCCGGGTGGTACATTTTTTCAATATGATGCAAGTCTTCGAAATGCCGCCTCTTAAATATAACTTAACTTTTATATTTATTAAATGCTTCTTCTTCTTCTTCTTCCTTCTTGTATGTAGGCTTTAAAGCCGGTTTCTTCTTCTAGCCTTCTAAGTTGTTTGAGTTATCGCACCATCTTTTTCTTTATCTGCCAATACTTCTTCGTCCATTTGGTGACTTATCTCGTGCTATTCGAACTATCCTATCCTCAGCAATTCTACTAATGTGTTAGTCTTTGGAGATCGTTTTCTGTCTCGGCGATTAATGCGGCACCGTCTACATAACATAATATTTGGATTTCTTTGTTCCCCATTCTGTAACCATGACCTTTACGTACTGCTTCTATTATTTCGTCCATTATTATATCAATGAGCAGTGGGCTTAATGATCGAAAGCCTTTGTCTATAAAACATAGATATGCTGGTTTATTGTACTCAATGACCTTTTTATCTCAGTACAAATACGGCGTTTGTTAAATACAACTGCACAAAATGAACACACTTTTATTTTAAAAACAAAACATAATTTAAATTAAATGAAATACGTATTAACATCAAATATCATTTAAAAATTTACAATTTTATCCTTCTGACTTTAATTTTCGTAAATTCGTCAATCAGATTGGTGTAGTCTAAAGTAGCAGCCAGTTAGGACTCTATTGAAATGAGTGCTAATTTTTTTAGTTTTGTTTGTCTTATTCGTAAACAGTTTTTAATAATTTTTAATTTTGAAAAAAACTTTCCCCACTCACTACCTAGACAGGGAGTGTTAATAAAATTTTTAGCGATACAACTACATTTGGGTGTACAGAAATAGTTCAAAAATTGTAAAGGTTTCATGGACTATGTTATCATTTGGGATATATCACACAATTCTTCTAGAAGATCATTTGCCTGTATATCCGATTCTTTTTCTATTGAAAATGTTGAATGAAGATTCATACAATATTTTTTTAGTGTTTTATCATTTTTTCCCCTAATTTAAAAGTATCATCAACAATTTATTTATTTATGAATTTCTAGAAGCGAAAATCGAACAATCAAATAATTAATGACAATGTCTAAAATATAGTTAAAAAAAATTATTTTAAATTTATCTTCTTCTGTTAAGAGCTCATCCATAGATTTTTTGTCATCAAATTGACGCTTTTTTCTCTTGTCTCGAATTTCATTTTTCGCTGGAAATTTGGAGCTTATATCAAGATTTTCTGTAATTTCACTAGTATCTAGTAATTTTTGTTTGGTCATAGCCAGATTGTCTGTAACTTTTATATTTTTTTTATTATTTCTGACAACCTTATTGCGCAATCTGACAAATTTATAGTTACATGTTGCAACATCTTCGAGACTGAGACCGAATTTATATGAAATAAAATATCATGCCAAAGAACTACACCGCATATAAATTTATAATTTTTAATATTTTTTGCTAATCCTCGTGCTTTAACTTTAGTTTTTGTATCTTTAATGACTTTTTCTATTATTTCGAATAAGGCATCATATATTTCACAAAACTGAGATCTTAAAGGTTTCAATGCATCTATTCGACTTGACCATTGACCATCTATTAGTATCGCTTAAGGGTTTTAAAGTTAGTTATGAAACATGTTTTTTCAGAGCTTCCCAACGTTTTGTTGAACCGGAAAAAAGTGTAGGTACAGTTCTTGTATAATACAAAAAAAGGTTATGGTTTTTGTAGAAGAAGACGATTTCACTTTTAGGCTTTTGCCACACGGGCGATGAAATAATTTCATTTAAAATTGGTGGAGGAGGTAGTCAAACCAATCGGCGCCGTAAATTATCACGCCGTAAAAAATCGCCCGTGTAGCCAAAGCGTTAAAACTAAGTTTACAGAGTGGCATGCGTGACCCGTCAAAATAGCCCGGTCAAAACAGCCCCGTCAAAAAAGCCCCGTCAAAATAGCCCGAACACAAAATAGCCCGCAAACAAAATAGCCCCGACAAAATAGATTGCACACAAAACAGCCCCGGTCAAAACAGCCCCGGCTAAAATAGCCCCCGCTAAAATAGCCTCTTATAAACAATTACATAATTATTTATACAAGGTGTCCAAAAACTTTTTTTTAATTTAAATTATTTGACGAAAAGGAAGAATGTATTTAATTTATTTTATTTAAAATGCATTTTACTGTTGCCCGAAAACAGAAAAAAATGTTTATATCATAAATTAACGTTGATTTTCGCTTAACTTAAATGTTCAAACTTCCAAGAGGCAGGAAAGACAGGACTCGAGTTCTCTGAAAAGACAATTTTTATTTAATGTAGTTAAGATAAACATCTGAATCGAGGATAATTACCATTTCCGAAAAAAATTATTTTTAAGGAATTATTTCATGACGAATTCTGAAGGGAGCTTTTTTTCGGAGCTATTTTGTCGGGGCTATTTTTCGGGGCTATTTTGTCGGCGGGCTATTTTGTCGGAGCTATTTTGTGTGAGGGATAATATGTCGAGGCTATTTTGTCGGAGCTTTTTTGACGGGGCTATTTTGACGAGGTACCAGTGGCATGCGCCACTCTTTAGCCTAAGGTCAGACAAGCGATAATTTACGGCGCCGTAAGAGCAGTAAAATGAAGCGTCAAAATGGGTCCCACGGTGAGAGTAGTGGATGGCTAGAGTAAATATCGCTCAGCAACATAGCAACATAGGATAGGACCCATTTTTCGCGGTTCGGTATACCTCGCGGTTCATTTTACTGCTTTTACGGCGACGTAAATTATCGCTTGTCTGGCCCCAGCCTTAAACTCGAGTGAAACACACCATCGGACATTTTTCAAATATTTTGCTCATTCTTTCTTATTCCTATGATTATTGTGATATATTTTCATTTTACTGATTATGCCGCACCTTGTGATGCCGCCTGATGCGGCTGCCTCACCGCATCATAGCACCGCACGGCTTGGTCGCCATTCAAGAATTCGCTTCGTCGAACTGTTGTTTTTCATTCTTCCCATGTGTAAAATTCCATTTTAACATGGCAATCATCTGGATCACGTCTGTTACTTTTGATCGTCTTCTTATATCTACATTGGATTTGCTATCACTGAGCTTAATGACGAGCATTCACCGTTTCATAGCTCTCTGAGTCACTTGAAGTATGTGAACTACGCTGTTGTTAAAAGTCCGTGTTTCAGTTCCAGATGTAAGAACCGGCAATACGTTAATTATACAAAGTACAAAAAACTCGAAGAAGTACCACAAAGTTTTTTATTAAAAAAAGTCAAAATAGACGCGTTTCGGCTCAGCACGAGCCATCATCAGCTTAAATAAGAGAACACAAACATCAATGACTGACCAGACCAGGAATTAGGAAGAATCAACTGTTTACATGACACATATTGTTACAGAAACATTCATCGTTGTTGGTGTTAAGCGATTTTCAACATTTTGTTATAATTAAAACAATAAAATTGTGTAGGACATCTACATGTGGAGGAAACATCTTGTGAACAGATCAGGTTTGTGACACCAGTTTGTGTGTCCAGTTTTGGTGGTGAAGACATCAATTTAGGCGATCAATCTTGTGCTGCCTGAATAACTCGAGTACTCATTAACTGTCTCCTGCTGCATACTTCTTGGCACGAACTATTCTTCTTATCGTTTCAACTGAAAAAGTTACACCTGTAGCTTCCAACAGCTGCCTTTGGAGCTGCAGGTGAGAAATTGTTGGGTGTTTTCCAGCTGATTGGACAATTAAACGATCGTGGCGAGCCGTTATTACTTTTTGGCGACTTTCCCTTGCTTTATTTTTAAGCTTTCCTAGTTCCTGTTACCTAGCATAGGTTTTGGACAGAACGCCGTGTGTTACGCATAGCTCTACAGCTATGTCCCTCTGAAAACATTACTTTCTCCACAAGACCAATATCTTTCCCCGTTGTAAGTTCTATAACCCCACATGAAGCATATTTTCGTTTTTGGGCGCAAAAGTATTTTATTTATTTTAGTTCAATTTGCAATTCAAGCAAATAATCTATACCGTACCGAGCTGTACTACCTGATTGTCTTATCGATTTGTATATTTTCAATAAATACCTTTATTCTTCGCAACAACAGCAAGTTTTTTCAAATTGAAAATTTTTGGTGATTCCATATAAGTTTGGTTGTATGTACATTGTATTGTGTAAATACATATTCAGTATTTTGTCGTTGCTTCTGCAAAATCCGACGAGTAAATTTGCACAAAATTACGTATTTAGCTTTGGTCACATACACATACCGCGCAAAACATGCGTGGTAGAAGAAATTATACAATTAAACCAGTTTTTTAATAATACAAAACCTGTTTTATGCCTATTCAATTTCGTGATTCAATTTCGTGAAACCTAATAAATCTTCAACTGAATATTGATATTATTTATTAACTGAATACTGATATCAGTTGCATTACTGTCCAGGGCCTGACAGCTTAGTTACCTAATTCAAATATAAAGGCATGTAATATTCTAGAAATTTCTAAAAAAAACATGGATTAATTACACTAAGTAGTATCTATGTAAATCCGAACATCTTTAACAATTGGAAATACTTTCCAAGGAGTAAGAAAGTTAGGCTCACAAATCAACCAGAATAATGCAGTAAAACAGACGAATATAACTAGCAAATAGGGTATATTTTGCAGCGTTTGATAAAGCAATGAAGAACGTTTAGACAGTTTTTAACGTAAAATTCTCAGGCATATTTGACCGCCCAGAATAAGATTGTGACCCACAAAAACATGTTTTGGCGGGAAACGTTTTTTTCGCCTCTTAGTAGAACAAGGTTGTAACATCACTGAAATTCATCAAAATGCGTTGCTTACAAACTTTTAACATTTTGTGTAAGGGAGCGTTCAAGTATTACGTAACGCGATTTTTGAAGATTTTTGACCCTCCTCCCCCCTACGTAACGGACTGTAGTGGGCGTTTAACTATTACGTAACGCAATTTTTTAAAGATTTTTGACCCTCTCCCCCCCAACCTGCGTTACGTAATACTTGAACGGTCCCTAATAGAATAAGAAAAATGCGACTGCTTGCTAAAAAAATTTTATTTATTTTTCGAGGAGCACCTATACCTATATTTATTTATATAGACCTACATTATAAACAAAGAAAAAAATTAAGCGAAAGTTTTGCTTTAATAAAATGATTAAATAATATCAAAAACAAAACTTCATTGGTTAAGACGGTTCTTGTCTCGTTTTACAACGAAATGAATAATTATTTATAAAAAAAAATATTTTCAGTTTTCTATTGAGGCAAGTTTAAATAAAATTTCCTATATTCTGGGTTAGGAATATAAGCACACATAACCCATTAAAATGTTTTTTTTTTCTTTCTTTACTGGCAAAGGATTCTTATATAACACAGGAAGACTTTCAATTTCAATTGGAATAGCAACTGGTGGCAAACAACGATTTCTAACTCCTCTTTCTTTCTTGGCCAAGAGATGAGTAGTCTAAGATCGCAATACATTGTGGCTTTCTCGACATATTGCTTCCAAGTGTCTCGTAGGGTTTTTATTGTCCTTCCACTCACTAAGCATAATTTTTTTTTCGTGATTTAACTGCTTTTGTGTTGCCACACTCACATTAACACATGCTACATGCACAATGACTAATATTTCTAATGATGTTACAACCTTATTCGCCGCGGCTCTATACTTGAATGCTTCCATAAAAATGAAATCAGGTGATTTTCTGCGACCAATTGCATACCATTACAACAGAAATGATGGTTACAACCTTATTCCGCTAATAACACCGATTCACAAATATTGAGGGTTACAACCTTATTGGGGGCGGACATTCATTTATAAAGGAAGAAAACGGATTAAGACTTAAGAGTTGCCAAGCTATCTGTGAAGATGGCAATTGAATGGTACGATCTTTTCTGCCTTTCTATTATTCTTAGACAGAATTACCGAGAAATGTATCCCTTGATTTTTCCCTACTATACTTACTAGGCTCTTGCACCCTCCGATGTTTTTGAACTATCAGTGTACGAGATTGCTTCCGCTTGTATGGATACACATTTTTTCTAGTATTCTTGCTGGTATATTAACTTGAATTTATTGTCAAAGTAATCTCGCCATTCCTTTTGTGATCTTTCTGATAGTCTCCTTCCAGCTGGCCCTCCTTCCTGTTCTAGCATTTTATACAATGTTTACTTTTTTGTCATTCCCTGTTCTCTTTATATGTTAGTTTTAGTTTTTTTCACATATTATTATGTCCTGAATATCACCTTCTTGTCTTATACCTATCTACTATCTACGTTCCTCACTCGTTTCTTGTTACTAGTAGGTATAGCATCGTCTGCATAGCACATAATATTAATGTTTAACAATAAAACAATACATTTATTTTTTTTTAATATCGGATTAGCACAGGATTACTATTACTATGTTTGTAATAGGTATATGTAGATAGAGAGTTAGTTTAGTTTGTATTGCTGGGGTCCTCAAAATTTAAACAATTACTAGAATTATAAACTCCACATAATAATTAGGATTGAATGAGTATTTACGGCATAGGGCCCCTTTATTTAGGATGACTGGTAGCTCCATAAAATTTTACAATGTCCTTAACGACCCACCAGCCCACATCGTATCAGTAGAATAAATCAAGACGGCAATAAAAATGGCAAAAAACCGCAGACGGTAGCCGGTGAAGACTAAAAGAAACTACAAAATGGCCGCAGGTCATCACGTTAAGATTGACAAACAATTATTTCTTGACACAGAAAAGCCGGTAGCGTAGAACGGTCTTATTTATTTCTTGAATCACTAATCAGCTCGAATTAATGAATATTTCACAGGTACGAACTAGCCCCGACGGATGTTGACTCTGTTTATATATTTTACTTAATAATCAGCAAGTACTTACGGGGAAAGGCGCAAAATGCAAAATTTTGACGCCTGTCAAAATTTTCAATATATGTATTTTAAATGTATTCATTTTTTTCGAATCTTGAGAAAACTAAGAAGTATTTTTAAAAAATTTAAACGCAGAATGAAAGACTATTTTATTACCGATGGTAGAAAGTCCCTTAGAATAAATAAAAAGTTTCTTTTGAATGAAATATTTGCAATTAAAAATATCACTAAATTTTCTCTTTTCTTTTCATCCCTGTAACTTATTAAAATAAACATTATAAAAGTTTTCAGGGACTTTCGGCCCTCGGTAATAATGTAATCTTTCATAATGCGTTTAAATTTTTCAAAAATATTTATTAGTTTTCTCACGATTCGAAAAAAATGAATACATTTAAAACACATTGAAAATTTTGAAATGAAACAAAAATGTCTATATTATATTTACAAAATCCACAGGAAAAATAATTCTCTGTAGCTGGCTGTATACCATAATAAAAAAATTAGTTCAATTCTTTATAAAGGGTATATTTTGTCGCAGTATTAAACTGAATGCGATGTTTAAAATAATCCTGGATTTGACATCTAGCTGCACAGGACTGCAGGACTCCCCATATAACACGTGAGTTGCTTGCTCAGATGGTATATCCTCACATTACGGACTGTAAGTAGCAACCGAATTGCTTGGGTACTTGGGTCTGTTACGAATACTTAGTTTACTTGCCGGAAATATTCCTATGGACCGGGCATGCACCCTTTGGTATTTCCAGGCTCAAGGCAGGTCCGTTTATTTGTTCGATAGATACTGTTTAAGTAAGTTGACCTTATTTTTATTACCTTCGATGTTTTGATGCTCTGGTTACCAGATAAGCTCAACCTTGTTTTGGTCTCACAGTTCATTCAGTTTTTGAAGTTATACTTCTTTAGGCGCGATTGAGAGTAAAATTTCATAATATTGCGCGCATGCGCACACAGACAGTATGGCGTTTAGTTGCTAAATCTTTCAAGTTATGTATAAATATATCAGTGCAAGAAAAGGTGTGAAAAGAATATAGGGGAAGGGAGGGCAAGATAGAAGGCTTAACTTTATGATGTGTAAAAAAATAAAACAACGTAATACAAAACTTTCATTTTAATCATTCTTGAAAGAGACCTTATACAGTTACAAAAGTCAGCCATTAAATATTATTAATAATAAGTAGAATTTTTTTATGAGTAATTAAAAAATAATGTCAAAAATTCCATCTTGCCCTTACCCTGAGGGCAGGATGGAAAGCTTGTTCGGGCAAGATGGAATGTAGAGGAAAGCACTACATTTTACAGTTTACACACATAAAACTGCCATCTTCTGTGTCGGTACACAATTCATGTGCCCAACCATTACATACAGGACATTGTACCCAGTCCTCTGTGGGTGGTTCCACATAACGTTCACCACATACACAGAACACATCATTTTGTGAAGACTGTTCTAAATGTTTTTGTCCCTTTTTCTTTACCTTTTCTTTTATTCTCGCAGGTTCCTATTTCCTTGCTGTTATTTTTGCCTAACTATTATCTTCCAACTTGCCCTAAGTTGCAATTTTCCATCTTGCCCATATGCCCTTTCCAATAAAAATATCAATATTTTAAAAATACTTTATTATTTCTCTTATTTAAATATCAATTCAGATAACCTGTACCTAGTAGATACTTTGTATAAATGCATAATAATAATATTATACACCTTGTTTAAATAATCGGATCACAAAAATTCAATAATTGCGTAATATTTAACTGCAAAAATAAGAAGGAAGCGTATACACTCATTAGCTGACCTGAACTGATTGAGCCGTCGTTTGTAAATGGAAGAGGTTCGCCTGCATCTGTGTGAGTGTGGATCCGGGCGCTTCATTGCGCAGTTCGGGTTTTATAAGTAATTTCCATCTTGCCCTATCCTTCCATCTTACCCTCCTTTCCCCTATTAGTGTTTTTAGTTAATATTTTATTATAATTTTTGTGTCTTTGGATTTGTCTTCCTCAGGAGTAAGATGAGTATTATTAAAACATTTTATTGTATATTTACTTCACCTTGTCTGTTTGTTACCGTGAATTGTCATAAGGTACGTCCAAACCGATACAGACACAGTCCTCGTAGCGTATTTGGTATAGTATTCGGCTAGAGATCGAGAGGTCTTGAGTTCGAATCCGGAGCAATCCTATACTTTTTTTCATTTTTTTGAAAGCGGTAAGCACAAAATTAGTTTGGTGTTTAAAAAAAATTAAAACAAACTGTTTAAAGTATATTTTTTTAAGAAAGCATATAATAGAAGTATAACTTCTTACGTGCGTACAAAGTACACACACATTCTTTTTTGGTGTAATCCCATACTAATATGGACGTCACTTCCTGGCATGCTAGTGATTTTAGTGCAACTCGAATATCTGACAATATATAGATATGCTATTTTACAAGAGCACTATCATTATACCTCATTGCACATTGCAGTAGGGCAAACATCTCCCCTTAGAAAACGGCATAATTCCTTCCTAAGACAAAGTTTTGGCTAACTCTTAGATTTTTGGAGTACATTCCTGTTCCATACCCTCTTAAGTTTTGCATCCGTCTATATACCACTTCTTCTTCTTCTTCTTAGCCTTCTATCGTCCACGTTTGGACATAGGCCTCTCCCAACTCCTTCCATCGGTCTCTATCCTGAGCAACATATTTCCAATTCGTTCCGGCTACTCTTTTAATATCATCAACCCATCTCATCTGTGGTCTTCCTCTCGGTCGTTTACTTTGGTAAGGTCTCCAATGTTGTATCGTGGCATTCCAACGTTGGTCTTTTTGTCTAACAGTGTGGCCTGCAAAGCTCCATTTAAGTTTGGCAACTTTTGTTGTTATGTCCTCGACTTTTGTTTTTGATCTTACCCAGTCGCTCCTCTTTTTATCTGACAGTCGTATACCTAACATTGCTCTTTCCATAGCTCTATCTGTTGTAGCTAGTTTATTCATATTTGCCTTGGTTAGGGTCCAGGTTTGACACCCATATGTCATGATAGGAAGGATGCACTGGTTGAACACTTTGGTCCTCAAATATTGAGGTATTTTGCGGTTCTTAATTATCCAACCAAGTTTTCCAAATCCTACCCATGCTAGTCTTGCTCTCCTATTAATTTCCGCACTTTGGTTTTCTTTGTCAAGTTTCAGGATTTGGCCTAGGTAGATATATTCCTGGACTTTTTCTATCTCACTGCCATTTATAGTTATGCGTCTGGGGTCATCTGTGTTTGTCATTATTTTTGTTTTCTTCATGTTCATTTTTAGACCGACGTATTGGGAGCTGCCTGCGAGTTCCTCTATCATAATTTGCAGTTCCTCGAATGAGCTCGCTATAATCACAATGTCGTCAGCGAATCTGAGGTGATTTAGCTTCTTGCCATTAACGTTAATGCCATAGGTTGACCAATTTGTCGTTTTGAAGACGTCTTCTAGTGCTAGGTTGAAAAGCTTTGGCGATATTACGTCTCCTTGTCTCACGCCTCTCTTAATAGGGATGGGATTTGTATTTTCGTCTAGTTGCATTTTCATATATATTATGTATTAGTTGTCTATATCTCGAATCTATTCTACAATTATTAATAGCTTGTTCTATGGCCCACATCTCGATACTATCAAACGCCTTTTCATAGTCTACGAAGGCAAGAAATACGGGTAGTTGGTATTCATTTGCCTTCTCTATCAATGTTCTCATTGTCAGCAGATGGTCTGAGAGGTCTATATACCACATCTTAGTTAAACTCTGTTGATTGTGTCCTTGTGATACTCGTATGAATTAACCATTAATTCTAGAACCTCCATAACTACTGTTGGAGTGGTGCGTATGGCACCGAATATGTTATAGCTCCCTTAGTTTAACTTATGCTAATGTTTTAAGTATCTTAGTCCACATCGCGGCTGCATAGGTAATTGCGGCTTTCATCACCATGTTGTACACCCAGTGAATCATGTCCGATCTTAAACCTCATTTTCTTTCTAATATACATGCGTCTGAAATTCAAGAGTTGCCACTGCGCTATTTGGCGGTTACAGGTACCTACTAAGTTTCGAGTCTGCTATAGTCTCAAGAGACTTTATCTCTTCCCTTACCTGAATTGGTTGTCTCAGCCTAATAGTGCTTATCTTTTTTGGAGCTCCCGTCACAGTATAAAGAGGGACAGTAGAACCACTCTCCGAAAAATTGGAAGTAAAATCTGTAGTCGCGCATGGCGACCGCGCAATGTTCTTAGTCGCTTTTGACCCACTCTCGCATTGCTAGTTGCATAGAAACGTACGGATTTTAACAGGGAAACCCACATCCACCACTGGTGAATTACCAATTGCGTACTGCCGGTATTACTTCTTGAGATCAAAGCGCCGACAGAGGAGTGGTTTTACTGTGGAATCTCTATATACTGTGCTCTCGTCCTGCCCATTCCTGATGTTACTGATAATGATCGCGATTTTCTTCCCTTTTTTACCTTTCATGATTACCTAGTTGAAAGAAGTTATATCGCTCATGTCTGAATATATGTACAAGATAAGATGTCACAAACTACTTAATAGCGTCAAAGTTAGTGGCAACTTGGCAAGAGAATAACAGGAGAATAGAATGAAAAACATAATTTGTGTAAAGTGGATGAATTAATGCGAGGATTTAAATAAGGAAAAGAGACATAATAATGATAACGCGATGATAAAAGTGACAAAAGAATAAGAGGAGTATGAAAGATATGATCAATGAAAAAGGATGAATTCATGCGAGGATTTAAATCAGGAAAAGAGACATAATAATGATAGCGCGATGATAAAAGTGTTAATAAATAATTGTATGTGTAATAGTGTAGGTATATCTTCAATTATAACTATTGCCATACTCAAGTAGGTATGCTGCTACCAGGTAATCGCTTATTTTTAATTAGTGGTTGTAACTGTTTTCTTTAATTATTTTTTTGATTACTTATTGTTAAAAGACCTGAAACCACCTGTTTAGTGAAAGGTGCTCCCAAAGCAAATACTTAGGTAAGGTCAGTTCGGTCCTGTTCTACCATTTAAACTATGGCTATATTATGCATGTAAAACAGCTTTGGGTTGTATAGGAAAACTAATGAGTTAAAGTTGGGAGGTTAAATGAACGGGGGTTGGGTGTAGCTCGAGGCTGTGTCCCTCTTGGAAGTCACTTTGTTCAAAACCGACTCACAACAAAAAACACAGCGTCATCGTGAAGGTACCACCATTACGGAAAGTTCAACATTTTAATATATTCAAATAGATGAAAAAGTCACTAGAGGCAGAACGGATTCTTTCTGTTCCATTCTTATGTAACCATATTTATATTTAAATTAGGTCACATTATCTCTTTAAATAAAGCAGTCTTGATAGATTATTTAGTTAGAAATGAAGAAAAACAATAAATAATTTCTCATGTTTGAATCACAACGCAAGGTAAAGTGCATCACCATGGCTAAGAGTCAAGAAGATGCAAGGTCGTGGTCAACAACCAAGCAATACTAAGTAAATATTTACGACACAAAAGAACAAACAACTGTTATAAGCAGAAGATGTGTAAAGTAAAAAACTTTACACAAACAATCACAAAGCTAAAATCGGATTGTGTGGAACATACTGCAAGATGAGAGTATGTTATATCATTATCATCATCATTATCTTTGCTCTGATCGCTGTGCAGGTTCTGCATCCCTAATTGCATTTCTGCATAAGTTTCTATCGACGTAACCTGCCCAAGCGTCCCCCTAGGTCTTCTTTGGTCTTCCTTTCCTACTCATTCTAGGAACCGGCAGTTTATCAATTATTCGTATTGGGTGAATGTGAATATGACCAAACCAACTTAACCTACGCTCCCTCATTTTGGCACCAATTGGTGCACCCTTAGACTTCCCCTAATATACTCATTTTTAATTTTATCTTTTTTTGTTACTCTACTCATCCATCCTATCATTCTCATTTCCGCCACATGCATTCGTTGTTATTCTTTCTTTTTAACTGCCCTACATTCAGTTCCGTACATAATAGCCGGCTGTTTTGCAGAATTTTCCTTTCAGTTTCATTGGAATGTTTCTGTTACACAGCACACCACTAGCTTCCTTCCACTTCATCCATCCAACACTAATTCTATTACTGCATGCATCCCCATCTATTTCTCCATTACTCTATACCGGTCCTACTTAAAACTATTACTTCTCGACAACAAACAAGCAAAATAAACCATCTGTTACTATTGCTTTTCACAATCATTTCACTATCCAAAAATTCATTTTATTTGTAGTAACTCCATCTATAACTAAACATTCTAAATACTCTGTTTTTGCTCCCTTTCACTTTTTACACTAACTCTATAATATCAGCATACATTTCAGCTCCACGGAATGTTAATACCACCAATCCTTAGTGCAATCCTACTTTTACATGAAATTTATCGGTCTTTTCCACACCTGCCCTAACACTAGTTGTTACTCCGCCATACATATTTCTCACAATCTTTACATATTTACCGGGGTCTTATTGAGTATTTACCCACCACATAGTCTCTTGAGGAAAGGTGTCTGGTTAAATTGGGCAAGGACAGCATAGTATTAAACAAGTGGAGAGTTATAAAGGAGAACCATATCTAAATTCTGGATGCACGACCGCTAAGAAGCGAAGGACAAGGTTATTCTTGCATTATCTAAAAGTTATGTTCCAATAATTTATATTTACGTCTCCTTTTTTGTTAAGTTTTGTTACTTGCATTAATGATAAAAAATTCGAAACAAATTTTCTTGTCTTGTATTTTTTTTTGTTATACCTACAAAGTTACAATCATCCAAATTCAATCCGAAAAAATGAACTGAAAAAACTGTCAAATTCCTTCCGACTGATATTCCTCCAAACCTAATAGCACATTCTTGCAATAATAGATTAAAGTAATGCTATGCAGTAGTAAAAAATCAGAACAAACAAGGATAATCAGACATGTGAATTTCAACGACGAATAACACTTGTTTGGGCGTCGTATGGTTCACTAAGAAACATCTTTAAGACCAACATCCCGATAACTATGAAACGGAAGACATTTGACCAATGCGTTCTTCCTATTATGACATCGGAGCAGAAATTCTCACGCTCACAAAAACAACAGTAGGTACTAAAAATGAAAGTGACACAAATACGCGGAAAGATCTAATCTCGGCGTGACAAAAAAAGGCAAAATAAAGAACTAAGACTTGAGGTAAAGAACAGGTATCAGTGATGTCGTCTAACGCAAAGCCAAGCTGAAATGGAATTGGGCAGGCCACGTAACGAGCCTAAAAGAAAAGACTCAAGATGGACCCGAAAAACCAATTGACTGGCGCCCAAGAGAAGAAAAACGCAGCAGAGGACGACCACCAACACGCTGGATGGACGACATTAGACAAATGTCCAATAAATGGCAACAAGACGCATAGAACAGTGGAGACTGGCCAAAATGGGAGAGACCTATGTCCAGCAGTAGACAGAAGAGATTGCATGATGATGATGATGCAGTAGTACGCAGAATCAGCTGATACAAGATGGAATGATATATAGAGATCTCAGAGAAGGAGACCGGAAGAGCAGAGTGCTGTAGAGAAGGAAAAAGACGAATTCATAATGGAATAAAAAACTGAAGGAGAAAAAGAATAAGAAGCTTGTTGTTACTTTATTATCTTCTTCTTCTTGACTGGCTTTACAACTAGGGGTGAACCTTCGCCGCATCCACTATAGACTATAGTCCTTCATCTTCTACGATCTTGTGCTCCCATTTCCCATTGTTGTACCTCAATCCTAGATAAATCGGTTTCAGCATCATTCTTAGATACATCTTTTTGGGACGGCCTACCGATTTTCTATCGTCTCGTCTCTTAAAAAATACTGTCCTTAATTAACACTGTCTTTCTCTGATCTTGCCACATGACCTCCTGCCTAGCTTATACGGTTAGCTTTTATTACCAGAGAACGACAGTTCTCGCCAGTTGCACACACCCACATCCCCCTACACGCGACACTATATATACAAGAAATTTTCGATTTTCTAAATCTGACTGAATTGAAAATTCTGCCAATTCCCATCTTAAAGAGATAATGCGACAAAGGCGACTATTTATAAAGCTTAACGTGTAATCGAGAAACATTCAACTTCATACATTTAATTTATAAATAACTTTGAAAAACTCCTGATACAAGAATAAAAAACCGCTAAACGCCGTAAAAATGAGTGGCGCATACAATATTCCAGCTACAACAGATCTGATATGAATATTACGTGGCGCGAAAATGTATTTTCATTTTTAGTATGGTATAACTAGATCCAAACACAGACATCCAAAGTGAAAGTTATCCTCCAACGCCAAATTATTCTATATGGTCCACATAATGTTCAGAAAAAGTCACACTATTTTGAGCGTCGGGTTTGGGGGAAAGGGGGGAGAAATCGGTAAATTCGTAGTTTTTTAAGTTTTTCGTCAATATTTCTAAAACTATGCGGTTTAGCATGAACAACCTTCTATACAAAAATTTTCTACATTAAATTTGAAACAAAAAAGGTCCTATGCATAATCCTTCTAAAATGAACGGTTTCAAAGTTACGGAGGTAGTATTGTATAATTGGTCTAAAAAAGGCCTAACCCAGACATTAAAAGTAAAAGTTTTCCTCCAACACCAAATTGTTCTATATGGTCCAGATATTGTTCAGTAAAATGTTACACCATTTTGAGCGTCCGGTTTGGTAGGGAGATGGGGGGAGAAATCGGTATATTAGTAGTTTTTTATGTTTTTCGTCAATATTTCTAAAAATATGCTTTAGCGTAAACAAATGTTCTATACAAAAATGTTGTACATCAAATTTAAAATAAAAAAGGTCCTATACATAATTGTTAAAAAATCAACGATTCCAGAGTTAAGGAGGGTGAAAAGTAGAGGTTTTCGATACATTTTTATATTTTTTGGGCAATTTATAATATTTTTACTGATTGAAAGAAATTTTCTTTGACAGTATTTGCTATTTCAGTGGCCGATGGTATGTTAGTGATAAGCCCTTGAAGAAACTTCAACCTCACCACCCAAAATCATCATCAATTGCCCAAAAAATATAAAAAGTATCAAAAACCTCCACATTTCAGCCACCGAACTCTGGAACCGTTGATTTTATAACAATTATAGATAGGACCATTTTTGTTTTAAATTTTATGTAGAACGTTTTTGTATAGAACATTGTTTATATTACGTTTAAACATAGTTTTAGAAATATTGACGAAAAACGTAAAGAAACTACTTATTTACCGACTTCTTCCCCATCTCCCCCCCAAACCGGACGCTCAAAATGGTGTAACTTTTTACTGAACAATATGTGGACCATATAGAACAATTTGGTGTTGGAGGAAAACTTTTACTTTGGATGTCTGGGTTAGGCCTTTTTTTGGACCAATTATACTATACTACCTCCGTAACTTTGGAACCGTTCATTTTAGAAGGATTATGTATAGGGCCTTTTTTATTTCAAATTTAATGTAGAACATTTTTGTATAAAAGGTTGTTCATGCTAAACCTCATAGTTTTAGAAATATTGACGAAAAACGTAAAAAACTACGAATTTACCGCCTTCTCCCCCCTCTAACCCCCCCCCCAAACCCGTCGCTCAAGAAGGTGTGACTTTTTTCTGTACATTATCTGGACGATATAGAACAATTTGGTGTTGGAGGATAACTTTCACTTTGGATGCCTGGATTATGTCATTTTTTGAATCAATTCTATCATACTATTTGATGCAAAATAAAATTCTAGTTTTATTTCAAAAGATTTTTTCATAATATTGGCTAAATTTGAAGTAAACGCGCCACAAAAGAGTTTCAAAATTCAAACTGTATCAAAGTTACTCTTTTGTGGCGCGTTTTGCTTCAAATTTAGAAAATATTATGGAAAAATCTTTTAAAATAAAACTAGAATTTTGTTTTGCATCAAAATGAAAATACATTTTCGCGCCACGTAATATTCATATCAGATCTTTTTGTAGCTGGAATATTGTATACGCCACTCATTTTTTCGGCGTTTAGCGGTTTTTTATTCTTGTATGTCTGACACGTGACACCACGAACCAGAGTCCCCAACTTTTGAGGGCCAAAAATCATTCTGAGAACCTTCCTTTCAAATACCAGTAGCTTATTTGTTTCCCGCTGATGTAGAGTCCATGTTTCACTTACATATATATTATATGTAACAGCTGGGCGAATAATTGAGTTTATTATTGTAATAATAACTGTTTACATCAATCATAAAAAATTCGAAATATATTTTCTTGTAATTTTTTTGTAATACAAACATACAATCACCAAAAAATGAACTGATAAAACTGTTTGTCAAATTCCTTCCGACCTGTATTCCTCCAACCCTAATAACACATTCCTTCAATAATAGATTAAAGTAATACTATGCAAATAAAAATGCGTGCGTGTTGTGTTCAGCGAAATGTGTTTTTAATAATGATGTATCTTCCGACACCATAATAAACTCGAAATGTACCTTCAAAAACGATAATGGAGAATTGATTGGTACACAAAGTCGACGGTCTGAATTTCGACAACTAACAAGACAGCTGGTGAGGGTGGAAAAACGAAAAACCACCAAACCAAACGCGAGACACATGGCAACAACTCTTTACCGAAACGATGTAAATTTGTGGTGGTTTTACTAAGTGCACCGTTTGTTGGATATCTATTATTATTCCGACACTTCTGGTAGTTCTGGTAATGATTTATTTCCTAAAAAGTGGTTTTCTACCAGGGGCGGATGGGCCCACCGGGATACCGGGAATTTTCCCGGTGGGCCGTCGTTTGTGGGCTGCCACGCGCGGACCTAAACCCTTAATTTTTCAACTGCATGAATCTTGATTTTTATAAATCGATGTAAAAATACTGATACGGTTGCACCTAGACCTAGCAAATACCTAGACTAGACTATAAAAGTAAGAAAAGAACCAAAAATTATGTTCAACAAAAGTAAACAGGATGTATACTTTCTTTAAAGACTGGTCCAGCGCTGATTATGTTATTTTCTAAGCTCCCTCAAACAGCGTATACCTGCTAAATGCTACCTGCTATTTTTGTAAGCTATTATTGTATTAAAATTTACCCAGCAAGAAACACGAAAATAAACTTAAACACAATGTGTGTCTGGCACTGGCCTATGTTAAAAACATCTGCGGACAATATGCACTCCCGGCTTACAGTTTGTATCAGTCATCGTAGTTATTGTTTTCTTAGTAAAGGAAGCCCCTTGACCTTGAGACCCTAAGGATTATTTTTCGTTTTACAGTTTGTTTATTACTGTCGACGACTGTCGTTATTTGAGACAGCGGTTGTGCGAGTTTGCAAATTCTACGTCCGTCGCGTCGCCAGAAATCTTTTGGATTAACTAACGCCTTATCACTTAGTTCCGGTTCCGAAAGACACGAATTATTATGTGACGTGCGCTTTTACTTCGGGATTAGTTGAATAGTGGCGTAGAAGGATAATAATAAACATTTACCTACTTCTAAATTAACCAATAACGTTATATTACTTAAGCCGATTTATTAGAGTGGAAGTTTAAGGTAGGAAATAATTATTTAAAATAATTTTTACTATACAGGGTGTTTCAACACTATACACCGTGTCCGGAAAGTCGCGGATAAACAGTACAAGGTGTTATTCTGTACTAAAAGTTCGTATTTTTTTTAAATAAACACATTAATAAATTAGGCAGGTGCAAGCTTTCTGTTTAAATCATTCGATTAAAATAAATTCTCGTACACTCTGTTTCATCTTCTTTCCCAAACAAAAAATTTACTTACTTTTAGTGTTTTGTAGTATTGTTAAGTTCTGTAAAAAACTATAAAATTTGTAAAAATCTATTGCTTTCAAGTGTTTTTTTACGTCTAATTCGCAAACAAATCGTTTTTGGGCGTTTGTTTATAAAGCAAGAATGTTGGTTGTGATGTCTCCTACCACGTTTAAAGGTTTGTAGGTATAGTTATGAAATACTCTGTATAAACATGCTCAAAAAGCGCCTATTCTAGCTGTTCAATAATTATGAAATTTGTTACGTTAGGACGAAAACTGCTTGTATGATAGCCGTCAGAACCAATATACTAAGTGAATAAAAAATCAAATACCAATGCCACCAAAACGAAAAGGAGGACAAGAAAAAAAACTAGAAAGGGAGAAGAAAAAAAGATGTGAAATAGCAAAAAAATGTCACTCTTTGGATAATTTGCTCAATAGTTATTCTGTTCCTTCAACTTCAGGGGTAGAAAGTGATATTAACACGGAAAAACAAGAGCAAGAGCAAAAATCCGAAGAAAATTTACCGGTTTCAGAAACTAAATTTGAAACTGAGTTAAAGCTGTCAGAGGACTCGGACGACGACATAGAGACAAGTGATGAAAGCGATAGTGAAGCTAATGTAAAAAAGGCACTTAAAGACGAAGAGGCGCTACTAAAGCTGGGACAGCCGGAAGAGACAGAATCTGGCAATTTCTTCGACCGTCCCGATCCCAATAAATTACAGCTATTTTTTGAATTCCATCCAAAGGTACCTGTCGCACAAAAAGATGTACCTTTCAATGTGGAAAAAGCGTTTACGCGTAATAATAAAACAAAAAGGAAATGGTTGAGCTATAGTGAAGAAAGAAAGGCACTTTTCTGCACAATTTGTCTTGCTTATTCAGTTGAGAGTAATAAAGATCAAAGTTCTGCTTTTGCAAGAGGTATGTCTGATTGGAAACATGTATATCAGCGAATAAGTGAGCATGAAAGTTCAATCAGTCATGGAAAAAACTGCGAAACATATTTCATGTATATTAAAAATCAAACAATTGAAAAAATACTTTTTGGAAACGTTGTTGAAATGAGAAATAAAAAAGTTGCAAGCAATCGGCACGTTTTGGATGTTATTATTGATGTTATAAAACTAATTGGCAAACGAGGACTTTCTGATCGGGGCACAGCAAATGAAGCTGCATACAATCTAGAAAATGAAAACCTAGATCATGGTAATTTTTTGGAAATAATCTTACTTTTATCGAAATTTGATGTTATTTTGAAGAAACACTTGGACGCCATTGTTAAAAAAAGCAAAACTTATCACAATAGAAAAATCAAACATCGAGCTGGAAATTTCTACACATTTTTGTCAAAAACTACTGTAAATTCAATCATTGTCATAATCACAGAAATTATTCTAAAGAAGATTTCTTCAGAGATACAGACTGCCACTATGTTCTCTATAGAAATAGACAGCACTCAAGATATTTCAGTAACAGACCAATGTTCAGTTGTAACAAGGTATGTTAAATTGTAAGTATAATAAAATCTTCACCTTTGCTTATTTTATTTTATTTCAGGTATGTTTACAACGGAACAATTCACGAACGCCTTCTTGCAGTTGTTCCTTGTCACAATTCAACAGGGAAGGGATTTCATACTATGATTCATGACATACTGGTAAAAAATGGTTTGGATGAAAAAAATTGTATTGCTGACTCTACTGATGGGGCGGCTAATATGCAAGGGAGATATTCGGGATTCTCCAGTTTCATGGTCCAGGAAAATTCAAATCATGTTCATGTTTGGTGTTATGCGCATATTTTAAATCTTGTTCTGACAGACATTTTTAAATCCCACATTAAGGCCGCATCATTTTTTTCATTACTGAATTGTATAGCAGCATTTTTTAAAGAATCTCATCAACGCATGGGTTACTGGTTGGACATTGGCAACAATGCTAGATCACAGAAACTTCAGTTGATAGGAGAAACTCGTTGGTGGTCAAAGGAAGCAGCGCTCAGTAAAATTTTTGGTAATTTTAATGAACCTAATAAAGCACTGTACGTTGATTTAATTGACATTCTTAATACAATTGAAAATTCACAAAAAATTAAGCCAGATGCAAGAGCGACTGCTGCAAATTACAAAGCACAATTACTGAAATACGAAAATATTTTAATTGGGCACATATTCTTAAAACTGTTCTCTATAACAGGCCCTTTATCAAGATATATTCAGACAACAGGGTTAGATTTATTAAAATGTAACTTTATGGTTAATGATTCTATACTGAGTTTAAAAAAAATGCCACGAAATTTTCCAGACATTGAAGCATCTGCAGATAAATTTGTAGGGTGGGCTAAACTCTCTTTTGAAAGGAGAGACTTCGAATTTTTTATTGAAGAACAATTGCCCGAGTTTCGATCAAAAAAGAAAAAGAAATTCTTTGATGAGAAAACTTCTGATGAAATCCCAGTAAGCCCAAAAGAAAATTTTAGAATTGTTTTTTTTTAACGTTATTGCGGATACTGCAGTAGAATCAATCAGTAGAAGATTTGCAAACAACGCTGAATTATGAAGGAATCTGAACATTTTAGATCCAAATAATTTTGAAGAAATCGCCAAAGGTGAGCTACCTGAGAATTCTCTAAAAATATTGTCAGAAAAATTAATACAGTTTGATTCTTCTGCAACTCCTGCAAAGTTGAAAGAAGAGTTAGCAAGCTTTGCAAGCAACTGGAAACATATTAAATTAGCAATTGAAGATTCATATGAAATAAATTATGCTAGACTTGATGTGGGGTTAGACGACTCTTCTTCTGCACAGTCAGATGTAGACGAAAATGACTGTATAACAAAACAGAGTACAAAATCAAGGGTGTGCATCGAATCTAACAAATGTCAGAACTGTGTCATTTGTTGCTACGGTTCAATTTTAAAATATAATTTGTTTAAGGGGGCTTATTCCACGCTGGTATTGGCTTATCAATATATACTTTCATTGCCCATCTCGCAAGTGGCATGTGAACGATCGTTTTCAACTTTAAAATTTATCAAAAATAGATTAAGAAACTCCTTGTCTGATAATAGACTCGAGTCGTTCATGCTGATGAATATTGAAAATGATATACTGAGCGATATCAACAATGATGAAATTATTAATCGTTTGGGTCAAACAACCAAATTAATGAAGGACGCTTTAATGTATTAATATAATAAATAATAGGTAACCATTTAGTGATAGCTATATATGTAAAACGATATTTCATTCACCTATAGTTTATAACACATTAATTTGTTATTTATATATCTTAAATATCTTAATATAGAATTTTCTAGAGCAAACTTTGTATTTTAGATTCCAAGTTTCTATAGTTTAAAAAAATCAAAAAAACTCCCATGTGTATATATATATATATATATATATATATATATATATATATATATATATATATATTTAAATTTTGGGCCGCCGTCGTTTATTCTCCCGGTAGAATTTTACTTGCCCATCCGCCCCTGTTTTCTACACAATGCTTCAATTTTTAACCAAGCAAATTGCTGTATACACAGAAAAGAAATATGTTTTCGACAATAGGTGGCATAACAAGGTCTTAATTATATAAAAACGTGATCGTGTTTGCAAACGTGCAATTATAGTCAACAAGGCACAAATGTGGTAAAAATTCTTAGAGTATCTTCTTGTACAGTTACGATCATTGAATAGTTTACAGGCTTACGTATCTAGAAACCAATTTTTTAAATTTTCACCTCGTTTAAACCCACCTTTTACGTCAAAGTAGTGACGTTAACAGTGGTGTATCTACAATAGGTTGATTAAAATTAAAAAATCAAAATAATATAAATTAGAGCAGTCAATGAGGGTATTTGGCTCCGAATTCCATCCTACTACATCGATATACTTGATATTTTCACAGTAAGTAGGGAATAGCTCAAGAAACAAAGTTTACCCTACGACGATGTGCTCTTTTATCTTGGGGGTGGTTCCCACCCCTTCTCGGGGGTGAAAAATGGTTTTGTTAAAATAGCCACGGAATAGGCTAGAGAACCTAATTTTAAGCAAAAACTGTTCTATAATTATTTTTTGAAAACTCAATACTTTTTGAGTTATTCGTGGTTGAAAATTGCCCATTTTCATTGCCCTTTTCGGACGGATTTTTGAGAAAACCTTAAAAACTATGCATTTAACAAAAAAACTATATAAAATAGTTATGTAGGTTATAAAAAAACAAAGAAATTCGTTCCTTCATAAATCTTCTAGTTAAAATACAAAGAGGGATATGTATGGTAGGTAAGAAGAGTTTGTTTTTTTGCTGCATGCTCAAATCGGTGTATTCAGCTTGAAATAACAGAGAAATTGTCGGTTTTAGGTGTATGATTCTAATAACTTTTGTAGTGCTTGAAAAGACCTTTAAAATGAGCAATACTGAATGTCAATTACATTCAAACTGAGCGAGATATTCTGCAAAAAAGTCGATGACTAATGTATTTTAAGAAGAAATGAGAAGTATATTTAACACCTCATCCATCAGAATTTAAATACATCGTTTTCCTTCTACAATACTTTTTATTATGGTGTTATTTCTATGTTCAAAAAGTTGGACTGGATTAAAATTAATGATTTTTGAAAAAAATAAGATCAAATTATAGCCCATATAGCCCATTATAGCTAGTGTTGCCCAAAATCGGTCTTGGTCTTGCAGTCTTGGTCTTGTTCTTGCGTTTTCGCAAGACCAAGACCAAGACCAAGACCGCCTAATTTTAGCAAGACCAAGACCAAGACTTACCGTGCAAGACTTGAGCAAGAACAAGACTAAGCCTGCGAGACTCTTGCGTCTTGCAGTTAGAACTGAGGGTCGTTTTAGGGAGTATATAAGTTCGGCTATATTCTTAGATACTCTATCAGAAACAAAAAAAATTGTATTAAAAATTTTGAAAATTGGACTTATGCGCATTTTTTAGTCATAGATTCTTTCTCAGCAGCAGTGGCGTAGCTAGCCCCACAGGGGCCCCGTATCAAAGATTTTCGCGGGGCCCTTTTCAAGAACTGATATAAGGTAGTGCTAGAAAATGTTCGATGGAACACCGTACTTATGTGAATGTGTACTCTTTTGTATGGTGTCTAAGGTTAGACTTTAACGGATACCCTTCTCAAAAACCTGGAAGCCTTTGAAACCTGTGTATCGGAGGATCCTACGAATAAGTTGGGTGGATAGAGTTCGTAACGAAGTTGTTATACATTGGAGGGGAAAAATTACGGGAAGTCATCAGAACAGTAAAAACTCGCAAACTTGAATATTTTTTTGGCCATGCTATGAGGTGATATGTGCTATCCGGATTATACTACGGGATGGAAGCGTGGACACTGAAGAAAATTGACGTGAGAAGACCGGAGACATTCGAGATGTGGGTGTACCGAAGAGTGCTAAAGATCTCATGGGTAAATAGAATAACCAACGTAGAGGTAATGAGACAGACGTATGCATAAGGAAAGAGAAGTACTTCTAACAATTAAGAGAAGAAAACTGAGATATATGGGACATGTGATGAGAGGAGATAAATATCTAATACTCCACTTCATTATGTAAGTAAAATCCAGGAAAAAGATTTATAGGAAGCTGATAGCTGGTTTAAGAGGAAACAGTAGCGATCAACAGGTAGCGAAAACGCGTTCCAAGATTACGGCTGTAATTTTGAATATTTTTTCGAGATATTTGGCACACGTATTCGTAATATAATAAAGAATGGCGGTATAGAGCCCAATTTGAAAAATATATTAATATGTGGAAATTACTCTGTAATTAAATACAATATTTTTACAAACTACTAAAATTTTTTATTTCATTAGTAGTTCCAAAATGACACAAAATTTAGGCATCTGATAAAAAAGTTTATTTGAAGAAATTGTATTTTTTTGTTCTTCTTAGTGGCGGTACAGGCTCGTTTTTTTTAATATTGCATTTAATTACAGAGTAATTTCCACATATTAATATATTTTCCAAATTGGGCTCTGTACCACCATTCTTTATTATATTACAAATACGTGTGCCAAATATCTCGAAAAAATATTCAAAATTACAGCCGCAATCTTGGAACGCGTTTTGGCTACCTGTTGATCGCTACTGTATCACCTTAACTCATGGCTGAAGAATCTTAGGGCATAGTTTGGATGTAGTAACAACGAATTATTTAGAGCCGCACTCTCAAAAGTAAAAATCGCTTTGATAATTGCCAACCTTCGAAGCGGAGACGGCACCTAGAGAAGAATGCGCCACCCAGAGAATTATAATATACTCCATTTAATAATAAAAGGCAAAGGAGACGGAAGAAAAGGGTCAGGTCGAAGAAAGACGCCATGGCTTAGAAACTTAAGAGAGTGGTTTGAGAAACTCCAGCTTCCATTTTCCGAGCTGCCGCCAACAAAATTACTATAGCCAATTTGATAGCCAACACTCGATAATCGAGCACGGCACATGAAGAAGAAGACATGTGTGAATGATTTTATTCCACTTTAAAATTCCTGAAATTCAGTTACTCATCAGTACCAACTAACCAGCATCTAAAAGAATTACTAAGAAGTGTTGTCACCATTTATTCACTAAGGTTTAAAGAATTATCAAAAGAAGTAAAATAAATTTATAATATTTAAATTTAGTACAAATAGATTGTACTTTTATTTACACGTGTTCAACAAATATTCTGTACAAAATTCTGTAAAAAAAATTTTAACACCTCTTTTGCATAACGGCATAACTTTTTAATACGCATTTAATGACGGCTTCTAAAAAATTTCTAATTTCTATCAAAGAATATCAAGGACCTTGGCCACCCCTGTTACAGACGACAATTAGATAAGAATTAATTATTGTTTCATTAGTAGATAGAGATCTAGATCTAGTACTTACCATTGCAATCTAAATCACTTTGAGAATCTGGTTGATGAAAAAATGAAGAAATTTTGGGTATTATCTTCTTCAAAACTTCTTCCTTTTTTTGTTTAATTTTTCTTTTCATCGCTCCACTCAGCTACACTCTTTTTATTTCACTAATTTTTTTCACTTCACAATATTTTCAGAATTTAAAATTTAAACTTTCTGAATCGACTGCACAAATTGAACCTAATAAACCTAATAAACTCTAATAAACCAAACTCAAAAAATAGATTTGAAAACAGATTCAGTTTTTTCAACAACACTTGTTATATAAGCCAAGGGTGACTGGACAATGAAAAAATGGGCTAAGGCTAAACAATAAATAGATTAAGTACACGCAAATATACCCAAAACAATACATATACACACTGTTCCAAATCGTCAAGGATTAAGCGATAACAAAAATTGCAATTTGGCCATTTTACAGTGTGTCACCGCCAACGGTAAATGAACCATGAAAAGTACCTAACTTGAAAACAAAAATAAAGCTTCTTTGTTGTTATGGAATAAGGCGGCAAATGGATATACAATATACATATTATGATTTACAATACAATATTATAGATAAAGACTCCATTATACGAAAAGGTCGACATCCAAACAATACACTGTTTCAAAGCGTTTTATTAGGGAAATTGTAGAATATTTTGTACAATTTTTTCAATGGAAGTTTTGTTTCGACATGCAGCGCCAAGGTCCGGTATAATATGCCGGATATCGTGTAGACATAATACCGAAATATTATTTTAACGATATAGGTACACTTCTCCAAGAAATTAACGCACCACCCATCTTTATTTATACGTCCATGGCACCACCTTAAAAATGGGTCATTTTTAATGTCTCAAATTTCCTAAACCTGTTGTTATTTAAATTTAAGTGATTTTTTTTAATATTTGGTCTTATTCTATTCTTTATAAATATCGCAGTAATAATATATATTGTTGCTAGACAGGTCAATTTTGTCAGTGTATACCGGGTGTACCAATCAAACTGTGTTTTTTCTCACTCTGTGGAATATTCTAGCATTATGCTAACTTATTATTCTAGCATGCAATAATAGCATACTGAAATTAAAGCCCAACTAAAGCCTCATATTTTCTTAACATTACGTTTTTTTATTCATTCACTTATATTGGATAATAAAATAGTTATGTACTTTTTTAACTATCCATGTTTTTCATCAATACAGAATGTTTTTAAATATAGTCTGTTCGCTAAACTCAGACGCAACTTTCTAGATATTTTAGTCGGTAATTTTGAAAATTTTAGTAAAATTAACAAAAAATAATTACTAAATAGTTAATAATTACTAAATAGTTAGTAATTTTGCAAATTTTTGCAAAATTGGCAAAAAACAAAAAAATTATCGACTAAAATATCTAGCCAGTTGCGTCTGAGTTTAGCGAACCGACATAAGTATGGCAAACTTTAATGGGTAATTCTGCACGAAAAACTAATGACAGTTTACTTCATAAACGTTTACTTTATAAATGCTTTGTTTACGAAATAGGGAGGGGTTGAAATTTTTCTTACAAACTGACGATTTATTTATTGCTCTAAAATCGGCTGAAATACGCAAATGAAATTTTGTGGGTTTTAAGAGGTAGTTTTAACTTTAGTTAGTTAGAACATAACAGCGATCACTTTAGATCGTGGGTTCAAACCCCACCCGGTGTCAGCTGTTTAGATATTTATTAATTTGGCTAGTCTTTACTATGGCTATGATATTCAAGCTTAAAATGTACCTCTCTGTTACGTTGTTCTAAGATATGCAATAGGCTAATGGGCAACTGCGAGACTTGCAAGACTCTTGCTGCAAGACCAAGACCAAGACCAAGACTGGGAGCGCAATACCAAGACTAAGACCAGGTGTACTGCCGCAAGACCAAGACCAAGACTGTCTAAGTCTCGTCTTGGTTTTGCATTTGGGCAACACTAATTATAGCCCATTTTCCTTCATGTGACTCGAAAAAGATAAGAGATACGAAAAAAAGATTCCACACACAAAAATGTAGGGCTATTTCAGATAAAAATTTTCTTTTTAGTTTTCATTACTATATCTCTTATCATTTTCAAGATACATGGAAAAAAGTAAGATTTTTAAGAAAATTTAAAAATGCGCTCTATAATATGATCTTTTTTCTCAAATACCGTTTATTTTAAACCCGTCCAACTTTTTGAACATAGAAATAACACTATAATAAAAGGTATTGTAGAACTAAAACAATGCATTTACATTTTGGTGGATGGGGGTTAACTTCTCATTTTTTCTTAAAATACATTAGTTATCAATTTTGTTTGCAGCATATCTCGCTTAGTTTTAGTGTAATGGACCTTTAATATAGCTCGCTTTAAAGGTCTTTTCAAGCACTACAAAAGGTATTAGTACCTCTCTTTTTGTATTATAAGTAGAACATTTATGAACGCAAATGTCTCTTTGTTTTTTTATAACCTACAAAAATGTTTAATATAGTTTTTTTAGTTAGATGCATAGTTTTTAAGGTATTCGCGAAAAACCGTTCGAAAAAATATTATGTTTCAATGAAAATGGCCAATTTTCAACCACGAATATCTCAAAAAGTATTGAGTTTTAAAAATAAAATTATAGAACAGTTTTTGCTTAGAATTAGGTTTTCTAGCGGATTCCGTGGTAATTTTAACCAAAAAATTTTCCACCCCTAAGAAGGGGTGGGAACCACCCCCAAGATAAAAGCATACATCAGCATAGAGACTTTGAATTAGGAGATAAGTAGAGGCTAGGCCCAAAATTTCATTAAAATCCATGCAGTAGGATCGAATTCGGAGGTAATATCCTATTCTTGCTTCCATTGACTGGCGTAAAATATATTTTACAAAATTTAACAAAATGGATAGTATAGAAAGAAGTTTTTTTGAATAAAATGGATTATGGTCTTAATAGGTAATGAAAATAGGGAAGTATGGTTTTAAAATATCAATTTTATTTTAAATCTATTTTACGTTAAATAATGATAAACAAAGTTACAATATCTGGGAAATGTAATGAGGTCACAGCAATATGAAATGCTAAGATTAATAATACAGGAAAAAAGAAGAGGTGGAAGGAGTATAGGAGTATTTACAGAAGCAGACTTCTTAACTGCAGACACAACCAATACCGAAATAATTGTAACCGATGATGATCCGAACGCAACTACAACTACTAAAATATCAAACTAACCTACAGTTTCAACCTCAGATATTTTAAAGACATCCAAGACTCAATTAAGACATACAACTAACAATGAACTTTAGTAAGTAGTTGAACTTCGGCGATTTTGGAAGACTCCATTCCAAGCAGAGCCTATGGCCATTCAATTCCTAGCTTTCAAACACCCGAATCTTCGAATTCTTTGTTTTTAGTTAATCCAGCAAATATTGTAGCAATACCAAAATAATGTAGGACACAAGAACGGAAGAGTAGAAAACTAGGTAAAACTACAATACTGACAGCTTCTCCTTATAAAAACAAACTAAAGATTGTCTAAAGAAAATAAAATTAAGAAAAAGAATACCTACCTAATTTCGAACAGAAGACTAAAAACAAAAAATTTGTAAGAAAAACATGACTAAAACGAAATTTAAAAACAAAATTAAGAAAATTAAAGAAGAAAACAAGATGAACACTGATTTATTACAAGAACATGACGAAGATTGGGCTTGCATCTACTGTGAATACATAATATGTATGTACTTATCTTCGCAGTCAACAGAAGGATGGGTAGTGTGTAGTGTTTGCTATGGATGGGCTCATTATTCCTGCTCAAGTATTGAGGATGAAGACGAAGGTGTTCATATTTGTGAACTTTGCCAGCCTGACTAAAAAGAACGGGAATTTCGGACTTATAAGTGAAGGTCTTTATAAGCAAATAACTAAGCAATTTAGATTAAAAATAAAGTAAGTTATATATGAAGTTGACTAGCAAATGTTCCTTTGTGGCTTCGTTAATTTTAACACACAGCTTTGTTTTATTTCTATGATGCTTTCTATAAGTATCCTGTTCTGCCCCGGTCTCTCCTAATATAGATATATTCTCTTGTTTAAGCTGATGTTTGTTGTTTGTTAAGTTAATATTTCTAGTAAGTACCAATCAGAAACGTGTATTTTTCAAAACTTGACTTGATAAAACTTATCTACGAACACGCAAACGTTTCTGGCGAGTTTAAATTAAAACCAGTAGCCTGCCCAATCTGGACTTTAATAGGAACACCAATCCTTCATCCATAAAATGCGTAGGCCTTGGACGGGACGGGAACTTGCTTCTGTATTCCCTCTTTATTTATTACCTGAAAAATTAATTATTTCCGAGAACGAGGGCTCTGGCCTTAATGAGAAACTAGCGTAGGTAGCCGTGTAGCTCCTGGGAAAAATATCAAATTAATTATTTGACCCACCGTTTACATACATATTCATGTGTCAATATATTATTATGATGGTTCGTCTGCTCGATTTTTGACTTGCGTTGTAACTCATCTAGGCGCTATTTTAAAGTTTGTGATGGGGCCACCTACAGAGATTAAATAAATAGCCGTTAGTTATTCTCATATTTTATTATTACACTGTACATAGTCTCTGGAGACTATGAACACATCTAACAATAAAACACTGAAAAACTGTTGTTTTCAGTACTGTCACAAAATTTATTGTAACTTAATGTTACTACAGCTGTTTCGGCAGAGTGAATTTTCCCAAGTGATGTATTTTACTATGTATGTCTGCACTTTAAAGTCTCTTACTTAATAGGTTGAGGAGTGGGGTCTTAAGTCTCAAGTTGGTCATTCAGAATTATCCATGATGACATAATGTTCAAAAGCAAGAAAATGATTAATGCAAATCCTGAAATGGATGTGGCATTTTTAAGAAATCAACAAGTTTGAAAAAAAAATTAAGGATTTTCATTAACATTATGTACTAATATAGGCGTACTTATAGTACAGAATTATTGACGCTTGCATGAGTGTGTTGCTCAATCTCCCTTCCTGTTGAAGTACACCAAATCCCTAAACATTCTTCTAATAGTCGTTTCACTCAAACTCCTTCTTAGAGAGAGCTTTGCAGCAACTTATTTTTAGAGGTTATATAATAGCCTTTTATGGATCATAATATTAGTTTTCAAGGTATCACCTTGAAATGAAACTGGGCAGGGCATATCGCGCGAACGAAGGACCGCAGATGGACGAAACATATTCTCTAGTTGAGCCCCAGAGACGACGTCTTTCCAAGTAGAGGACGACCACTAACAAGATGGACAAATGACCTGAAACGGATTTGCCAAAATTGGATGCAAGCGGTTCAAGACAGGGATTTGAGTGATGAACTACGGCAGGCTTACGTTCAGCAGTGGATAAGTATAGGCTGAATGATGATGGTCTATCAGTACAGCGTTTGCGTTGAGCTAGAACACTTCTATTCCATTGTATCCAAAGTTTACAAAAATTCTTTGTTTTTGTACAACATAGTTTACGAAAGTCCTTTTTAGTTTAATAGAGGCTTTTACTATTATTATTTACGAAATTCATTGGCAATCATTAACAAACTAGCTAGATCATTTATGCATCAGAGAGAATAACATTTAATAAAAAAGATTTGTTCCTACGTTGTAAGCAGCAATTCAAGTTTTTTCGACAACTAATTTGAATAAACCATGCAAAATTCATTGGCTTTAATTTTAGCAAAAATAAAATGATCAAGTTGCCATTGGAAGCAAAAGTTTGTTTTCTTTTTCTACTCTTAGTTAAAATTTATTTATTTTGAAAAGTAAGAAAATGTATCATCAGGGGCAGCATGAACCTTGCGGGGGGCCCCAATATATCAGGGGTCCCATCTTGTCGTCTAATATATGTAAAAATTTGTTATTGATATATTATTTTACGCATGCGTACGCAACGTTTTTAGGCAATGCCTGGAAATCTTCAATGACTTCCCTCGATTCGATTTACCAAAGAATGCAGAAAAACGTCCAACCAAAATCGCTTACTCTAAAAACGTTATCGGTGACTAGATGGGCATCCAGATTTCAAACTCTGCTTGGAGCAGAACTACATGAAAATTTCAAAAACACTGTCCAAAATAATATTAACTACCACAGATCGTCAGTAGAGAATGCCAACTAATAATTAAAAAACTAAAATGGAACAGTTTGAATATGTCTTCGCATCTATTTTACAAAATAGTAGTACTTTTACATAACTCTAAAGAATTTTTGTAATATCTTTAGGCAAAACGATACGTCATTTTGCAAGAATCCAAAGATTTTGCCACTAATTGTGACTTTCCCTGTACTTTTAAAATCAAAAGGTTTGGTAGAGTTAAGAAATATTTTGATGAATTATTAAATAATCAACGCATCTCAAACCCTGAAGAAATATAATATTATAGAGTAGGCGTGTTTTTCGGAAATCTCGATGTAGTCATTGAACAAATTCAAGCTGGATTTATAAGTATGTACAAAGTGAACAACGATTTTAAAGTCTTACATCTTAGAAGTGGATATCCTTTCAAATCGGATTCATAAGTTTTTGCAGGAGCCAATAAATTAGTTGCTGCGTACCCGTCAGATTTAAGTAATGAGTTTTTGGAGCAACTGCAATTTGTTACAAAATCATTAAGGGTACAGTTGGAATCAGCGAACCCAATTTATGATGCAGCAAAAATTATTCTTATAGATTTTCATTGCACTAGTGCTTTCATCTTGCGTACCAGAAGTGTGTCATGCGTACACCTTGTTTTCAACTTTACTTGTTATGACCGCTATTTCAGAGAGATATATTTCTAAACTTAAATTAATAAAACCATATCTTCGTAGTACAATGTCAGAAGCACGGTTATCTTCTCTAGCGCTTATAAGTATTGAAAACCAAGTTGCCCATCAGATATTAATAAAATAATTGTAGATATATTCGCTGAGAGTAGTGCACAAAGAAAGTTGTTCATCTCATAGTATAATACTATGTAATAATGTAATAATTTAAAGAGTGTAGGCGCAAAATTTCGGACAAATGCTTTTTAAATGCATTCATTTTTTTTAATCCGGAGAAAACTAATAAATTTTTTGAAAAGTTTAAACGCAGAAAGAAAGATTACATTATTACCGAGACCTGAAAGTTACGTAGAATAAACAAAAAGTTTCTTTTGAATGGGATATTTGAAATTAAAAATCATACTAAACATTCTCTTTTTTTTCACCCCTGTAACTTTTAAATTAAAGATTATAGAAGTTTTCAGGGTTCATATGTAGTCTTTCATTCTGCGTTTAAGTTTTTCAAAAATACTAGTTTTCTCAGGATTCGAAAAAAATGAATTTAAAAAACATTGGCACGAAATTTTGCGCCTACGTTCTCAATTTTTGTTCTATTTTATTCTATACCAGTAAAGATCAAAAATATTTTTTTATTAACAGTGCATAAATACACTAACATATAGGTTTTTGTTACACAAGTCGCATTTAGTAATTTTTGAAAGGGGGCCCCATTTCCTATTCTGCGGGGGGCCCTGACGGAGTTTGTTACGCCACTGTGTATCATCAAGTTTGTTGGGCGGGTACCCAAAGCTAAAATCTGTGAAATATTCCAGAATGAAAACATGCAGAACCATTTATAAGTATAACAATAACGGAGTGCGAACAGGGACTGCCTTGTCGGAATCTACCAAAAAGTAAAAGACCACGTGCATTTACTGCAGAGAAGTCAGCCAGATTGGTGAGAAGAGCAAAAAACCAGGTTGGAATGTCAACTGGGAGATTGGCTCGTCAATACAGATCTTCTAAGATTACAATCTCGTTGGAGTTGAGGAGGAATGGTCTTAAATATTGAAAGAGATATCACTGACTCAAATACTCCAAAGAGCAACTAATTTGTATACCAAGATGCCGCCATTCATGCCATTACTAAAGAGATACCCAAAACTAGCTTGGACAATACCACATACCCTTTGTTCCAAAAAACGATAATCTTTAAAACTTGCCACAGGCTTGCCCAATAGAGGATTTTTGGGCTTACTGTATAGGAAAGTTCATCGTGGAGACTAGGAAGCCCAAAATGAAGAACAATTAAGGCGGCGAATTTACGAAAAACAGATAAATCCATCTGTCTACCGTCCAGGACCTCATGAAGTTATGGTTAGGAATGCCAATCTCTTCGTCTACTAATTACATTGTCATACATTGATATCCTAGCATTGTGTCCGGCCCTTCTTCGCCTTTGCACCATAATACATTTCACAACATCGGTATCTGTGTATAGCTGGAATAATTTATAGTTATATTTTCAACACTATAGATAGACCATTTTCATTCATGAAATGAATTTAACTTTCTTAGGCGTTCTGTATATTCAAGGTTACTACAGTTTTCACTGCCTTCCTTAACCCAACTGTTTCCATAAATTTCTGTCACTGCATTATTCGTCTGAGAATAAATTAGTTCAATTTGTTTCTTTGAAGTATGATAGACATCTCTGTCTTCTATGCTCCTCTTTTCTTATTTTGTCTATTTTTCGCAGCGATCTTGTTGCTGTTTCCTTTGTTAATAAATTACTCTTCTTGCTGCTCATTTTGCAGCTACGACGTCATGGTCTTTTTAAAATAAATATGGCTTACATCATAAATTAAAAATGAAATAATTAAATTAATTAAAGTAATTACATTATCCAAAAAAACACTAATTTACTTATATTATTGTTGTTTTGCTGAAATTTTATTACCATTAAAAATAAATTATTCAGTAGGTATATACATTAGGGTGGAGCGCAAATTAATTTTTTCGAATTTGATTTTCGCGGGGTGCGGAATTGATGCGTTTTTCTTTTTCGAATGAAAAACTCAGATGACATTTTTTCATATTTTCAGTCTGAAAAGTGCCCCAGGGTGATTGAAATTTTGAAATTTTGTAAAAAATTAAATTTTCTAAAAAAAGTTTGATAGAGTCAACGATAATGTTTTATTCATTTAAAATTGAATAACCATTTTCAATTTCGTTGCAAAACGAAAATACAGCCGAACCATATTCCAGCAAAATCAGAGAGTGCTGCAAGCACCTCTACCGGTTTCGAAACTTATTAGTCTCTCATCAGGAGGCACATATGCTGCTCTCCCTGATCCAACCAAAACAAACCCCAGCGTGCAGTCCCGAATTGCAACGAACGAAATGGCATAGATGCCCTAGCGGCAACTGCTAGCAAAAGACTAAGTTTTCACTCTAATGGCATATAACATATCCCACCAGAATGAAAACAATGGGAACCTTCTCTGGTTACACCTCCGAGGCTTCTACAATTTGCAAGCCATACGGATGCTGAGACTAAGGAAGATGAGGGAATTCTACAATTTACAATTCACGTCACATCTGCTCAGCGCGGTAAAATTCCAACGAGACTGGTTCCCTTCATACTCCACACAGAGTAAATGTAAATCAAAAATGAATAACCATTTTCAATTTCGTTGCAAAACGAAAATACAGCCGAACCATATTCCAGCAAAATCGCTGGGACTGCACGCTGGGGTTTGTTTTGGTTGGATCAGGGAGAGCAGCATATGTGCCTCCTGATGAGAGACTAATAAGTTTCGAAACCGGTAGAGGTGCTTGCAGCACTCTCTGATTTTGCTGGAATATGGTTCGGCTGTATTTTCGTTTTGCAACGAAATTGAAAATGGTTATTCATTTTTGATTTACATTTACTCTGTGTGGAGTATGAAGGGAACCAGTCTCGTTGGAATTTTACCGCGCTGAGCAGATGTGACGTGAATTGTAAATTGTAGAATTCCCTCATCTTCCTTAGTCTCAGCATCCGTATGGCTTGCAAATTGTAGAAGCCTCGGAGGTGTAACCAGAGAAGGTTCCCATTGTTTTCATTCTGGTGGGATATGTTATATGCCATTAGAGTGAAAACTTAGTCTCTTTTTATTCATTTATTTAAGCTGTTAGGACTATAATATTAAGAAAAAAAAAAGAAAAATAGTCAATATAAAGTAAAAAAAATATGCTTGCAAATTGGAGAATAACATAAAAACTCATTGTGAACGATAGTGTTTCTTAGTATCAAATTTAGGCATCAAAAGGCATGATTTGAGCTTATTCTTAATGAATCCGTCTCTCCTCCGTGACCCACAGAAAGCAGCACTTGCTTCTGTATCTAATTTGACACACCTTTCAGAGGATTGTGTGTGACACGGAATTTTTCCGTGATGGCCTATGATAACGTAGATTGATATCCTTTCGGTACTTAAATTCTTCGTAAGTGGAGGTTTTGTCTTGGTTATCCAATCTATCATATCGATGTAATCATCAGCATCCATATTTAAAACCTTGGAAAATATGTAAGGCTCCTATGTATGATGTCTCTCTGATCTTCAATATTCTGCGGAGTGCAACTTCTCTGACGTACTGTCTGTTGTCGGCTAACATTCCTAGTAGTAGATTCTCTGAATGTTCAAAGAATGCATTTCTCTGTATGACTGGGACAATAACATTCTTCAAGTGGTTTAGCAAATAGCGTGACAGTTTTATCGTATCATATAAATGTTTGGCACCAAAAATACAAATTGGCCTAGTCTTGATCCTGAACAACATAAGAGCATAGACCGTTAAAATAAATGTGCTTAGTATAATTAGGTTTTCAAACGGAGTTTGGCTTGAGACATATAACCTCAATATCCGATTAACCATTGTCAACCCTCTAGCTAGGGTGAACTAGTTTATCAGGATTTTTTTCACAAAATATTTATCACAATGTCCACTATTGATATACTGACAAATTTGTAGTAGATATAGTTAATCGGTGCTTAATTCCTGTGTCGATTTGGTAATATCGGGCAACGTACATTTAATTGCATCAAACGGAACAATGGGTAATACTTCACAGTTATAATAGTAACTGCCTTGCCAATGGGACCTGTGAAACCTTTTGCAATCTAAATGTTGAAAAAGGTGACGCAATGTCAGTTCATTGGCGTGCAGTTGGCATATGAACCATTGGAGTGGAGGTGGAAACTTGATTTCCAATAAACGAATAACGCCACCTTTGTTTCCTTGGTTAACGGCAGTCCCATCACAACCAACAGCCATTATTTGATTTACATCGATAGAGTTCGAGGAAAGAAATGTCAGAATAGAGTTACAAAGTAGTCGCAGCCTTAGAACAAGCTCGTCGAAATCTATTTCTGTCTATAACCCGTGATGCATCGTTTTCAGTAATGAGACCAATGTCGTGGAAAGCTGCAGAAATGATTGCTACTCCAGCACGATCTGAAACCCCATAACGATCTAATATTCTGGCAACAACCGGAAATGTGACATTAGTCATTGTGAGTGAAAAAGTGGAAATAATCGATTGTGATTGGAAGTCCTCAATTTCACCGCTTTTGTTTAATGTATCTGGCTGTTAAAAAATCGGTCGTATCTTTGCAGATGTAGGTAATCTAGAAATACTAGGAATAGATTCCACCCCTATTTGCAAGACTATTTGTTCTTCACGTTGCTCTTGTTGGTGTAATCTATATAAATCCATCTCAATTTTTTTGGTCGCTTCACGATCTAAACTATTAATCATTATTTTATGGTCAGTTCGTTGGTCGATTAAGAAATTTGGTTCTGGTATTGGAATCTTTCGCTTTCTAGGACAGTTGCAATCTCTGGACTCTAAACATTTGCAAGTTGCAATATCAAACAATTTCTTGCTATTCTCACCAAACTTTAGTAGTTTCTCTTTGTCACCGTCTTCGTCCTTCCTGCCTTCATGAGGTTTCAATAATGTTATATACTTATCGTGGAAAACTATAATAATTCTAGCCAATATTGTTTTGTGTTCTACTTACTTATAATTGCAATTGCGTGGGAGAGTGAAGGTCGACTCCTGTGACAGGTTATAACCCTTTGGTTGCAGCGTTAGATCAAGGGTTGGCGCGAAATTCAAAATAGATCAATTTAAGTAGCGCTGGGGCAGTTATTCTGATAAAAATAGAAATAAGTGTTATTGAAGTTTTTGATTCATATCCTAGAAACGAATTGATACCGCACTCCGCGTAGGTAAAAATGCAAAAAATTGTTTTTTCAAATTTCAAAATTTGAATCTCGTTGGGGCAGATGTTAGAGTCATAATACAAAAAATGACAATTAATTTTTTCAATCCTTTCCCACACAAGCGTCGATTCCGCACCCCGCGTTTGTAAAAATTGTTATTTCATTTTTCTCCATATAACAGCGCTCCACCCTAATATACATAGATAAGTCCAGTTTAAATATTCAAATCGCTCATAAATTTTCAGCTACTGAAAAATGGGAGAAACATTATCATGCTATTTAGTCATCCATATTATTTGTCAAAAGTAACATATTATAACACTGACGCCTAAAGGACGATATATATGTCCTGATATAAGTGCTTTTAGTTGATATCTCTTACAATTTGAAGTACGTTATTGATAACAAAAGTTTAGTTTAAATTTAAAGCTTTTATATAATCGTTAAAATTGTCAAACGGAAGCCAATTACCAGTATAGGACGAAATGAATATTGGAGTGTTTATGATTTATATTTATTTAGTATACAGGGTGTTTCATTAATAATTGTCCATATAGTAACTGGAGAAAGCTTAGCACAAAATACGAAGATTTAACCTAAAACACTTAAATAAAATGTTGTTCCTTACTGAGTTACAGGGTGTTTTATCTAAAAATTTAAAAACTATTTTTGCTCAGCATTTTAAAACTATTCGACGTATCCTTTTCATACTTGGCAGAAAGTGCGACTACTAGACACCCTACTAAATTATGATAAGCAAACGTTTCTAGCTACTACCAGAGGCGTACGACAGGGGATGGTGAATGGTTGACCCTTCTCAAATTCTACGCCACTGGAGGAATTACTATTTTAGTGCCATTTTTAGATTCTGCAACACTTTCTACGTAAATAATATATTCTTTATTGGTATCGATAAAGTCATTCGATTTCGAGATATTTGAAGTTAACTATGAAACGGCACAGTTATTTTGATTAATTTATGATATGATTCATATGATTAAAATTTAAAAATTATTTGTACCCAGTACTTTAAAGCTATTTGGCGTATCCTTATCTACTTGGCAGACAGTGTAGGTACTGTACACCCTACTAAATTAAGATAAATAAACGTTTCTAGCTACTACCAGAGGCGTACGACAGGGGGTAGTGACTGGTTGACCCTTCCCAAATTCTACGCCACTGACGAAATTGCTATTTTAGTGTAATTTTTTGATTTTGCAATACTTTTTATGTAAATAATCGAGTCTTCATTCGTAACGATAAAATGATTAGTTTTCGAGATATTTGAAATTAAAAATGAAGCGACACAATTCACTGATCAAAATATCCGCGTCGTTTCATTTTTAACTTCAAATATCTCGAAAACTAATGACTTTATCGTTACAAATGAACAGTATATTATTTTCATAGAATATATTGGGAATCCAAAAATTGAACTAAAATAGCAATTTCGCCAGTGGCGTAGAATTTGGAAAGGGTCAACCATTCACTTTTCCCCATCGTACGCCTCTGGTAATAGCCATAAACGTTTGTTTAACATAATTTAATAGCTTGTATAGTACCTATACTTCCTGCGAAGTATGAAAAGGATACTTCTAATAGTTTTAAAACGCTGAGCAAAAATAGTTTTTAAATTTTTAGATTAAACACCCTGTAACTCAGTAAGGAACCACATTTTATATAAGCGTTTTAGGTTAAATCTTCGTATTTTGTGCTTAGGTTTCTCCAGTTACTATATGGATAATTATTAATGAAACACCCTCTATATGATACTGCCTTGCAAACATTCTTCACGATAGAATATATACCGATTGGGAATTTTCTCATGGTTGGTATGCGTCTTTAATGAGAGCGACAAAGAGACATGTATTTATTATACATTTAAAACGGACTAGAAGATATACGCCGGAAAAGCGAGGTTGTGACATGTGTGATATTATTTGTGACATAGACTAAGTTGGAATTCTCTGTAAGGGAAAATTCTATAAAACAGCCATAAGACAAGCTATTATGTCTTCTTCTTCAAGTGCCGTCTCCTAATCGGAGGTTGGATATCATCATCACTATCTTTACTCTATCCACCGCTGCTCTAAAGAGTTCTATAGAACTGCATCTAAACCAGTCCCTTAAATTCTTTAACCATGACACTCTCCTTCTTCTTATACTCCTTCCGCCTCTTATCTTTCCCTGTATTATCAGTCTTAGCATTTCATATCGCGGTCCCCTCATTACGTACGGAACAGCTATTATGAATCAGCTATTATGTACGGAACTGAATATTGGGTAATTAAAAAGGAAGAGGAACAACGGCTACTAGTGGTGAAAATGAGAATTCTTATATGATAGTGGAGTGACAAAAATGTATCTATGAAATTAAGAATGCCAGAAAGTCTAGTGGTTGTAGCAATTGATGCCAAAATGAGGAAGCATAGGTTAAGGTGGTTTGCTGGAGACGTAAATCACTTAATACGAATAATTGCTGTTCTGCGGATTCATAAGATGAATAGAAGAGGAAGATCAAAGAAGACCTGGGGGAGGGGGCACACTTATGCAGATTGGTAAAGGGGATTAATTTTGGTATGGTCTGAGGTAGAAATCCATGGAGAAATGTAATAAGGGAGACCAACCCCAGCTAGGGATAAAGGCTAATGATAGACTAGGTTGGATTTTATGTAATCAAATTGTCTTCAAATTTTGTTCAGGAATGCATTTTAAAAAGGCTAAAAACTGTTTAGCAGCTTTTTACTTGAAAACATGTGGACTATGTACATAATATAATTTTTATTCTGTATTATTCATAATTTATATTCAGTGTTAATTTGTAAATCACCCATTATATTATTAATTCATTTAGCAGCGTTGTTCACAAATAGATGATTGTATAATACTGAAATAACTTCTTCATACAATATTGGTATTAATCCAATCCATTTTTGTGGTCTGTAAACATATGTTGGTGCCCTTCAAACTTCAACACCATTGCTGGCTGTACAACCGAATAACCCACTTATCGGCCGCGTTCAACCATTACACATGCCGCGGTGCGGCGTACTCTTCCGGCATTTTTCTAAAAAAACGTCCATGGCAGTTATGACAAATTGTCGTTCAGGGGTGTATTGGAAAGAAATAAATGAAAATAAATCTATCTTTATTGACAAGATATTATTATATAAGAGTGAATGTTATTGGTTTGATAAAATGATAAAACAGGGAGGGAATGTGTCAAATATATATGCGGCATAAATAAAAGTTTTACTACAAAAATTAGGTTACGCCATTCAAGACCTCTGACGTCAGAACCCCACAGCGTTGCCAAAACATTAGAATAGTAAATAAATGTGAGGAATTTTACAAATGGCAACTATTTAAGAATACAGGGTGTCCAAAAAATTTTTATTAAATTAAATTATTTGAAAAAAAAAAGAAGTAGAAGGACACCCTGTATAAATAATTATGTAAATGTTTACATTACTGAATAGAGAATTGAAGAACCTTTCAAATGAGCTACCACACGACCCCTATTCTCATTTAAAAAAATCATCGATTACGTCATCACGCCCAGACGGATGACGTCACTAGTATAACATACATGCCACAATATCATAACTTAAAAATAAAAATCGACCTGTTTCGGGATTTTTCCTAAAAGCCGCCGGTTTACGAAATATCGAATTTATTCCTTTCATTTGCACCATACTGTCGGTGGAAAATAGTGTCGCGCACGCTTTATTAGCAATTAAAAAACAAAGGAGTTTTGAATATTGTATTGCAAAAACCTCTTCGGGATTTCATCAATCGATGTTTAAAGAATATCTACCTACCTTGGCAACATTCAAATTTTCAGGTTTTCACATAGTTTTTGAGGGTTAAAAATGGCTGATTTCGCAATTTTTCAATTTTTAATCGCTTATATGTCAAAAACTATCATTTTTAGAGAAAAGTCACTAAAGACCTTTTCTGTTTGGAATGATCCAAAAAATCTAAAAAAACTTTTTTCCATGCAAAAAAAATAATTTTAATAAAAAAACAAAAAAAAAAACGTTTAAAAAATTTTTGACCACCTTTTGGTCCTGGCAACATGCAAATTTGTTAAAAGGAGTCCTTTTTGAGTAAGATTGTGAAAAAAATCCGAATTAGAATATTTTTCCTAGCGGATGCGCAGTGGCTTTCTGGACTAACATACAAAATCTCCGCTATAAAATTTTTTCAAAGAAAATGTTATTGGTTTTTTTTTAAATAACTTTGTTAATTTTTGAAATATGAGAATTATCCAAAAATCATTACAAAGCTAAGTGAAAGGTCTATGACACTGTATTAAACATAATTTTGTAAATCCTTTACTTTTTTTTTAAATACAAGGTGAAAGGGCCCCGGTTACATGGTTCTCGCAGTAAAATTTACGTTATAAATGTTTCTATCTCGGTTATTTTTTGTCATAAAAAATTATTAAAAAAAGAAAAAGCTTAAATAAAGTTAAAACTAAAATTTTGTTCTCTACCATTTTTTAAGTATATCGAGTATTTTTGGAGTTATTATCAAAAGAAAATGAACTTCACGAAAATTTGAAAAATTCTAATTTTTTTTAATCGTATTTTTTTTCAAAAATATGCATTCTAAACCGGTCAAAATTGTTGAAGTTATTACTCATTATAAAATAAATAAAGTTTTAAATGGGTTACTATAAATTTTAATTTTTGTGGAAATGACGTAGGTTTCATTTTTCATTCTTCCCTAAAAAATCTGAAAGGGTCCTCTTATTTCCATCATAACTTGCTTAATTTTGATGCTATCGACTTCTTATATAGCTTTTTGATAGTTACCTTTAAGTACTTTATTAAAATGTTTAGTATCTCTATTTAACAAAGTGCATCGTTTTCCTGTTATTTAAGCTTGAATAATAAGATTTGAGTACTCGCGGAAAAAAAATATACATTCAATTGCATATAACTCACTTTGTATATGTAATAAAGGATTTTTCGAATAAGGAGCTTATTTATTTTTATATTATCTTCGATTTTGGTAACAACAACTTTTTTGAAGAAACTTATTGGTTTTGAGTTATTTATGAAAAACTGCTTTAAAACATGGAATTTTTTCAGGAAAAATCAAAACTTTTGATCTTTAATAACTCAAAAACTATTGATTTATTGAAATAACTTTATATAACAAATTTTACTTATAATTTATCCCTTTATCGATTAGTGGTATTATTTTTAATAAAATAATTTTCACCCCCGAGAAGGGGTGGCATCCACCCCCAGGGTAAAAGCGCAAGTTGGCACCATGTCACCTTTCTTTCTTGAGGTATCCTCTACATACGTACCAATTTTCATGAAAATCGATGGAGGTTCAACGAAATCGGAGGTGAAAACCTTCATTGACTCCACTAAGTGACATTACTAGGTGTGAATCTGTCTTTTGAGTTAATCCTCTTATAATAATCACATTTTTAATATTTCTTTTTCACTTTTTAGTAATATGTAAAACGAGGTATGTTTAATCGATAATGTTATGAATTATAATGCAAAAATGTATAACTTTAAATATAGTTTAAAAATTAAATAACGGTAGGTATATAAATGAGTAACTTTTATTATGTAATATTGCATCTAAAGTAGGTAGAAATCAGTGTCATATTACAACATATTTATTATTAGGTCACATTTAAACATATTAACTAAAAAATGTATGTTGTTCTTAGTTAACCATTCTTGTATTTGAGCTTTAGTTGAGCTTTAATTTGGCGTTTTAAAGTTTTACAAGGTTCTGTAATAACTGCTCTTAAAACTAGTCGACAAAGTTATCTTTATTCATTTCTTCGTGTAATAAGCAAAAATTTTATTTTAAAATTAAGCTTATTTGATGTTTACATTTCCACTTCGGTAATCGTTTTCAAAATACAAAACAATAATAAACGAAACAAATTTTGTTTTTGTTGCTTGATAAAAAATTAATAAAAAATCAGATACTTTTTAATTTTTAAAGCAGGTCATGATGCCAAAAGCAAAATCTTAGCAGACAATGTAGTGTTTGCTTCATCACTTCTTGCCTATTGAGGATTGAGAATAATGTCATTTCGAATAGTAGGAATCTGCATTTCAGGATATTCTACATGATTGACTGGCTTCCAAATAAAGTTGACTTGGTGACCCTTTTAGGAAAACTTTTGTCAGCAGTGTCATGAGCTAGTTGTCACTAAACTCTAACACTTGCTTTTGTTGTTTGAGTTTTTTTTAGTTTTCTTGAAATATTGGTAGTTCTGTTATTAAGGGTATCATCTTCAGGTCATGAAGAGGTGCATGGGAAGGAATAAGCAATAAACCACTTTGTAGCATCACTAAAAGGCTACAAAAAACGAGGTTCAGAAGTTGCTGATAAGGAATCATCAAAAGAAACGAAGAGAATACCTCAAGGGCAAATCCAGACTAAGAAAATAATCAAGAATATTGATAAAAACCATTCAAACAATTTGATCAACCTGAATAAACTGGAGATTATTACGATCACCAACATGGTGAATGGACATTCCCGTTTAAGAAAACACCTTTACACAGTAGGTAAGTTGAATGGACCTTTGTGCAGAAAATACGAAATGGAGGAAGAGACTCCCATACATATCCTAGGTACTTATGCCAATGCAATGGCAGAAATTTCCTGGTCAACTGAAAATTGAAGCAGAAGTGATCCTAAAACTACCAGTAAGGAAACTTGGCTTTCGTTGAGCCCAGATCCCGGATGATTTATTAGAGTTTAATGGACAAAAACAAGTTATGATACAAAAGTATTATGACCAGGTGCCAGAGATTGATGAGGCTCGCCTGAAATAATAATAAAAAGTTGACGGGCATCATCTAGATCAGGGGTGGCCAACTTAATCGGACTCGAGATCTACCATCTCCCTTTCTAATCCTTTGCGATCTACCGACTATGAATTTTTTAACTATACTGTTTCAAAAGTGTCATGACTAATATCATTGAGTGGTCACTTCATGAGTAGCTCGCGATGATCGATGCAAGATTGCTAGCATTCCAAAAAATTTTGCAATATTTAGGACCAGAATAGGTAAGCCGTGTGAAGTTGGCACCTCTAAATACGATTTTTTCAAAAAAAAATTTATTTTTTAATTGTCCATCAAATGTCCACCCTTGTCCAGCAAAAATTTTTTTTGTCCACCTTTTGTTTACGAGATACTAAAAAAACGTGAAATAAGGCCCAACACCCCGAAGTCAAAAAAACGTCGTAAAAACTGATACGTTTGATTGTCCAACTGTTGTCCACACTTGTCCAGGCATTTTTTTTAATTGTCCACCTTTTATTTATTTAAATTAGGAATAATTATCGTTTGTTAGTAAAAATGCCAAAAAATGAGAATTTTTGGAAATTTTTTTTCACGTTTGATTGTCCATCGAATGTGCACCCTTGTCCAGCAAAAATTTTTTTTGTCCACCTTTTGTTTATGAGATACTAAAAAAACGTGAAATAAGGCCCAACACGCCAAAGTCAAAAAAACGTCGTAAAAACTGATACGTTTGATTGTCCAACTGTTGTCCACACTTGTCCAGGCATTTTTTTAATTGTCCACCTTTTGTTTATTTAAATTAGCAATAATTATTGTTTGTTAGTAAAAATGCCAAAAAATGAGAATTTTTGGAAATTTTTTTTCACGTTTGATTGTCCGTCGAAAGTCCACCCTTGTCCAGCAAATTTTTTTTTCTAGATTTCCTGATTTTTTTCTAGTTTGAATAAATCAGTTGATTGAGTGGTAACATAAATTAAATATTTGTTTAAAAAAATAATTTTTGTAATAATAGTACATTGTTTACCGGGTAGGAAAAGCTTAACATTCCTGGACGACTGTGAAGATTGCTAAGTCGAGGCGCAAGCCGAGACTTAGCAACACAGAGTCCAGGAATGTGGCTTTTCCTACGAGGTAAACATACTATTTTTCCGCAAATCGTTTAAAATTCGACAGATATTGATTGATTTAAAAAAAAACGCGATAATTTTATTCCCAAATAAATGGTGCTTTGAAATTCCTAACAAAATTACTTGGGTTACTATGGAAACGTATTGAGGTTGAATTGTCAAACTTGACGCTTATAAATTTAATTGCTGGTGTTCTCGAAAGTAAAATGATAAGTGATGATGAAATTTCCATTCCTGGGACTCCTCCAGAGCTGGTTGAGGCAGTGAATACTGCTTCATTAGAATTATTGCCAAAGAAATCAAGAGAAAAGTACGAAAATGCATACAGACGTTTTATGGATTATCGCATGAGTAAAAATACGAGTTCTTTCTCAGAAAATGTTGTAATGGCATACTTCCTAGACCTTTGTTTAAAGATGAACTCTTCAACATTATGGGCCAATTATTCAATGCTGAAGTCAACCCTTGCACTTAAACACAATGTAGATATATCTACATACTCAAAACTTCGTTCTTTATTGAAACGGCAAGCTCAAGGTTATAGGGCAAAGAAATCTAAGATTTTAACGAAGGAAGAAATTGAAAAATTTATCCAGGAAGCTCCAGATAAAGAAAATTTAATGATTAAGGTAATTTACAAGGTTTTAATAGCAATGTGTTTTCTATCATTTATGTAGAACACTAACAACTGTACGGAAATATCATTTCCTTACAGTAAGGAAATGACATTTCCTTACAGTAAGGAAGTCCTGACTTTTTCTTCAAGAAATTTTGACAGGAATGTCAAAATTTCCTGGCGATTTGCGGAAAAAGTTAGTTTTTTTAAAACTATGGTTCACTTTACCAAATTACCTCCTACCAAAAAACCTCTTAATTATTCATAGTCAAATTTTATTTTTTTATAAAAAATTAAGTAATCGTGTGGGGAAAAAATTAATATGCCATTTTAATTGCCTATTTGTCTAATTTATAAAATTCATATTAGTGTTTTCAAAAAGTGTATACAGGGTGAAATTTTTTCTAAGACCCAAACGAACTAATTTTTTAAAGCCGGACCTGATTTTTTTCTAGTTTGAATAAATCAGTTGATTAGGTGGTAATAGTGTAACGATTGACCAAAATAAGAGACACATCGATCTGACCGTTCAAAAATTATGACGAATACAAATTTCTGTCAAAATGCGAAACTCGCCCTGCATATTATTAAACAATGGGAGCAGACACTTTTTAATGGTCATTTGTTATTACCTATAGGTGCCTCTATACGAGGTAGGAGTATGTACAGTTTCTCATGACTCACCCTGTATATTTTAGAAAATGAATTGAACACTTTTTCAAATAATTATAACTGATGAGCAAGTTGCCTGTTCGTAGCTTTTACGCTATGATCGCGACTGCGATCAACAAAAAAAAAAGGAAAATAGAAAGTGTACAAATAAAAAAAATGCCAAAATATGTCTAGACATCAGTTGGACAGTCAAATCTATTAGTTTTTAAGACCTTTTTTCAAAGTCCAGGTGCTTAGCCTTATTATGGGTCAAATATATGTATCATTTTCTAATTATCTCTTAGGCTAAAAATGGACAACGAAAATTGTCTTGCTAAGCAATAGTAAAAGTTAAAAACATCAAACAAACAATAATATATTTCTTCACTAGTGTGGAAAAGTTTTTTTAAACGAATCTGAGGGTTGCCATTCGAGCCGAAGGCGAGCATTGTAATCAGATGAGTTAAAAAAACTGTTCCACACTAGTTAAGAACGATATTTTATTCAACAATTTGTGAAAATGCGAATATTGCATCGCTCGAGCGTGTGGAAAAGTAACCTTTCCTACACGGCGTTGAATAAAAATATCATTTTTTGGAATTCACATTCATGATCCATTGTTGCTACCAAACTAAAAAATATTGCTAAGAAGAAACCAATGTTTCACAAGTAATGAAAATGTCTGAACACGAATGGACAACTATTGGACAATCTAAAGCTGTTAATCCTGACAACTTTTTCTCGAATTCGGAAACTTGTACTTCTTCCCTGTCCAAAAAATTTTTTTTCAACTATTTTTTTCAAAAAAGGTGGACAAAAAAACTTTTTGTTGGACAAGGGTGGACATTCGACGGACAATCAAACGTGAAAAAAAATTTCCAAAATTTCTCATTTTTGGCATTTTACTAACAAACAATAATTATTGCTAATTTAAATAAACAAAAGGTGGACAATTAAAAAAATGCCTGGACAAGTGTGGACAACAGTTGGACAATCAAACGTATCAGTTTTTACGACGTTTTTTGACTTCGGGGTGTTGGGCCTTATTTCACGTTTTTCTAGTATCTCGTAAACAAAAGGTGGACAAAAAAAAATTATTGCTGGACAAGGGTGGACATTCGATGGACAATCAAACGTGAAAAAAAAATTTCCAAAAATTCTCATTTTTATCATTTTTACTAACAAACGATAATTATTGCTAATTTATATAAATAAAAGGTGGACAATTAAAAAAAATGCCTGGACAAGTGTGGACAACAGTTGGACAATCAAACGTATCAGTTTTTACGACGTTTTTTTGACTTCGGGGTGTTGGGCCTTATTTCACGTTTTTTTTTTAGTATCTCGTAAACAAAAGGTGGACCAAAAATTTTTTACTGGACAATGGTGGACATTCGACGGACAATCAAACGTGAAAAAAAATTTCAAAAAATTCTCATTTTTTGGCATTTTTACTAATAAACGATAATTATTGCTAATTTAAATAAATAAAAAGTGGACAATTAAAAAAAATGCCTGGACAAGTGTGGACAACAGTTGGACAATCAAACGTATCAGTTTTTACGACGTTTTTTTGACTTCGGGGTGTTGGGCCTTATTTCACGTTTTTTTAGTATCTCGTAAACAAAAGGTGGACAAAGAAAAATTTTTGCTGGACAAGAGTGGACATTTGATGGACAATTAAAAAATAAATTTTTTTTTGAAAAAACCGTATTTAGAGGTGCCAACTTCACACGGCTGAATAGGTAGGTACCGATAATTTTTTCCTTTTCCGCGATCGACTGAGCTAAAGGCTGGTCGACTGGTCGATCGCGATCGACGGGTTGGCCTCCCCTGATCTAGATATTTCAATGTTACATTACTTTCAGGACTCTTTAGAAAACTTATTTTTAGTTTTATATTTTCTTTGTTCTTCTAATCTTCTTGATAAATAACAAAAGTAGGTACTAATTGCCACTACGATAGGAATAGTGAAATATGACGCTTAACTAAATATTTGGGCGCTTACTACTTGTTTTGTTTCTCTTCTTATTTGCTTAATCGTTTTTGGAATATTACATTATGATTTAAAAAATATATTACGCTCAATAACATTCTACCAATTATCTTTGCCATAAAACCTCGTATTTGATAATAAAATCGGAAAAGGGGGTAGTAACTGCCTTGTTCTATTAATATTGATCGGTGTCTAGCTTATTAAAAAGCGGTTTACTATTATACCCCACAAATTAAAAATATACATTTACACTTGTAGTAATTTCATTTTTCAACTATTAATCAACTCACCGTTGTGTGTCAAGCCGATGTGGGCTTTTACCCACACGAATTATTTACAACCTACTCATTACTTATTATATTGTGGGTAAATAATGTATCAAACGATTATAAATGAAATAACATGACTATTAGAAATTTGGAAGAGAAAATAAATTTTATGTACATATTATACACAAAGAAATCTACATCTGTCACACACACGATCAAAATTTTTGCCAATTAGTCGAATTCGACAAAATTGAATGGCCGGCTTATAGTCCAGGGCGCATCTGTTTTGAGATGGACGTTGAGAGGTGACTCATATTTTTTTGCAGAAATCCTCCCACTCAAAAAGGTCCGAAACATTGTTTAAATAATCAAAATGTCAAAAAATTAAGGAAAAAGTCGATTTTTTCTTCGTTTTTTGATTATAACTTTAAAAGTATTCACTTCCGAGAAAAGTTGTACTATAGGATTGGTTAAAAATTTTAAAAATTGTCACCCTTGTAAAATAGTAATAATTGCGAAAAAAACATAAAAAAGAAGTATTCGCATTTTACATTTTTCAACCATTTATGTTACACTTAGGACCTTCATATTTTACCCAGAAAAACTTTATGATATAGTTAACAATACTGTAAATTTTATTAAAATCGGTTCAATAGATTTTGCAAAATAAACTTTGAAATCCAGCTTTCGCAAAAAAAAATTATTTTTTCAAAATGTTGCAGGACTAAAAATAAAGCAGATTGAAAGCAAGTTGAAATTTTTTGCGTATAGAAAAACACTGTACATTTCATTTGCAATTTGCAAAATTAAAATGGGTCAACTACCACGGCGTCAGGAATTTTTTTAAATAAACAATAATTTTTGGTGCTACGCGCAGGACAGCGGTGTTCTATTCACACAAGTTGATTTCCACCAAAATTTCTTCCAATCTTTATCTAATATATTATTTTCTTACTCTATATTTTGTTGTATTTTAATATTTTAATTCCACAAAAATCAAACTAATTTGATTATTGTTTGTGAAATATTGTTTAAACAATTGCATATGTTTAAAAATAATAAACTTTTATTCTCTAAGTTAAAATATATGAACAAAGAAAGGTTTTGCTAAAAAAAGTGTTATTTCAAAGGACAGTGTATGTGTTTTTCTTTTGCAATAAACAAATTTATTTATTTGCATCGAAATGTACTAAAAATTAAAATGTATCAATTTTATCAAAGGTCATTGGAATGCCCAATCAGAGCAAACGTATCCGCTGTCCTGCGCGTAGCACCAAAATTAATGTTGTTTTAAGAAAATTCCTGACGCCGTGGTAGTTAACCGATTTTAATTTTGCAAAATGTAAATGAAAGGTACGGTATTGTTCTATATGTAAAAAAATTCAACTTGCTATCTGCTTTATTTTCAGTCCTGCAACATTTTGAAAAAATGAATTTTTTTTGCGAAGGCTGGATTGCAAAATTTATTTTGTAAAATCTGTTAAACCGATCTCAATGAAATTTACAGTGTTGTTTTGCTTTATCATAAAGTTTTTTTGGGTGAAATATGAAGGTTCTAAGTGTAGCATAAATGATTGAAAAACGTAAAATGCTAATACTTGTTTATGTTTTTGTTATGTTATGTTTTTTTTCGCAATTATTGCTATTTTGCAACAAGCGTAACAACTTTTATTTTTAGTTAATCCTATATTATAGGAAATTTAATTACGCAACTTTTATGTTGGTGCAATTTTTCTTGAAAATGAATACTTTTACTTTTAATGTTATAGTCAAAAAACGAAGAAAAAATTCGAATTTTTCCTTAATTTTTTGACATTTTGATTATTTGAACAATGTTCCGGACCTTTTGAGTTGTGGAGGATAACTCAAATATTATTATATGAGTTATTTTCAAGCAATTTCTGCAAAAAAATATGAGTCAACTCTCAACATCCAAATGTACTAATATTTTTACAGATGCGCCCTGGTCTATTAAGGAAACATTTTAAGTGTCAATTTCCAATAGGTAGTAGGTCATGCTTTTCAAAGTTAATCGTTGGATTATTTGGTCTCTATGTTGTAGGTCATCGTTTGCTTTTGGTTGAAAAAATCTAAGGGTGGTGTTTTCACTATCGGACTTCCGCATTTTCACTGATTTTTGTGTGTTTTGTCTTATTTGTTTATCGAATATGTGTGTACGTAGATTATATTTTTGTCATATGCTTTGTGTATGATTGTATATGATATAATCTGCGTCTTCCCTCAATCCGCTATTGTTACTATGTTCTTGTTGCTGACTCCTTTTACTAATATTGGTAACCAAAGCTCCGTACATTCTGCTTATAGGTTTACTACACATTTTTCTCCATTAAGTAGTATGGACTTAGTAGTCTTGAGGTTTCTCCCTCACTGAAATTCTTGCATTCACGGGGTATTTTCTGGATGTAGTTCTTTGATCTTTGTTGTATGTTACTGGGTTTGGTTTGGACAAACCGATAATACAAAATACTTTCTATGGAAAGCGACGCGACTGGGAAAATAAAAGGCCCTCGAACAGTATTACCTATTATTAGAAATTCTGAAGGTAAATGATCTAGAACTGATACATAGAAGGAAAATATATTCGCTAAACATTTGAAATCTTATAAGAATTCGGCCATTTACCCTAGGATTGACTATACCTACTATAAAAAAGAAGAAGTGTTCACATTTTGCGTTATGCATTATGCATCATACCAATATTTAAATCACCTAATCTATGGCTGAGAAAATACAACAACTAATAAATTACTCATTACTTATTGGTCTGTTCCCAATTTTGTCCAAACTTTTTAAGAATTTATTATTTTTTAAAGATTGGGTAAACAAATCATTGAAGAAAACGAAATCATTCCTTATCACACTAATTTAGATATCACAAGAGACTGCAAAATAACAAGTTCATACATTATATGGAACTATAAGACTTTCTGGAAGGCTCTCCCTCTCTTTCTCCAAATATGGCACATCGAGCATGTCTCTACATGTAGAGACAAAGTATGTCTCTACAATTTAAAAAAAAAGTTTACTATACACCCAAATAATTAAAGAAATCGTTTAAAAAAAATGGCTACATATAGCGCCAATTAATAAACATCTGCAGATTTATTTTTCTCAGATCTGACTTTTAGCATCTGGACGCAACTCATGGATACACTATCCTTGCCATCTCAGTTTCCCCCACCCTATCACAGTCTCGGGCGTGTATTTTAAATGCCCAATTTGGTTAATGAAATTGGCAAGCCTGTCAAGCTTGCTCTTCGTCATTACCTCTTTGAGGGTGTTTTGGTGAAAAGGCCTCGCCTTAGTAAAGGCTGGACATTCGTCCAAAATGTATTCGGTTGCCTCTTCCCTCTCTTCACACGTGGGACGCATTGCTGTTTGGCTAAGCCCACATGTGTTTTGGTATCTCGTGAAGTTAGCGTAACCTATGCGTGACCTATGCGTAACCTATTAGCGTGACCTATGAAGACTTTGTACTATTCTGCGTTCCGCAGTCACTTTGCAGTGTGGGCAGCATATCCCAATATAAAACTTATGGAACCTTGCAGCTCAGTGTTGCCGGTTTTAAGCAGACGAACTTAAAGTCCGTCTAAATAGAATATTTTTAAATAATTCATAGATAGGTAGATACTATGAAAGATATTTATACGATATTAAAGATATATCATTTGAATATTAATTATAATTTAGCCTGTGATTAATATTATAGTTAATAGTTATGTATGATATAAGTGTTAAAAGTACAATTTTAAGGCACGCTTGTGAAAGTTTTCAGAATGAGCGAAGCGAATTCTGCAATTCACATGAGTGCCTTAAAAATGTACTTTTTAACACGTGTACTTTGTACGCACGTAAGAAGTTATACATACTTCTATTATATATTATATGATTTCAGCGAAATAAATATACTTTCAACAGGTTATTTGTATTTAAAGATTAAACTAATTTTTACTTACTACTTTCCAAAAATTTATATTAAAACAATATTAAAAATAAAAAAAAGTTAGATAACACACGGATTCGAACCAGGGACCTCTCGATCTCCGGTCGAACGCGCTACCACCGAGCTAAACTCCCTTTGCTTTGACAGCTTACAAGATTTCTCATACATACTGACAAATTTAATAGACCAAGTGAGGTATAAAAATACTTTAAAATTTATTTAATATAAATATCAATATCTCTTGGCAACACTGTTCTTAATAAGAGTCTGTACTGAAAGGTGACCGTGGAACGCAGTATAGTACCCACGTTTCGCATTCCATTTAAGATTTAAGCAAAGCTGTTAGTTGATGTCTTAACACGACTGGACGACCAACGAACGGTCTTCTTAGTAGACTAGTTAAAATAATTGCAAGTTTTTAAAAACGAAGTTTACAATACAAAACGTCAAAAACAAATGTAAAATATGTAATTTTTCTTACAGTGGAGCTTGGAGCTTAATTTTATATAAATACAATATTTAATGAATCTACTTTGCAAATTATCCCAATCTATTTGCACCTAATTCTATAATCTTCATTTCCAGAATTATCAGATTTAATCCCTGTACTAACCCAAATTTTGTCACACATCGAAACGGTGTTATTTACGTCGACAGCAGGGTAAACAACAACGGATCCCGCTTTTGGGAGCTTACACACATGGAACACGGTTCCGATGCTCGAAAATGTTTACAAAGCGGATTATGATGTATTGTTATAGCTGTTGAGTTGAGAGCGCACAATGGGACACAAAAGGTTGTAATCCTCTGTACCTGTAAATATCGGATCTGCTGTTTGTCGTTCAAAAAAGAAGTATTTGCGGATTCACCTGCGTTCGTGCGCATAAAATGGATGTAGAGGATTTGTTTTTTTTGCTTTTGAGTCTTTTTGAAATTACAGATTATTAATTAGTTTATAGCGTGTTTCTTAATTTTTTTTTAACTTTATCTGATGGTACCAATCCAGCGTGTCATGAAGAATCAAAAACATGACTAATTAGTTTTATCATTATTCATCATACCTATGGTATGTATTAAGAAGATGATGGGAAAAATACGCATTTTCATTAGAATTTTTTCTTTCCCTATGTAAATATTCTATTTATATGGGATTAAGGTCACAATTTATTGTAATAAAAATTACATTTCACTTTGTTTTGGCCGTTTCGATTTCAAATCCTAAAATCGTTTTCAAAAAATTTAAATAGAAATTATTTTAATTTTTAGATGTTTATTAATTGGCGTATTGTAATGGTAGAGGAGTCCAAGCGGGGATTTTTGCAGTTACTCGAGCGCGTCAGATTATTACATGGGGAGTAGGTAACCTTGTATACCCTGAAAATGTACCTCTACCATATATTGGCTCTTAATGCTGGGAAGTTCGTTAAGGGGGGCCGAAAAAAAAATCTATCCTTAGAAAAACTCGAAATCGTCAGTTTAAGATAAGGTAAATTAAGTACATACATGCAAAACACTGTATATTTCAAAAATCTGACAATTTGAGCGGGACGTAAGAAAATGGGTGAGTCCCAAAGTTTCACAAGGAAAAAGCGAATATTTCGCGAAATGAATGACAGATCGAAAAACTAAAAAAATATATGCTCAGTATTTTTCGAACATCTATCGAATGATTCCAAATACGACTTCCCACGGAGAAGGGGACTTTTGGGGGGTAAATTTTTAATTTTAAATAAGAATCCCGCGATATTTCGCGAAGTGAACATCAGCGCTCGAAAAACTGAAAAATACACTTATTCAATATTTTTGAAAAATCTATCGAATGACACCAAACACGATACCCCACGAAGGTGGGGTGGGGGTTACGTTAAAATCTTAAATGGGAGCCCCCATTTTTTATTCCAGATTTGCCGCCCTCTTTGGGCTCTTCTGATTCATTTGTTGAGGGGTATTAGTCCGCATTAACATTTTTGTTTAATAATTGGTTGTTTGCCTTGGCATCTTCTACAATATTTTTCCACTCGTTCCTGTTCTTGTTTATGGTTACCCAATCTCTAACTCCCATCTTCGTAAGGTACCCAATTATTTGGTTGTCCCATCTGATTTTGGGTCTTTCTCGTGGTCTGACTGATACAGGTGTTCATTTGGTGAATTTCTTGATTGAAAAATCCAGAACTGCTTCTTGATCTCTCTTCATATTTCTGTGTCAGGGATATTAGTTCAGCACCAAATTATGTGATTAGGGAGCGTTCAAGTATTACGTAACGCGATTTTTGAAGATTTTTGACCCCACCCCCCTACGTAACGCACTTTAATGGGCGTTTAACTATTACGTAACGCAATTTTTGAAGATTTTTGACCCCCTCCCCCAACCTGCGTTACGTAATACTTGAAAGGTCCCTACTTACTGGTCTAATTGCTGCTTTCAATTTTTTCAGTTAAGTATTCTGAGTAAGTTTCTTATCTTTGAGGAAGTTTTTAAGTATGTTCAGATTTGCCAGGATTTTTTCATTTATTACTATGCTTCTGTCATTAGTTCCAATTACTGAGACCCCGAGACACTGAAAATGTTCTACCCTTTCAAACTTATATTCGCCAATATTTAACCTTGTCACATTAACTGTATTTTTTCTTGAGCATATTAGGCATTTTATTTTGTTTTAATTTATTTCCAAAACACCTCTCGAATGCTTTCTTGCACAACTTACCTAAAAGAATTTTTATATATATCCATCCCTTCAAAAAAAAAACGTTATACCCGTCCCTGTGGAACCATTAATATATGATGCTGTACGGCCATAGTAGTAAATTACGTCCATCAGACATCTATTTCCTTTTCGGCGCTCTTCTCCGCAACCCTTTTTCCAAAATCAACATTTGCATGAAAATGAACCGCCTCCGGTACATATTAGATCTCTCTCTACCTGTCCGTGAAACGGTTTAAAATTCATAATTATTATTACTGAGAAATTTGTGAATTCCCATTTAATAGATTCGCTTCCGGCCATCTGAGTAACTCGAATGCAAACTCTTACGTCATGTCAACATGTGTGTATAAATATTGTGACAGGAGTGTGTCAAGGTTCTTCAAGATATTGGAATTACTTAAGGTGGAGTTCTCGACAAGAGCTTCATACTACTTAATACCAATCGTTAAGGGAAATGAATTGATTCATTTCAATTCTAGGTTTATCCGTTTATCTAAAGGTTAAATCTTTAAACTTATATAGTACTTGTACTGTTTCGCAACTTTTTATAGTTAATATGAAATAAACATTAATTGGAAATTAATTCTCCGTCGTACTTAACCCCATCTAATTTGGGGTAGTACGAATCACATTAGAAGGGCGCATTGCAATTGCTTAAGAAAAGCATCATTGGCGCGTTCCTGGTCTGCTGAGAAGACAGACGCCTTTCGCTACGCGGTAGCAGCTATTATCGCCAACACCATCCCATACCCCAAGTGGGATTCAAAGTTTGAGTAAACTCATTAGTTGTTTCAAAATCACATTGTTCTGTGGAATATCAACTACCATCATTCAATTGTAGAAGATTAAACGGTTTAAAATTCATAAATATTATTACTTGAGTACATAAAAACTTGAGTACTTGGGACATGTGATGAGAGGGCAAAAATACTCATTATTACAACTTACTATGCAAGGCAAAATCCGACGAAAGCGAAATGTGGGAAGACGAAGAATATCCTGGCTTAAGAACTTACGGGAATGGTTCGAATGCAGTAGTGCAGAGATATTTAGAGCGGCAGTCAACAGGGTCCGCATTGCCATGATGATTTCCAACCTTCGATAGAAGATGGAACTTAAAGAAGAAGATTATTACTGAGAAATTTGTGAATTCCCATTTAATAGATCTGCTTCTCTCCATCTGAGTAACTCTAATGGAAACTCTTACGTCATGTCAACATGTGAGTATAAATATTATGACAGGAGTGTGTCAAGGTTCTTCTTCTTCTTCTTAAAGTGCCGTCTCCTCAATGGAGGTTGGCTACTACAATTGCAAGCTCTTCAGCTGTTCTTATTAGCTGTTCAAAATTTAGCCCTGTCCATTGTCGGATATTTTTGAGTCACGATAGTCTTTTCCTTCCTAGTCCTCTCCTTTCCTCGATCTTTCCTTTTACTATAAGTTGAGCATATTGGTACTTATTATGTCTCAGTATGTGGCCCAGGTATGATGTCTTTCTAACTTTCACTGCGTTGAAAAGTTCTCTTGCCTTGCCTATTCTATGCTGCACTTCTTCGTTTGAGGTATGCGATGTCCACGAAATTTTGAGAATTCTCCGATAGATCCACATTTCAGAGGCCTCCAACTTATATATGGTTGATGTTTTAGGGGTCCATGTCTCAACTGCATAGAGAAGAGTCGACCAGATGTAGCATTTGAATAAACGTAGTCGATGAAGAAAAATACTACATAAATATTTCGAGAGATTAATTAATTATTCTCGGAAAAGTATTTCCAGGCGCTGGCTCAAAATATATAATATTAGTTTAGACGCGCGCACCCCTTTTTTTTACACTAAAAAGATTCGTTGATCTCGATTTAGTTTATAGGCGTTCAAAGATAGTTATTGGTAGAAATAAACAAACTCACCCTGCGCTGTGGTTGCTTCTGGTTGTTTTTTCTTATCTGGCCAGATAGGTATCCTTGTGTAGCTGTTTGAGGTAACCTACATACGGTTTGCGAAAAACTGTTTTATAAACACATAGATACGCGCACTATTTTACGCACTTTTGGCTCAGTAAAGCCGGTAGAATTTTTTTTGGCGGTAAATTTTTCACGTGGATGACGCGGACCCGTTAATGAGAAGTGTTTTTAGTTATTCACTCCTCGAGATTGAAGAAGAAAGTGATCGATGCAACGTGGTTAAGTCTTTTCGGGAAGGGAGGAACGCTTCGCGCCAGAAAAAATAATACTTATATACGCCGCTAGAGTCTGCGGTTCACTTAGGGGTTATTTTACGAGGGAGCGTCTGAAATTATTATTTTGGACGCTGGTTAAAATTTGTATTTTAACATATTGCCGGGGGGCTCCATGAGCGAGTACGCCTCTGGTTATGTAGTAGTGTTAATAATATAGAAAGTGAAATATAAAAATTGAAACATTCTGAGATACCCTCGTAACAACTAGTGATTTTTTTTTTTAGCTAAGTAACATATTTATTATAATTAGTATCTAACGCATAAAGGATTGAAAATCAATAAAAATTAATGAGTTTACCTAAACGACTAACCTAGAAAGACAAAAAATTAAATAAAAATTACTGAACTAGTAATTGCATGGTAATACTGCAATCTTTCTAATAGCTCGCAAGTAGTCGCCGTTGGAGGAATGAACCCTGACTGTGCGAATGAGATTGTCCCTACCAGGGAGTACCTCGGTCACTTTTGCCAATGGCCAAAGTAGAGGAGGTGTATTGTCGTCTTTTAATAAGACAATATCACCTACTTGTACAGGATTGGTAGGTACCGTCCATTTTGGTCGGTGTTGGAGAAGATTCAAGTAATCCACTTTCCACCGTTGCCAAAAATTCTGTTGGATCCGGCTCACTTGTTGATAAATAGTGAGACGGTTTTGAGGTATATCAGAAAGTGTAGGCTCAGGAGGTGCAGTCAAGCTCTGTCCTACTAAGAAATGACCTGGGGTCAAAGCTGTTAGGTCATTGACGTCATTAGAGAGTTTGGTAATAGGTCTAGAATTAAGGATAGCTTCAACTTGACAGAGAATTGTATAGAATATCTCAAAAGTAAAGTGGGAATTCCCAATCAACCTATATAAATGGTACTTAGCACTCTTGATGCCAACTTCATGTAGTCCGAATTGAGAGGGATTACGAGGAACGCCAAACTTAAATTTAATAAAATTCTGGGTACAGAAGTCTTGAATTTGACGAGTATTATCCTGATTTAGAAAAAATTCATGAAGTTGTTTTAATTGATTACGACCACCGTAGAAGTTGGTCGCGTTGTCTGACCAAATGATGCTGGGAGTTGACCTTCTAGCGATAAACCTCTTGAGGGTAAGAAGAAATGCATCAGCAGACAGTCCAGTGACCAGTTCTAAATGAACACATTTGGTGGTCATACAAATGAAAAAAGCAATATATACTTTATAGAGTTTAGCATTTTTTAAAGGCGAGGCTTTGACAAGAAAAAATCCACCATAGTCAATGGAGACTCTTTCGAAAGGTCGGCTAGATAAGACACGATCTGGATGAACATCTGCCATTTGTTGAAAATAATTAGGAGTCATGAATCTAAAACAATTGATGCAATTATGAATGACTTTCTTGGTTTGTCGAAGACCATCAAGGGGCCAGTATTTCAATCGTATATGAGATAAAGTGGTTTGTGCGCCTGCGTGGCACAGCTTTTTGTGTTGCTGTTCAATCATCAGAGCAATAATACGATTCTTAGAAGGAAGGAGAATTGGATGCTTTTGTGAATAGCTTATGGAAGCGAAACGTAACCTGCCACCTACTCGTAACAGTTTATCATTTTCATCGATAAAGGGATTCAGGGCTCTGATGGCTTTATTGGAGACAGACAGCCGTTTGGACAATTCATGAATCTCCTTAGTGAAAGAAATGGATTGAATATACTTGAGAACAAGGCAAGTAGAAAATTCAATTTCCTCCACGGAAAGTACATCAGTATCTATAGCAGTGTGATTTGATTTTGCTTTAAGATTGGAAACAAATCTAAGAACATAGGCTAGGGATCTTTGAATTTTTGTGAAAGATGAACAACGATTAAATAAATCATCCAAGGTGTCATTTGACTGAGCAGTAACAGTGACATTTAAGGAAACTTGATTTTTTCTTAATTCAGGTAATTCCCCATTCCATTTTTTAATCTGAAATAGTGAGTAATCGATTTCCGGTTTAATTAGAAATTTCGGACCATGAAGCCACAGATCAGTAAGTTCAGCATTAGAACAAATAGATTTTGCTCTGGAGGGCAGATCCGCTGGATTTTGTTTCGACTCAACGTGGTGAAATTGATAAGATTCACTGAGGGAACGTATCTTTATGACTCGAGACTGTACAAACTGATTGTAGAGAAACTTAGATGTAGTTACCCAGGTCAGGGCTATTGTACTGTCCGAGAAGAGATGAGTTTCAGAAATTTTTAAATCTTTCTGTAAGATACCTTGTGAGCGGTGAGTTAACTGGATTCCTAATAGAATGGCGGACAGCTCTAATCTTGGGATAGTTAGTTTGTTTTTTAGGGGAGCGATTTTTGTCTTGGATGTGACAAGTCTCACCGAGACGGTAGAGTCGTCATAAGTGACTCGGAGATACACGCAGGCAGCGTAGATGTCCTGAGAAGCATCACAGAAGGTAATAAGCTGAGTTAAGATAACCTTTTTATCTAGGACTAAGCATCTAGGAAATTTTGTTAGATTTATGGATTGGAATTTCGTTAGAAGAGATTGCCAATCAGAAAGAATTTTATCATTGGTAATGGGGGTGTCCCAATCTAGTGACAATGACCAAATCCTTTGCAACAGAAGTTTTGAATATACAAGAGTTGGTGAAAGAAGCCCTAAAGGGTCGAATAAACGAGAGACATAACTAAGAATTTTTCTCTTAGTAATTGGCGATGTTACCTCGCATACAGGAGGCTTGAATGAAAAAGTATCCTGATCAGGTGACCAAATAATACCTAATATCTTGTCTGAGGAACCAGCCAGGCTTAACTTAATTTCTGGAGTTGGAATCAACTTATGTTTTTTAAGAAATTCTGGATGGTTCGAGCTTAGTTTATGGAGCTGAAAGCCGTGCTTACTCAACAAGGAACTTAACTGAAAGTGGAGAGTCTCAATTTCTTCTAAATTGTTACCACCAGATAGTACATCGTCCATATAGGTAGAGTTGAGCAAGGTTTTTGCCGCAGATGGATGTGAAATTGCATGAGTATCAGCAATGTGTTTTAATACACGAGTGGCTAAGAAAGGGGACGAGGATAAACCAAAGGGTAATCGGTTGAAACGAAAACACTGAAGTTTGTCATCCTGTTTATCCCTCCATAGAAAGTTGAGAAGGAAAGTTTCTTGTTCATTTATGGAAATTTGCAGAAACATATGCTTAATGTCAGCTGCTAGTATATACTTGTAGTGGCGAAAAGTGATTAAGATATCAAAAAGTTCTGGTTGCACCGTGAAGCCTTTATCTAGAACCTGATTTAAACAAATACCTGATGTGGACTTGTTGTTGGGATCAAAGACAATTCTCACGGGAGTGGTGGAGCTTGTTTTTATTATAGGAAAGTGAGGCAGAAAATAATTGAATTTTCCGTCAAAATTTCTTACTTGAAGAGGAACGTCTGAGACTAAACCTTGAGAATGGTAATCTTGAATAATTTTAGAATAGCTTTGCAACAGGACAGGGTCTGAATGCAATTTTTTCTCCAAATAAAAGAATCGTTTTTTAGCTGTGATAAAGGAATTTCCCATGTGTAGGTCATCAACAGAGTGTTTTAAGTTTAGATTAACTTGATATCGACCTGAAGGCAAAATCTTAACAGTTTTCAGAAAAAGTAATTCAGATGGATGATTTTCAACAGATTCAGAAATAGGAGGGTTGACTTCTTCGGATTCCCAGAATTTTTGAACAATCTGAGAGAGATTTTCATCAGCGGTTTGAGATTCAGGCGATTCTGGAGTAGAAGACAGTGTCGTACATGTAACCAAATTATTTACATATTGAGAGGTACCATGCTTGCTTTTTATACAATTTTCAGGAATGCGGCCAGAGATGATAAAACCGAATGTAGTGTTCTGCAGAATTGGTAGACCAGTACCTAAACGAATAATTTGACCGAGTATAATATCTCCATAGTAATCAGCACCGAGTAAAATATCAATGTCTGAAGTGATATGGAATTGAGAGTCAGCTAGTTCCATTTCTTGTGGAATTTTTAGTTTGTTGGCCATAATTGGCAATTGTGGCAGACAGTTTGTAATTTTAGGTAGAATGGAACAAGAAATGTCCAACCTTGAATCATTTGTGGAAGAATAGATAGTCAGATTAGCGGTTGATTTGGAAACCGAGACAGTTTGATTTACTCCGGTGATCTGTAACTGCTTGTTAAAGGTGGGAGTGCTTAGCTGATTAATAAGATTTTGTGTAACAAATGTAACTTGACTTGCTTGATCGAGAAGCGCCTTTACATAAATTCTTTTCCCACTGGGGGCAAGGAGGTATACCTGTATGGTACTTAGAAGGACAACAGGTGTGTTGACCGTATTAGCTGACAACACGTGTGACATAGAAGATTGAGATGGGTGCGTGTTGTCCCTATCCTGATTTTGTGAAGAAGAAGGTCTATTATTTGAATTAGTTAGTTCATTGTACGTGTTTGGATTTATTGGATCACGTTGGGGAGAAGAAGAATTTTTTCTCATATCAAAATGTAAATAGCTATGGTGCTTGCCACCGCAGTGGGAACAAGTTGTCTTACTTAGACATTTTGGAACGGAATGACTTGAACCAAGGCAGTTATAACAGAGATCATGTTGTTTGACGAACATGCTCTTGGCTCGTGGTGTGAGTTCTTTGAAATCCCTACAGATGTAGATGGAATGGTTACCTTTACAGTAGGGGCATAGTCTAGACTTAGAATTATTGAAGGAGTTCGTTTGTTGGTTGTCGTGTTGGTTATTAGTGGTGTGATATGAATGTCTTACTTCCTTGGAAGTTTGTGATTTGTAATTATTTTGGGACTTGGACGAAGAAGAAGATTGCAGATTTTCCAAATGGTTGGCTCTGATATTTATATTTGCTAGAAACTTTGAAAACTCTATGACCTTGTCAGCATCAGGGGCAAATTCCATTGAACGCAATGTGGCTTGGTCAAGCTTCTGTGAAGTAATGTGAATTAGGATTAAATTTAATAATTCATCGGATGTCTTATTGAGATTAAGCAAAGCCTTGTAGCTATTTGAAACAGAAATATGAAATTCTCTTAACTGGGAGGAATTGGCATGATTGTTCAAGGGTTTAGCTTCAACAATGCCTGAAATTAGATCTCTAATAAGAATGCGATCATTAGTATATCGAGCTTTCAGGGTATCTAAGGCGATGGTATAATTAGTCTCAATCAATGGAATATTTTCTATTAAGCGGTAAGCATCGTCCCTGAGTAGATTTCTTAAGTAAATAAATTTTTCGATGTTAGTGAGGGTTTCATCTTGATCAATGATGCTGAGAAAGGTTTGGTAGAAGAATTGAAACTCACTTAATTTTCCGGAAAAATTATTGATACGAAGTTCCGGGAGCTTGACAGTTCTCTGTTTGGTGGTGGCATTTTGAGTAATTTGACTAGAAGGAGACGGGACATTGGGATTTGGGACACTAGATATTTCAGATGTTGTAGAACTTGTAGGTGGAGTTAGGAGGCTTTCGAGTTTTTCCTCAAGTAAAGAAATGCATTTATAATATTTTTTTACTATCGGATCTACGTCTTCAGTAGTAGCTAGCTCTGCAGCGAGAAGATTAGTTGCGTCATTATAGGTACGAAAAGCATCTCTGAGTTGACAAAGTATTTCCTTAATCATATATTTAGTTAGAGAAGCTAAGTCAGTTTCTACACTACTACATAATCTAGTTAAATCTAATTTACTGGCAGTTTTGGACCTCGTTAATTTGTTAATTTGTCCCTGTTCCATTGTGATAATTTATTTTAATTGGTAATCGATAATAAATGTTTAATAAAAAAAAAAATTATTTAAAGATATATTAAAGTCTTTTTTGTAAAAATGTGTAAAAATTATCAAACGCACCCCCGTATGTCAGTGGAAAATTCTTTAGCGTTGTTAGAGCAAAGTGATTTGTACGTGTTGTGACGTAGGTGGTTTCTTCGTAGTACCACCGCGACCGATGGAATATTCCGTTAAGTCGTAGGGAAAGAATAGAAAACGAAAATACCGTTATAAGATGGCGCGCGGCGAGATTTTGCAAATGAAAAGAATTTTTTCTTTTTTACAGAAATTAGAAATGGCTAATTATCCGGCTAGTAACGAAGGACCACTAGATACTTATGAAGAAAAATACTACATAAATATTTCGAGAGATTAATTAATTATTCTCGGAAAAGTATTTCCAGGCGCTGGCTCAAAATATATAATATTAGTTTAGACGCGCGCACCCCTTTTTTTTACACTAAAAAGATTCGTTGATCTCGATTTAGTTTATAGGCGTTCAAAGATAGTTATTGGTAGAAATAAACAAACTCACCCTGCGCTGTGGTTGCTTCTGGTTGTTTTTTCTTATCTGGCCAGATAGGTATCCTTGTGTAGCTGTTTGAGGTAACCTACATACGGTTTGCGAAAAACTGTTTTATAAACACATAGATACGCGCACTATTTTACGCACTTTTGGCTCAGTAAAGCCGGTAGAATTTTTTTTGGCGGTAAATTTTTCACGTGGATGACGCGGACCCGTTAATGAGAAGTGTTTTTAGTTATTCACTCCTCGAGATTGAAGAAGAAAGTGATCGATGCAACGTGGTTAAGTCTTTTCGGGAAGGGAGGAACGCTTCGCGCCAGAAAAAATAATACTTATATACGCCGCTAGAGTCTGCGGTTCACTTAGGGGTTATTTTACGAGGGAGCGTCTGAAATTATTATTTTGGACGCTGGTTAAAATTTGTATTTTAACAGTCGAATTTCGAGATTTATTCGAGAATCACAAAGCAGTTTTTTTTTTATTTTTTCGAAAGATTTTCTGGTCTGTTCTATTCTCGATCTTATTTCTAGATCAGGATTTAGGCTGCTACCGATCCAACATCTCAAGTACTTAAATCTATTGACTTGTTCTAAAATGTGCCCATTTATTGTGCAAGGTATAAATAAACATTTTGGTTTTTTCGGATTGACATCACTTTGGTTTTTTTAATGTTTATTTTCATACCAAACTGCTCACAGGTCGAGTTGGTCTTGTCGATGAGTCGTTGTAGACCCAAGTCGGAATCCGCAATCAACACCGTATCATCGGCGTATCTGATGCTGTTGATATTTACGCCATTCAACTTGACTCCATCCTTGGAGTCCTCCAGTGCCTCTTTAAATAGAAACTCGGAGTAAAGATTAAACAGCAGAGGCGACAGAACACATCCCTGTCTAACTCCCCTCCTAATTTCTACTTCTGCGGATGTGGAACCCTCGATTCTAACTCTGGCGTTTTGGTTCCAGTTCAAGTTCTTTAGTAAATTGATGTCTTTTCCATCTAAACCGACTTCTTGCAAACGTTCTAATAGCAGGTCGTGTCTTACTATATCAAATGCTTTTTCGAAGTCTATAAAGCATATAAATATATCTTTCTGTTGGTCGTAGCATTTTTGCGCGAGAACTAGTAAATTGAAATTGAAGAGGGCTTCTCTCGTTCCCATGCCGGCTCTGAATCCAAACTGATCGTCTCCGATGATTGTTTCGCACTTTCTATAGATACGATTATGTACGACTTTTAACAGGACTTTTACTGCATGACTCATAAGGCTTATCAGACGGAACTCATTGCATTGTTGTGGGTTTGGCTTTTTTTCAAGGTTCTTCAAGATATTGGAATTACTTAAGGTGGAGTTCTCGACAAGAGATTAATATTTTTGGAAAAGCCTATTTGAAGTGTATTTATTTATGTATGTTAGCATATTCGGAACGTGTGTTACTCGGTTTCCAACCTGTTGTAGGTATCTGTGGCGTTGCTAAAAAACTGTTCCGCAGTAGCAGACAATATGTTTAGCAGTTTCTTCTACATTTTTGCAGAATCTATACATCTCTATAGCGTAAATTTATCCCTATTTAGCTTATCCCTCATCGGTCGTCGAGCCGTCTGTATACCAGAATTGATTTGCCATTATGAGATCCACTTTATTCAACTCCCATTCGTTCAAGGAACCAGGAAGGGTCCTGGGAAGAGGACGGACGGTAAACGGTTTTTCGAAATTATATTTAAGTTGAATTGTATATGGTACCATTTCCAATTATGGATGATACTTTATCATCTCTCCAGCATTTATCCCGGCATCCTTTCGTGCTGCTTCCAGGCGTCTTATTCGCCTTCTTCTCTATCTACATATTAGGTAATGGAGGAAGGTCAAGTATGACCGCCATGGGGATGGTTAGGGTAGTCGATATCATCCCTGTTATGATTAGGTATGCTTGTCTTTGAAGCTTATTCAGCTGCTCTCTAGTGGTCTTTTGTTGGCACTTAAACCGCCATACTAGTGCCACAGTATAAAGAGGGACAGTAGAATCACTCTCCGAAAAATTGGAAGTAAAATATTTAGTCGCGCATGGCGACCGCGCAATGTTCCCAGTCGCTTTTGCCCCACTCTTGCATTGCTAGTCGCATATAAACGTACGGGTTTTAACAGGGAAAACCCGCATCCACCACTGGTGAATTACCAATTGCGTACTGCTGGTATTACTTCTTGAGATCAAAGTGCCGACATGGAAGAGGTTTTACTGCCCCTCTTTATACTGTGCTAGTGCTCTATACGTAACCATTGGTCTAATTACAGTCATATACAGTGCATTTGTTTGGGTTCCATACTCCATAATTTCTGCATATCCGATTAACTTTGTTGGATAATTTTTCCAGGTGAGTGTGCCATGTAAGCCACTTATGCACTTATCTATAGTATTACTCCTAGATATTTTTTATATCCATACAGGTCGGACATCCAAATATCATCTAGGTTCCGTTTACTTATGAAACTGGCTACTATTATTGAAAATAGGTAGCTGTTAGATACTAATAAGTTGAAGACTTTAGTGACTTTGGTGAAGCTTGGACTTGGAATTGAGTAAACCGGTTATTCTTTCTCTGTGAGCTCGAAATATTGTTTTGTAGACATCTCTCTACATCTTCATGGGTCATGTCACCGAGTATTAGATATGAGTTCATTTTAGTCGATAGTATGTATAGCGTTAACAGGCTTTTTAGGGTCATTTATGGTTGGATAATTTCCATCGTTTTCTGTTCTTAGCTGTTAAATCCGCAGGCTCTGATTCCCATCCCTCTGATTCCTTCGGTCACTAGATCTCTTCATTTCTTTCTTGGTCTTCCTCTCTTTTTTGCCCTCACGTAGGTACTCTTCAATCAATATCCTTGACTTGTCTATTACCTTGCATTCTTTCTAGATGATTTAGCCATTCCAGTCTATGTGTTTCATTACTTTTGTTATTGAAGCGTTAGCATATAATCGGTACATTTCTACATTAGTTCGTCTTTTCCATTCTCCCTCTACTACTTTTCCACTAAACCTCTTGCGAAATATCTTTCTTTTCCATGCTTCCAATCTGTTCTCTATGGTTTTGTTAATAGTCCATATCTCCGCAACGTATAACACTGTGGGTCTAATTATAGTTTTGTATACTCGTATTCTTTTTGTATTACGAGATATATCTTTCGCATTAATTATTTTGTTCATGGCCCCAGCATATCTGTTTCTTTTGGTCAGTCTCAGGTTGGTTTCAGTTTCTTCCTCACATGTTTGGTCAATAAGAGTACCTACAGTTGAGTTCCTGAATCTTCACCCGTGCGTCATCATTTAAAGCATACGAAATAAGTCGATGATAAGTCCGAAATTGAAATTTACTAAATGCGACAGCAAGTGACAGTAAGTGACTTGCTGTTGCGTTTAGTAATAAATTTCAATTTCCTACTTATCATCGACTTATTTGGTATGCTTTAAATGATGACGCACAAGTAAAGATTCAGGGACTCAACTGTACCTACCGAAGTATATACATACAAGTATTCGTCCACCTCACAGAGTTTTACAACTGATTGATCCTCCATCTGTAATTTAAAGGAGCCTCTGGCGTTTATTTTTTTTTTGTTTGAGATTTCCATGTATACGTACTTGGATTTTTTAATATTAACTTTCAGTCCATTTTAGAGCTTTCCCTAATCAATCTTTTTGCTATACTTGCCAGTTATTTGTCATTTCTTGCAATGAAAACCGCATCATCAGCGTACGCTAATCATTCGATAGTTATGGTTAACAATTATTGTTGAATATATTATAATATGCTAATATTACTACATAATAAATAAATAAAACATTTTTTGGTTTTTGAATAAACGTAGAAAAATATTATACATATGTAACTCGACCTGTTAGCAACTTGTTACATAAGAAACTATTACAAGATATTCTTAAATGATTTAATTATAAGTATTTGATTAAGTATATTATTTTAATAACGCCTTATTTTAAGATGACGCGTTAAAAGAGACCGAAGTAAATTAAAATCGTTCGATGTTTTTCATTATTGTTTCGAGATTATTGTCGTAAAGTATAAGCGGATTAATAAATTGGTTAATTAAATCCTTTTTCCTTTTTTCCATTAGCTTCATTATCATACGCCAATAGAGTCGCTAATGAAGCAGTAACCGTTGTGGAGCCAATTTGGCTGATGGCATCGCTCGCTGCTTTTCTTTTGCAACTGGATGCTCATTAGGTCGATTATGTGTAACCGTAGCGGTGATGTGGTCAAGTAATTGAGAGTTCTAACTTGAGGACGAAGTGTAACGTGAACCGTGTCGAATCGTCGATGACATTCAAGCGGTCAGTTTGAGCCAATTAATGCAGACCCACTAAGCTTCCTTTCAAGGGTAATGCGAGATGCTTACTTGCTAATGGGAAACAGAGAAATGCAGTTCTCTGCATATTCTCCTCATCTACTAATATATTAGAAGTTTATTATGTTCTGATTTTGAAGCTTTCCATGGCTTCTCAGTATAATATATGAGGTAGAATAAACAAAATATCGCCTGTATTAAATATTTAATCTTCTTCTTCTTCATGTACCATGTCCTTTCAGAACGTTGGTTACCATCATAGCTATCCTAATTTTATTCACTGCCACCCTAAATAGCATGCTTGTATCAACACCATACCAATCTCGCAAGTTCTTCAACCATGAGGTTCTTCTTCGTCCTGGACCGCGTTTGCCTGCTATTTTTCCTTGCATAATATTTTGTAGCAACCTATATTTGGGACCTCTCATTACATGTCCGAAGTACTCCAGCTTTCTCTGCTTGATGCTTTTTATGATCTCAGTAGTCTTGCTGAGACGTTCTAGTATTGTGGAGTTTCGAATCTTCTCCACCCAGGAAACTTTTAAAATTCTTCTATAGCACCACATTTCGAAAGCCTCAAGGCGATTTAGATTTAGATTTTATTCACAGTCCAGGACTCGACACCATAAAGTAAGACCGAGAACACATAGCAGCGAAGTAGACGGATCCTCAATGCCAATTTTAGGTCTTTGTTACATAACACCTTGGACATCCTTCTAAAAGCGACTCTAGCCTGCTCTATCCTAGATCTAATTTCGTCGTGACTTTCTGCGTTACAATTTAGTTGCTGTCCAAGGTAAACGATTTTATCAACTTGCTCAAGTTTGGTATTATTTACATAATATATAGACGGGTTTTATATGCTGCTGTTTACTTATTACGAGTATTTTGGTTTTCCGTATGTTCAGATCCAGACCTGCCTCCCTACAACTCTCAACGACACTATCAAGTAGTGTTTGCGTTTGCAGATCTTCTTGACTAGAAGCTAGGAGTACTGTATCGTCCGCATATCGCAAATTATTGATGACTTCACCGTTCACAAGTATTCCTTCTTGTTTTTCAGAAAGAGCTTTTCTGAAAATTATTTCGGAGTAAACGTTGAAAAGCAGTGGTGATAAGAGGCATCCCTGCCGTACTCCACTTTTAATATTAAAATCCTGTGATTCCACACCATCTACTAAAACTGATGTTTGATTCCAATATAAATTTGCAATTATTCGAACATATCTGCCGTCCCAGTCTATGTCTTTTAGAGCTTCGATCAATATAGAGTGCTTAACACGATCAAATGCCTTTTGGAAGTCAATAAAACAACAGGTCTACAGATATATCTCGACATCTTTGAGCAAGTACGTTCATTCCAACCAATGCCTCTCTCGTTCCAAACCCGTTACGGAAACCAAATTGTGTGTCATCTAGGTATTCCTCGCATTTATTGTAGATACGACCATGTATATGTATAATATTAATCTGCCAACAAATAATTAAGATTTATTTTTTTTATGGTTCTGATATAATGTATCAGAACTTGTTTTCATTAAAAAGAAATTTTCATTATAAGGCAGTTGATGGAAAAATACAGGAATAAAGAAACAAATGCTCATAAAGTATTCATTGGTCTTGAGAAAACTTAGATAGAGTTCCTCAAAAGATTCTGTGATGGGTACTCAATAAGAAAGGAGTGTCCAGTGAATATATTTATAAAGATTGTGACAGATCTATATGACGCAGCAACAACTAGTGTTAGGACCCTGTTAGGACATCAGTGGGAGACAATGATAAATTTCATGTGAAAGTAGGATTGCACCAAGGCTCGGAGCTTAATCCTTAGTTATTCTCATTATTTTGGATAAAATAACAGTGAACCTACAGGGAAACATTCCCTGGTGCTTAATGTATACTGATGATAGTGATGATGTAGTGTTAGTAGGAAATAGTAAAAGCTACTTAGAACAAAAACTGGAAGAACAGATTCAAGCTCTTGAGGAAAAAAGTTGAAAACTTAGTAGGACAAAAACAGAGTTTATTTACATTTACTCTGTGTGGAGTATGAAGGGAACCATTCTCGTTGGAACTTTACCGCGCTGAGCAGATGTGACGTGAATTGCAAATTGTAGAATTCCCTCATCTTCCTTAGTCTCAGCATCCGTATGGCTTGCAAATTGTAGAAGCCTCGGAGATGTAACCAGAGAAGGTTCCCATTGTTTTCATTCTGGTGGGATGTAGAATAGCATTATGTTGTTTTATATGCCATTAGAGTGAAAACTTAGTCTTTCAGTTTTTGAAACGTTCATTTAATGATGGGGTTTCCCCATGATTACTAGTTTTATTTGTTTACTACAAATAAAATGGTATCTTTGGATGGTGAAATAATTGTGAAGAGTAATAGTTTTGAGTAGGTCTATTGTAGAATCGGTGTTACAGAGTATTGTGAAGATAGATAGAGATACACGCAGTAGAATTAGAGTTAGATGGATGAAGTGGAAGGAAGCGAGTGGTGTGTTGTGTGACAAAAAAATTCCAATGAAGCCTAAGGGAAATTTTATAAAATAGTTATAAGACCGGCTAGGATGTATGGAACTAAATACTAGGCAGTTAAATAGAAAGAGGAACAACAAATGCTTGTAGCGGAAATGAGAATGCGTAGATGGATGAGAGGAGTGCCAAAAAAAAAAAGGATAAAAATGAGCCTATTAACTGATGTCTAGAGGTGGAACCAATAAATGCCAAATTGAGAAAGCATAGTATAAGATGGTTTGGTAAGGTCATGGTGTGGTGACGTTGAGACGTTAATTACCCAATATGAATAATTGGCGAACTACGGTTTCTAGAAGGCGTAGGAGAGCAAGAGAAGTAAAGGGGATTGCTATTGATATGACAGAGGATAGAAACTTATGAAGAAATGCAATTGGGGAAGACGACCCCAATTCACTGAGGCTATTATGTGTCTCATTTTAACGTTTTTGTCTGTTCCTTATTAGGTATACTCCCAATAATACAGTGAATTAAAGAGCTTTAAATGATATAACAACTTAGAGATCCAGCATTGTCTGTCTAATAAAAATGTCTTAATGGGCTTTAATGATACTTTTATTCTTTCATTATTTTATTTTATTTTATGTATTAGGAATTTTGTGTATTTGTCCGACTGGAGAATTTGTTGCAACTGGCTGGCAACTGACAACGTAGTGGATGTAATATTTCCAATGAAAGAAAGTTTAAATTAATTTAAATCTTTTTAACTAAATTCTCATAATTTGTTTATTTAAAACTTTTTTTGTGTTTTGCACTATGGTTTAAGATACTTACGTTATGAATGATCGTATCTTATCTTCTGACTTTTTGTTCTTATCTTATCTTCATTAATATTTTCGCTACAAAGAAAATACAACAACATTAACCATATTGTCTCGTTTCATCTTTAGGACTCACAATTATCTCGTTCAAAGAACAAAATAACCACACAATACTCTTGTCGACTATACCGCTGACACCTACTGTATTGAATGGAAACACCAACCTGACTTCATCTTCGGCCGCATCCTGTCAAGGTCTCAATCAAGCCATTACGCCCTCGTCAAGTAAGACAATACCGTTTTTTTACGAAGAAGTGTTCGGTAGTCACTTCTCCAAAGATCTTTTCTTTATTAATTGTTTTTCAAAGGGAAGCCGACTCGTGAGAAAAGGGGATGTATTCTATACGTGGAATCAACAAGGGCCAATTGAATGTGACTGAGCATTATCTATAAAAACGGCTGGGAATAATATAATGAGAAATTGTAGAAACCAGAAAAATACCTATAAAGGGTAAAAACTGCGAATAGATCTAAATAAATTTACGTTGTTAGTAAGGATAAAAAACAGAACTTTAAGAGGATGGGTACGTATTTTCGGCTGCAATGCTATTCAAATGAGGATTCATTTTTTTCGAATCCTGAAAAAACTATTAAGTATTTTTGAAAAATTTAAACGCAGTATAAAAGATTACGTTATTCCCGAGGGACAAAAGTCTTATTTTAATAAATTACAAGGGTGAAAACTAAGAGACAATGTAGTGTGATTTTTAATTTCAAATATCTCATTCAAAAAAACTTTTAATTTATTCTAAGGGACTTTCGGCCCTCGATAATAATTTAGTCTTTCATTCTGCGTTTAAACTTTTTAAAAACATTTATTAGTTTCTTCAGGATTCGACAAAAAATGGACACCATGTCCGTGGTGATATTTTCCAAATCAAACATTCGCTATCTTTGACATACAACGCACTGAGTCAAATAGAATATGATGAAAGTGACAGTTTTAAATATTTTAAATATTTTACATGGCACCGGGAATATTTTGAGTTGTTGGTTAAATAATATTGATAATGTATTCGATAAATAATTGATTTAAGACGTGAACTTAACAAAAAGTAATTTATTGTTTGTTATTTATGGAAGATCCAAGTAGAGAATACATCAGGATTATATTCTGCGATCCAAGTATTTTGTTGTTAAAGATGTTCAAATAATTGTAAGCGTTCCATAGTCATAACAATATATTATTAAAAAATCACTTTAACACTTTTCCTCTTTTCTCGATTGAGTATTAGTTTTTGTTTTACATATAAATTATTACAATCACTGCATACATAGTTAGTGAAAAAATTATCACATTTATTAACTGAATTAATCATTTGCAATTATACAAATAACAGTTACCCAAGAACATACAAAAGTCATCTCTTTAAAGTTAATGATGACATTGTCAAGTAGGATGACATTCTAGAATAGATATAATAACACAATAGATTAGGCCAGGTCCGAAAAATAGCGTAACGCGGAGCAGTTCGGGTTGATGGTCTATCTATCTCTCTCTACCTCTCTACCGGCGCTTAGCTTTCTCTCTCTAGCATATGATGGCTGCCGCCTCTGTGTCTCTGTCGTTCCATTACTCCCACCTCTTGGTAGATACGCTCACACTCGCACGACAGACAAAGATAGCTAGACCACTGTACTTGATATTGGCGTTACACCCCGATGCATTGAGCGGCATATCCCTAGCCTGATCTATTGTTGACATGTCTCTGCATTCTAGTAATGTTTACATATCCATACCAGTGTGAATTTTACTACACATAATTTGCCGTGTAAAGACAGGAAAAGTAGGGATAGCCGTAAAATATTTGCGAATTATGTACCCATGGCCTTAGTATAATAACACCAGATCCTACAGGGAAGTCAATGTGGACTCAGGCCACGTCTTAATTAAACCTCAAATAAAAATAAAAATAACAATAATACAACAAGAAAGATGGCAAAGCGAAAACTAACCATGAAAAATATAAACATTGGAAGAAGCAAACGTAACAAAAACAAACAGTCATAAACTAGACAGAATAGGATAACATGATGGTGATAAATAAAAGAGGCAGTATCAACAATATCAGAAGAAACAACTGGAAAAAGAAAGAACAAAAATAAAAATGGTCGGTTTGAAAAATAATGTGCTGAAGAGGCTATTGATCAGAAAAATAAAGCACGACCAACTTAGATCAAAAATGAAATGATCGGAAATGGAAAAGGAAATACGCTATCAGACTTACTCTTTATAATAGAATTGGATAGTGATAGTAGTATTGTTACTACTATCCTTTGTTACTTTAGTTTATTAGAAAAAGCCTTTGATTCAATTAACCGCAACATATACTGAAACACTACGGGATATGAGACAAATATATTAGGACAATAAGACTCCTTTACGATCAATGTACTGCAAAAGTTGAGCAGGAAGGTGAACTATCCGAACAAATAAATATTAAAAATGAATAACCATTTTCAGTTTCGTTGCAACACGAAACTACAGCCGCATTATATTCTAGTTCAATTAGAGAGTTCAGCAAGCACCTCTACCGGTTTCGAAACTTATTAGTCTCTCATCAGGAGGCACATATGCGGCTCTCTCTGACCCAACAAGAACAAACCCCGGCGTGCAGTTACGGATTGCAACGAACGAAATGGCAGGGATGCCCTAGCGGCAACTGCTAGCAAAAGACTAAATTGTCAATCTAATAGCACATAAAATAAAATAAAAATATTACTCTACATCCCACTAGATTGAAAACAATGGGAACCTTCTCTGAGGCACCTCAGAGGCTTCTAAAATTTGCAAGCCATAACGGATGCTGAGACTAAAGAAGATGAGGGAATTTTACAATTTATAATTCACGTCCCATCTGCTCAGCGCGGTAAAGTTCCAACGAGAATGGTTCCCTTCGTACTCCAATCAGAGTAAACATGCAAATTAAAAATGAATAACCATTTTCAATTTCGTTGCAACACGAAACTACAGCGGCATTATATTCTAGTCCAATCAGAGAGTGCAGCAAGCACCTCTACCGGTTTAATATGTTGTCAAATGTTAAAAAGGGAGTTAGACAGGGATGTTTTCTGTCACCTACGCTGTTCATAGTAATAATAGTTTGGATAATGAAGCAGACCGAAAATAAAAGAATAGGACTACAATAGGGATTATTTAACAAATTAGAGGGTCTAGAATTTGCTGACGACATATGCCTCATAACATCAAATAAACAACATACTATAAAACGACCAGATTAAAAGACATAGCAAAGACTGTTGGATTAATAATAAACGCAAAGAAAACGAAAATACTTTCAAGCCAAACTATCAATGACGGATATATTATATACCTGGAGGACAAACAAATAGAAGATGTAGATGAGTTCTGCTATCTGGGTAGTCTAGTAAATGCAACAGGTTGCACGGAAAAAGACATACCCAGGAGAATAGGTTTAGCTAGCACAAAACGCCTTCAACACATTACGCAAGGTATGGGCCTCGACAAGTATTAGCCTTTTTCAGACAAATGTCAAATCAGTCTTAGTATATGGAGCTGAAACCTGGATATATAACAAAAAACTTTTTCAAAAAATGCAATCCTTTGTGAACAGATGTCTACGAATAGTATTGAAAGTATTTTGGCCAAATAAAATCACAAACGAAGAACTGTGGCGAATACGAGGAAAAAATAGAAATTACAATAAAAAAAGCGGAAATGGAGGTGGATCAGGGCGCGAGGATATATATCCACTGATATATATCACGATATATATCGTGATATATATCATGATATTTATATTATATATATCGTGATATACATCAGTAGGTATTTTATTTCGTACTAATTTTTACATAAGAAGGTTAAAACCAACGACAATTGCTGTCGCCGTAGAAATTTGGATTCAACTGGAAAAAGATCTGAGTGATCAACCAATTCAAATTAAGAACTTTTATTACAAAAGGAGGAATATGGCTCTAGGTTCGCCCCCTTTTTTTGGCAAACTTACTGGAACATCCCTTTTTGGGAGAAAGACTTACTGCCGAACAAAAAGAACAGGCTTATGAATATTTTAATTCAACCAACTCAGATTTTGTTCCGTTTGTAATGGCCCTAACTTCGAAGTCTAAACCTTTTTCGTCTTTCATGTAACGTCCAAATTTCAAAAAAAAACATCTCCATTATTATGGCGGAAGTCTGTTCCAATCGCTGAATCTGCTTGGCCTGATAAAAACAGATTTATCGAATGAATTAACCAATTACAGCAATAGCCTCAACGGCAGACATTGAAAGGTGCTTTTCAAGCTTTGGACTTGTGCATTCCAAATTACGAAATAATTTAGGAATCGAAAAGGCTGCTAAACTTGTATTCATGTTTAAATATTTAAACAGTTCTTCATACCAAAAACATGACAATTTATAATGGATTTGGCCTGAACAATAAACTGAAAGAAGGGAAAATGAAGAGACAGAATTAAGTATTGGGTGCTTTACTGGTTTTGATTCAGACACTTCCGATGTTAAACCATCATTTTAAATAATTTTCTAAATTTTGGTTTTATTTTTTAAATGTTCAGAATTTTAAGTTATTTTGGAAAAATAGAAATACCTATATGTTTACATTAATGTTTTCAATATTTTTACTTAATTTAGTTGTTACTTGGATACTCGTATCATTTTGTTTTCCGTTTATGTAACATACTACCATACGTACGTTTATATTTTTGTATTTTTTATTTAAGTAAATATATAATAATAGTTGATTATAAAAATGCCACAAGGAAATAGCTTCAGAACAAGTAAAAATATATCTTTTATACTGTTACATGCTACATTTAGAGTCTTATTTTGGTCAATTTAGTTTCTCTATTGAAATGTTTTCCAAAATATCATAAATATTATATAAATATCACATTTTGGATATATATCGGATATATATCATATATATCCGATATTTTGATATTTATATAAATATCATGGATATTTTGTGCCCTGAGGTGGATAGGTCACACATTACGGAAACCCCTGTCAAATACATCCAGGCAAGCTTTACACTAAAGTCTACTAGGTAAAAGAAAAACAGGAAGACCACTAGCCACATGGAAGAGAACGATAGAAAAAGAACTTCGACAAGTTAATTTAACATGGAATGAACGAAGCAAAAATATTGCAAGGAACAGAAGAGAGTGGAGACAATTACTTAATAAAATCGGACGGGACTCAAGCAATGATGCGCGAGGCTAGCAACTTTACCATCCTTTTGCTTTTACTATTTTGCCATTGAAACACTGATGTGCTTTTTGCTCCATATGGAGCTATAATTTATATTATACAGGGTGTCCCGAAAAGATTGGTCATAAATTATACCATAGATTCTGGGGTCAAAAATATGTTGATTGAACCTAACTTACCTTTGTACAAATGTGCACATAAAAAAAGTTATAGCCCTTTAAAGTTACAAAATGAAAATCAATTTTTCCCAATATTTCGAAAACTATTAGAGATTTTTTATTGAAAATAGGCATGTGACATTCTTATGACAGTAGCATCTAAATAAAAAATTATAGTGAAATTTGTGCAAACCATAAAAATTTTATGGGGTTTTGTTCCCTTAAACCACTCGCAAACTTTTGTGTACGTTCGAAATAAATGATTGTGATACTAATAGTTAGACACAGCATTTTTAAAACTTTTTTTTGCCTCTTAGTCTTTTTTAGGTAAACCAGTTTTTATCGAGATGCGGCTTCTTTTTTAATATGATTACATAATAATTATAAGGGGGTTTCGTTCCTTTAAACCCCCCAAATGTTTGTGTACGTTACAATTAAACTTTTATTGCGGTACCATTAGTTAAACACAGTGTTGTTAAAACTTTTTTGCCTCTTAGTATATTTTCATATTATAAAAATGTAAATTATAGATTTTTCATATTATTACCAGGTCTCTATACAGTGAGCACGTAAAGGTTGGAATAAATTCATTTTCTCGAGAATGAACAAGTTTGGAAAAAAATCCCGAAACAGGTCAATTTTTATTTTTAAATTACGACTTTTTGGCATATATATCATACTAGTGACGTCACCCGTCTGGGCGTGATGACGTCATCGATGATTTTTTTAAATGAGAATAGGGGTCAAGTGATAGCTCATTTAAAAGGTAATTCAATTCTCTATTCAGTAATATAAACATTAACATAATGATTTATACAGGGTGCCCAAAAAAATTTTTTTTAATTAAATTTATTGACAAAAAAAAGAATGTATGTAATTTATTTAATTCAAAATACATTTTACTGCTATTAGAAAACAGGAAAAAAATTTTTATTTGATAAATAAACATTGTTTTTTGTTTAAATTCAATATTAAAGCAGCCATCCACTTGCCTCTTGACAGTTTGAAATTTAATTTAAGCGAAAAACAATGAATATTTTTCAAATAAATATTTTTTTGCTGTTTTCTGAGAGCAGTAAAATGTATTTTGAATTAAATAAATAACATACATTCTTATTTTTATGTCAATAAATTAAATTAAAAAAATTTTTTTTGGACGCCCCGTATAAATAATTATGTTAATGTTTATATTACTGAATAGAGAATTAAATTACCTTTCAAATGAGCTATCACACGACCCCTATTCTCATTTAAAAAATCATCGATGACGTCATTACGCCCAGATGGGTGATGTCACATGTCACTAGTATGATATATATGCCAAAGTCGTAATTTAAAAATAAAAAGTGACCTGTTTCAGGATTTTTTTCCAAAGTCGTCCATTCTCGAGATAATGAATTTATTCCAACTTTTACGTGCTCACTGTATAATCGTATGTGAATTTGACAAATTTTCAAAATAACTCAATAAAAATTGGCTTTTCGAGAAAGTACTAAGAGGCAAAAGAGTTTTAAAAACACTGTGTTTAACTAATAATACTTTAACAATAATTTATTACATTTTTTTTTATATAATATTACATTTTTTTTATATATATTTAATATAACATACACAAAAGTTTAGGAGGATTTAAGGGAACAAAACCCCCATAAAATTTTTATGGGGTTCGCAAATTTCACTATAATTTTTTGCTAAGATTTTTCTGCTATAAGAATGCCACACGTCTATTTTCAATAAAAAATCTCTAATAGTTTTCGAAATATTGAAAAAAATTGATTTTAATTTTGTAACTTGAAAGAGCTATAACTTTTTTTATGTGCACATTTGTACTAAGGTAAGTTAGGTTCAATCAACATATTTTTGACCCCAGAATCTGTGGTATAATTTATGACCAATCATTTCGGGACACCCTGTATATACATAGGTACATATTGTTATTGAAATTTATTTATTGTTACTTTTGTTTATATTCTATCTATTTCTTGTGCTTTTACTTCTCGTATGTGATTTCCTAGTATTTTCCGGAGAATTCACATTGAAGTGGTTCTAGGAAGTATATAAAGACCTATTAAAATTTTTAAATAATTTTTGATATTCCTGGTACGTTAATGTCTCCAAGGGCGGATCCAGAACCGATTTTCGGGAGGGTCCATGAACTTTTTTTTGGAGAGGGGTACCGGAGGGTCTTGGGATAATTTTTAAAAAAATGTTGTTTTCAATGGTGAGTTTTAAGGCACTTTTCACACACTTTTAAGTGCCATAAAGACATTCAAAACTTATGGTTATTAAAGTATTATTAAAGTCAGTAAAGATTCCTACATATTTCTTCGGATTCAAGTGCAGTTCTTTCAACAAGTTTAATACTATTTTTCCCAATGCTTCTCCTGTCAGGCCTTGTTCTTTCCCTCTTTCTGATTTTCAGTAATTACTTTTATGTTCTCATAAGCGTCAATGACCTTAACAAAGTCTTCACGAATGTTGTTATTGTGTATTTATGTATCTTAAATTTAGAGAAAGCTGTTCCACGAGGGATACGTCGGTCATTTTGTCAAATATGACAGAGTAATAATTTGCACTTTGAACCTGATTCATTATTTGTGCAATTATGTCTTCATCACAACATGTTATCGATTGATTTTGACTGGTGCTACTAATGTACGTTGCTCGGAAAGATGCTGTGGATAGGTGTTGTTTAAGAGTCTTATCTCTTGATGCGATTTTAAACCTTAACAATTCACCTCATTGTTAGGTTCAGCATCTTCGTCCAGAAGCAGAAGGCTATCATCAGGATGGCCTCTTAGAGGGTACTTTGTCGACTTAATAACACTATAGGTTATATTATTAGTCGTAGTCTTTCTCTATTTTCTTGTACCTATTTAAACCTCTGAGAGTCTATCTGGTTAATGACTGACTTTTGCGGGTTGCGATAACTTTGTAGAAAATCCAGCCCCACCTGAACGCACTCCTTGTGGTATGCTGTTTTTTCATGGGTTTGTCTTTGACCATAACTTTGGCGAAAGATGTTAAATGTTTCGTGACAAGATTTTGGGCTATCATCCCTTTATTCTGACCACATTTTTCGTTAGAAAAATAAAACGCAATATTTGATAAACAATCCCTTTTGACTGTGCGAAAGTACCAACCAACTCCTCTGTTCTAAGTGCTGGTGACCCAAGTAATGCTTCATTTCTTTTCTATTCCTTTGTGTGTACACAATATGGAAATTGATACGATTTTGATGGCTGCCAAGGCCGTTCTAAAAATTGGCATTTTGTAAAATTATTAACATTTTGATTTGCAAAACATCCTATGTCATTCTTTAAAAATTTTGTTAATGCTTTTATTCGATTCTAGTCTAGACAACATATTTACCTCCTGTTTTGTACAAATACATGTGTTTGAAACTAAAAACATTTGAACTGCAAATATTTAAATTTATATTTTTTTAAATTCTCGGAGGGGGCCATGGCCCCCATGGCCCCCTCCCTGGATCCGCCCTTGAATGTCTCTAAAATGGCCCGGCGATTTCTAGCAACCATTAGATCCCTCAAAGAAAGACTTGGAGTAATAACGCGGCACCGGTCAGCGGTCACTTGGGCTACTTTTTAATTCTTTTTGTGTGTGGCAGTTGCGTGTTGGCTCGCGACGAGGAGGCGCCAACTTTTCATTATGTTCTTGATTAAAGCGGCACTTAGAGGGACTCCGAACAGATACGTCATTTCTTTCCGGCGAGCTCACAAAAAACAACCGACGAAAACAACAAAAAAATTTATGAAAATGTCACAAGGCTCTAGTAGAGCTTAATTTGATTGAAGTTTTTTTTTTGTAAAAAAGTATTTAATTAAACTCGAGTTTCGTGATGAACTCATGTCGTAATAACCGTCTTCTAATATAAAAAAAAGCGTTGAATTCAGTTCATAGCAGTCGGAATATATCTTATCATGTAGGTAATAGTCATCAATCATAATATAGAAACATGTGTACAAGAAAAACTACATATTATAAAAGGGGGAGTCATTGAATTTAGCACTTTTGAGAAGATCAGGAATAATACTGAAATTATGTTGTTTTTACAGCTTACAAGCTTTAAAACATACCATTATTAATTAATCTAATCTAATTCTTCTAAAAATACCATAATGGAAAATTCCAATGAAACATCAGCCAAAAGACATAAAAAAGATAAACCCAAACTACATAAAAGACACAAACAATAACTTATTATGCATTCTTCTTCTTTAAGTACCGTGCCCAAATTTTTAGGCGTGGGTAGCTTCCATAACTATTTGCCGATATCGTTCTCGATCTTGTGCGGCATGTAATAATTGATCTGCTGATAAGCCAGTCCATTGACGAAGGTTTCGGAGCCATGAATATTTCTTTCGACCAATTCCTCTTTTTCCGTCGATCTTTCCATTGAGTATTAACTGCAGCATCATGTATCTGCTACCTCTCATTTTATGCCCCAGATATTCAAGTTTTCTCTTTTTTATCATCTTCATTAAATCACCTTCGCCTTGACCTGCTCTGTTTAAGACTTCTCTGTTTGAAATGCGTTGAACCCAAGATATTCTGAGCATTCTACGATACGACCACATCTCAAAGGCTTCTAATTTGTTCATCATGTTAACCTTCATGATCCATGTTTCACATCCATATAGTAATACAGGATACACATAACATTTTAGGAACTTGATTCTTAGTTGTAAGTTCAGCTGAGAGTTGCTCAGAATAGATCTAATTCTTAAGCATTCTAATTCTTATTATGCATTGAGTTCCCTTAATTTTAATAACTGGCGTGTTTACTGGGTTGGATTTGTCCTTATGTGGTTTAAGTTTCATATCAGCTAATATGTTGTTGTTTCAACAATTTTTTCTTTAAATTTGGACCTATTCAGGGGGGGGGGGGATTTCCCTTTTTTTTCCCTCACTGTAGATCCGCCACTGATCGTTATTGTGATTTTAGTATATACGCATACATATTTGAGAGTATCCACTTTCTTATGTTATTTAGCCACAATCTTTTTATATTTGTTACTTCCTTGCAACTTTTAATTTGTATTATTATTAGGATTATTCCTTTATAAACCTGTATAAACCTGTATATAAATTTAGGCTTTAAAACATACATAAAAATATTTTTAATTTGAACAAAATATTAATAAAGATCTTTCTTTGTTTCAGGACCATCCCAGTCTTAGAGGGACTCCGCTGGCAATGCTAGCAGCTCAGTGCAATAAGCTCTCGAGCAAATCCCCTCCCCCATTAGCCGACGCAGCAGTAGGAAAAGGTTTTCATCCTTGGAAGAAGAGTCCACAAGGAGCTCCATCTCCAGGCAGTACCTGCGTTTCATCGTCTAGTTCTTTATCATCACAGAGATCATCTGCATCTAATCCAACGTACTCGAGATCAGTAATGACTTCTTGCTCGAGCGTTCCCACAACTGCTTCCTATGGAAGTGATCTGTATTTCCCTGGTGCTACTACTCAACCAGCTGTAGCGGATAATTCGCACGTCCACCACCATCAGAGTTCGTTGTTAGGTAAAGTAGAGGGTGCTGCTACTGCTCATCACGCAGCGTTAGGATCAGTATATTCCAGACATCCATACGAAACCTGGCCTTTTAATACGATGTCTAGTGCAACACACCATACCGGAATAAAAAGTGATTCGGTAGCTTCGGCAAACGCATGGTGGGATGTTCACTCAACAGCAGGCAGTTGGTTAGATATGAGTGGTGCAGCTGGAATGCATGCACAAATGGCAGCTGCCAACTACTCCCCAGATTATTCTAGTTTAACTCATTCTTTGGCTGCATCTAATCACTTATTATCTTCTGGACAACATCTTTTACAAGATACGTATAAATCAATGTTACCTGGTGCTCAATCCGTAGGAGCTTCATTTGGTTTGCATGCACCTGGTTCGACACCTTCACCAACAGGTGGTACTGGCGGTTTACCTCCTCAAGTACCATCTCCTAGGTCTCAAAGAAGGTATACAGGAAGAGCAACGTGCGACTGTCCAAATTGTCAGGAAGCCGAAAGACTAGGTCCAGCTGGTGTTCATCTAAGAAAAAAGAATATCCATAGTTGCCACATACCAGGTTGTGGAAAGGTATATGGTAAGACGTCTCATCTAAAAGCACACTTGAGGTGGCACACTGGCGAACGACCTTTCGTATGTAATTGGCTGTTCTGCGGAAAGAGGTTTACACGGTCTGATGAGCTGCAAAGGCATTTAAGAACACACACAGGAGAAAAAAGGTTCGCTTGTCCTGTATGCAACAAACGATTCATGAGATCTGATCATCTAGCCAAACATGTGAAAACTCATAATGGTAACGGTAAAAAAGGTAGTTCAGATAGTTGTAGTGATTCAGAAGAAAATAGTCAAAGTGATTTAACGAATAACGTAAACTCACCTGCTTCAATGAACCAAACTCCACCGCCTCCAACAAACATGGGGTTGGACATGGTAACGGGGTTGGATGTTAAGCCACCGGGATTAGTTTGAGGCAGGTGGGGCCCTACGCTGTTGTACCCCAGTTATCCCCGCTAGCGTGCGGCCCCCCAAAAGTGATATTGTTATAAAGTTTTGTAAATAAAATTCTGTGAATGGAAAACATTTATAACGACAGTGCTGGCCATTGCTTTGTAAAAATTGATACTAACTTAATTTCTGGTATACAGCTGATTGTTTTAGCTTTCTTTGATCTGTCTACTTTGGTTTGATAGTAACGGTGAATAGTGTAGAGTACGAAGTATTAAATAGTTCGTGGATGTAATTGTGAACTGAAGAAAACAATTATCTATCGTATTCATATTTTTCATCGGCATATCATCATTCTGATTTTAGTAAAGCTTTTTAAATCTTTGTTAAAAGATCTTGGCTATCCTACAAAATAGTGGAACGTGTACATAGCCTCGAATGAAACTCCACGGCAGAGCCTATTTTACTTCGAATCAGGCCCGAGGCACTACACAATGCTCGGTCCCCTAAATATAATTTAATAATAATAATAACTTTTTTAAATGTATTAATTATTTAATAGAAATATAGTTGCACAAGAAAATAAAATTTTTATTAACAATAAATAAAATTTATACTTAAATAATTAAACATTGTTTAAACTTTTTACGCGCAAACTTGCGGCTTCAATGCTATTTAAATGCATTCGTTTTTTTCGAAGCCTGAGAAAACTAATAAGTATTTTTGAAAAATTTAAACGCAGCAGAATGAAAGATTACGTCCGAGGGCCGAAAGTCCCTGAAATCTTCGATAATGTTTATTTTAATAAGTTACAGGGGTGAAAAAAAGAAGAGAAAATTGAGTGGGATTTTTAATTTTAAATATGTATCTTATTCAAAAGAAACTTTTTATTTATTCAAGGGACATTCGGCCCTAGATAATAATGTAATCTTTCATTCTGCGTCTAAATTTTTAAAAAATATTTATTAGTTTTTTGAGGATTCGAAAAAATTAATGCATTTAAAGAGCATTGAAATTATCAGAGCATTGAGGTTATCATTTTTATCATTTCCTGTTCGTAATATGAAAGAATTTTGAAAATTTGTTTTGTTATTGTAATAAACATGTTTTGTTTGGTGATCTTTCCGGGCCCCATTCAAATACGGGCCCTAGGCAGGTGTCTCACGGGCCTAGTGGTAAAATGGGCCCTGCTCCACGAAACAAAATATTGGTGTTTCGCATTGTTGCCATTTGTCATTCTCAAGAATATGTTATATGTAATATACTTCTGTTAATTTTTCTTCTTTATGGGAACAAACGCTCTGACCTTCAGCACTTATCCATTCCCATACGTTGACCGATAATCCTCCACTATTTATTAAATGATGAGTATAGGTACCGTTCATCAAACCTGTGATTTCTCGGCCTATAAACTCTTATTCGACCATTGCTATATGATTGAAACACTTTTTCATCGGAAAATGTAACTTTCAACCAAAAGTTGTCTTCACGACTTATGAATTCATTACAAAATGCAACTAATCTCCTCTTGAGATCCTCAATCAAAAAACGTTTCCATGCTGCTGCACAATTTATCAGTTTACTCGCTTTAATCCTTCTACATGCAGTGCGAATCTGCCTGTCTCTTTGCTAGCTTGTCAAGCTGTGGCAAAATGAATTTCTCTCAGATGATATACTACAATAACACCTCATATTGTTGCTCTATGTAGATCTTCGGCCTAATTGAACCACCCAACCGTGTTATAGAGTGAAAATGGCAACTGATAGTTTGAGAGTTCCGACTCTATTGCGTAATCTAATGTATGAAAGGGTAATTGCCAAAAAATTCTAACAATTAACCACAATTTATATCGAAAGAAAGAAACAATAATTATTCGTTTGTGTTTTATATCAATTAAAAAATTGCAGAATACATAAAATGCAGAATACAATAATTTAAAATGTACTTTGTACTTAAAAGCTTTCTCTATTTATACTCGTATTTGAAACATACAACAAAGGTATGTAATACAAGGACAATTACAAGGAAAATTATTTTGTTCCGTGGAAGTTCATTCGAAGCTACTAGACCTGGATCCCGCGTACCAAAAAAAAGTTGATTAATTAAATAGCAAGCTGAAAATTTGTTAATAGCTTAACGGTGTCTAGTCGGACAAACTTTGATGTATGGGAACACTGGAACAGGGGAAGTTTTAATTGTGGAACAGGTTAAAAATTACGAACGTCAGCCTACGAAAACGTTCCATGTATTTTGTTGGATAGAACTTCCAATTGATTTGTTACCATTTCATTAAACTCTCATGCAAAAATCACACTGGTGTTTATCACCAACTGAACACTTTAATGAGTGGAACACTTAAAATATGTCAAATGACAGGAATCATGTTGGTTAGTAACAGCAGTCTGATTTTTGCATGAGAGTTTAATGAAAGGGTACAAATCAATTGGATGTTCTGTCCGACAAAATACATGGGACGTTTTCGTAACCTAACGTTTCAAATTTTTAAACTGTTTTACAATTAAAACTTCCCCTGTTCCAGTGTTCCCGTACATCAAAGTTTGTCCGACTAGACACCGTTAAGCTATTAACAAATTTTCAGCTTGTTATTAATCAACTTTTTTTTTCATACGCGGGATCCAGGTCTATACGCATAATATGTTCACATTGCACTATTTTGTATTGTAGTCAAGATTTTTCATAAAATGATTATAACAGATATAATTTCTGTATAAAGCTATCTTAACATATTTCAACAAAGTTTTAACAGCAGCAGTAATTTTTTTAAATGTAATTTTCTATCCGTACTGTTTAAAAGTAACGATTTGATATACTTAGTCCGAAAAAATTAAGCTATTACTAACCTGCGAGTTTTTAACCAAATGACGTTTCAAATTTTTGAAAATCATTTAAAGATTCCAATTGACTTGTAAAATACTAATTTGCAATAAGTAACGGGTAATTGCATTTTTTTTTGGTTTTGAAAGGACTAGAGGTGCAACTAGTGATACATTTCTGGAGTCGTCTTTACACATTAGTTATAAAACAATGTTTGCCACTTTTAAACAACGTTTTAAAATACCTCTTCAGGATTTTTTGCAGGGTATCATAATACAGACTGTTCGGTTTTTGATTAGATATAAGGCACTGGTGGAAACTCTAAATTCGCTAAAACATTGCTGTCTAATTGTATACATATTTTATTTGTTAAAGATGTTCAAAATTTATCAACTCGTTCCGCTAGTAATAATATTTTATTAAAATCACTTTATCAATTTTTCTATTTTCTCGATTTATTATTTTTTATTTCATAGTAGGTAGGTATATGTATAAATAATTGTAATCACTGAATACATGGTTAGTGAAAAATAATCCTATTAACTAAATCATTGAATTAGCTAAGCGATTATGCAAGTAACGATTATCCAAGTATTTTCAAAAACTAAACGAAATAGCCATCTCTATTTTGCTTGTAAAATTGATACTCTGTCGTTGATAACTAATTACAACTATAATGTTGTATGTTGTGTACAACTACACTTGCTAATGTTTACGTCTAGCGCGCAGTGTTGCCATTTAAAGGGTGTATATCTAATTTAAATCCAAACAGTCTAGTAATACAATCCAAACAGTCTAGTAAACAATATAGTAAACAAAGTGTTTGATTTTACAATTGAATGACTGACGCTGTCCCTAAAGAACTATTACTATGTGCTTATGTTATTGTAAATATTAAATATAAAAATTTATGTGTAAGTATATGGTGAATGAGAAACGTGTTTTATAAATGTCACATATCAAGTTTAACTTCTTTCGTAATATTTTCTTTTAAAAATCTAGATTTTCTTTGAAAGCGGTGAGAAAACTTTTAAAATGCTTTTATAATGTATGTTAACTATAAAACCAATTTTGTTAGATATTTCATTTTTTTAAGTTCTTCCAAGATATCCCTGATCTTCGTTCTACATCTTATCTCGGTGTTTCTGACCTTGTCTCTCAGCGATATTCTAAGCATAATTCGTTCCATTTTTTTGCGTTGTTTCTAGTTTTTAGCAGATTTTCTAGTAAGGGCTACGGTCTCTAGGCCATAGGTTCAAACTGGTAGTGTGCATGGTGTTATAAACCTTTTTCTTTAAGTCTATGGGAATAAACGTGCTTTTAAAAGACGTGGAAAGTCGTGTTCTTTTAATTTCAGCATCTTGATTTGGTTATCCCAGCTAGATGGCATGGCCCAGATATACATATTGTTCAACATTTTTCTATGGTATGGCTTTGTATTGTTATATTTGTCTGGTCTCTGGTCCTCGGTTATTATTTTTGTTTTACTGTAGGTAGTCCATTTTTAAGCCTACCGCCCCGGAAACTTCATTTAATTGTTGTAACATTTCATTTAATTCTTGAGTATTATCTTCTATTATTAAGATCTGCAAATCTCAAATAGTTTAAGTATGACCCGTCGATGTTTATACTCTAGTTATTCCTCTAATTTGTTAAAAATATCTTCTAGCGCAAGGGTGAAAAGTTTGGGAGAAATGGTGTCTCCTTGTCTCACTCCCATTGTAGATTTATGGGAAAACAATGCCAGATATTTGTAAATGTCTATCTCTAAGTTGTGATAATATTAAAATTGTAATCACGCATTGTTAGCAATAGTTATCTGCATAAATAAGATTTCTGTTACATTCATCTTCAAAAACTGACATAAAGTCATAGTGCTTGTATTGTACGTTATTTTTGTGTATACAAAGAAATTAGCAGTAACTGTAATTAGCTTCATTTTCAAAAGTTATAATAAAATTTTTCTCACCTTAGCGAAACGGTTTCGTACACAAATGTTTCTCTTTGCCAAAGAGTCTGTATTTTCTGTAAATTGTAAACTATATCTGTAAATTATTGTCTAAGAGCTTTTGTGAACACGTTGAGTATAAAAATATAATTCTAAATCTGGAAAAATCTTTTTATTTTATTGATATAACTCTTCATGTGAATCCTTATGAACACTACTTCCTAGAACTTGGTGAAATCATGGATATGATGGATGAGAGACGTAAGAAATAACAGAAGTTTACAAAAACATAAGAATAAAAATTCGAGAAGCCAAAGAAAAATGGTTTTCTAACGAATGTAGGGAAGAAGAACAATACGCAAGTAAATTCGACAATTACAATATGCAAACACAATAAAAACAATGACAAAACAAGAATCAATTCAATACGTCATCCAACGGCATTAAAGATAGCGATGCAAAACTTATCTCGGAGCCATCAAGGATCTTAAAGACATGGAAATCCTAGAATAGAATTGTTTGGATCGGACAGGAATGAGAATTATCTGCATGGAAAAAGAGAAACAGGAACTTATATCCTTAAGTCAGAGATATAAGATGCCAATGAAGCAATAAAAACCAAAATTCAGCATGTCCGGACAATGTACACTGCAAAATACTAAAGATACTGTGTAAATCACACAAACAATTCCTTGATAATCTAGTTGCACTTTTTAACAACATATATAATAGCGGAAAAATCACGAAGGACTGGCTACAGTCGACAATTATTACAATCCCGAAGAAACCAAACGCCCAATTGGTAACTACCGACTTATAAGTTTGATAAATCATATCACTAAAACAAGTAAATTTAATGAACAATTTTTTCTTGGTAAAAGGTATATTTATTTAAAAAGCCCATAAAAGGGCTACAAATATTAAAACAAAACGTTTTCGCTCTGTAACAAGAGCATCATATCAGTGTTACAAGAACATGCTAGGGCATCCAAAAATACTAAGGTTAAAACCTTTTAAAAATAGACTAAATGTCTTACATAAATGGAAACATAGTATTTTATATTTTATGTTTCCATTTAGTCTATTTTTAAAAGGTTTTAACCTTAGTATTTTTGGGTGGCTTAGCATGTTCTTGTAACACCGATGATGCTGTTGTTACAGAGCGAAAACGTTTTGTTTTAATATTTGTAGCCCTTTTATGGACTTTTTAAATAAATATACTTTTACCGAGAAAAAATTTTTAATTAAATTTACTTGTAATTAATACAGCCAGCTACAGGAAATTCTTCCTTGTGATATCACTAAAACGTTTACCAAGATCAGTTTGGCTTCCGGAAAACTCTTAGAACTAGAGAAGCAGTTTTCACTGTCCAGATGCTTATACAGCGGCGTATATATGTTAATAAGGAGGCGTATTTGTGAGCGGCGTATTTGTGATTTGTGGATTTTAGACAAGTATTTGACACTCAATATTTCTATGCGGAGCAGAGACTTGGACTCTTCGCGCATGCGAGCGCCAAAAAATTTATGCCTTTGAGATGTGGTGCTGGAGAAGAATGCTGCGCATACCTTGGACAGCTCATAGGACAAACGTTTCCATTCTCAACGAATTCAAGATAAAAAAAGCTGTCCACAATATGTCTGCAACGACTACTGCAATTCTTTGGTCACGTGGTTCGCAGAGGTGACGACAGTTTAGAGAGATTAATTGTTTCTGGAAACGTTCCGGGGAGATGATCAAGAGGACGATCACCAACTAGATGGTCTGACCAAATAAAGCATTCAGCTGGAAACTCATTCTGCGAAGCTCTTAGAGCAGCTGAAGATAGAGACCAATGGAGAAACATTTTTAGGAATATTGGAAGAAATCAGTGGCGTAACAAACTCCGTCGGGGCCCCCCCGCAGAATTTGAAATGTGGCCCCTTTTAACCCGGGAGCAGTCGCGCCGTTAGAAAAAATCCAACTTTTTATCATTTTCCGTGATGACTTAATGAAAAATTTTGCACCATAACTTACCACTTGTAAGTGCCTCGAAGAAGATTGTAGTAATCCGTAGGATTTTTTTTAATTTTTTAATGTCATTTTTATTTTTTTTTGTGGAATTTATGGCTTTGGTGGGAACCAATTAGTTTTAAAATTGTTAGAAATAGAAATTTTTAAAATAACAAGCAAACAAAAATATTATAAAATTGAACTTTGTTTTAAATTCGTATTGTTAGATTTTGTTCTACGCGCGACTGCTTACGTGACAGAAGTGAGCGCGACTGCTCCCGCGTTAAACAATTACTAAATACGACTTATTTAACAAAAACTTTTTTGTGTTAGCGTTATCATTCACTGTTCATAACAACTTACATTTCTCATCTTTATTGGTATACAGACCCATTCCAAATAAACAACTTCTTTTGTTGTTTTCTGTACAACTTACCTACAATACATTTAATAACCAGCTTTAAAAATAGTAAATGTTAAAACAATTCTTTCTTGATTTCTTATACAGTGTGTTTACGTAGCTTGGAACCTATGGGAAACTTTTTTATTACATATCTATATTACGAAAAAAAAATTCTTCATAAAAGGCTCTGCATGGTATAAAACTTAAGTTACAGTAATCAGATATTAAATTTTATTGATTTTATACGAGGTATATCAAAAAATATTAATTTCGCTCAATAGTACCTATACCACCTTTATATTTTACAATATTGAAAAATTTTATTATAACAAGTTGTTCGCAATTAAAAACTATGTTTAAATATGCAATTATATCATTCCAGTTGAAATATTATGAACTATAAAGGTACTTAACTCTTAGAGAGAAATTCATATTTTTCGACATACATCGTATAAAGCTGGTAAAATGTGATATTACGATTGAATCTTCGTTTTGAGATAATGCAGAGCTTTTTATAAAGAATCTGATATGATATTTTCAATGATATTTTTCGTAAAATTAAAAAATAAATAATTAAATAGTTATTATAATTGTAATAAAATGATGTTGGTTATCGGTAATTTGAGAAATATTTGGAAAAATAAATTTTTTATTTACAAGGATGTAATTACATATTAAAATTAAAATCGTATATTGTTAAATATAAAAGTATTTTATCCTTGAGTTAAATTCCTATTTTTTGACTTACCTCGTATAAAATTGATAAGCTTTGATATCTGATGGTTTATCTGGTTTATTTTGTATCTCAGATTTAAGACCATTCAGAGCATTTCATAAAGAATAACTTTATTCGTAAAATTGATAATAAAAATGTTTCCCATATGGTTCGAAGCCACGCAGACATACTGTATAAGTGCTCAAAAAAATTTATTTTGAATTTTAAAATTGTAATGTCTGACAGGGCCGTAACTACCATTGGGGCAATCGGGACAGTGCCTCGGGGCCCCCGGCGAAGGGTGCCCCGCGATTGTAATCGCGTTATACTGCCTATAGGCAATATAACGCGATTAAAAACCTACATTATAGCCGAAGAATGTAAATAACATTATATGTAGTATATTTTTTATAAAAACAGAAAAGAATTTTTTTTGTGTTGGTCATGGTCAACTAAAATAGCAATATGTACGTAGGTACAGGAAACTTCAGTCATGGAGTACATTAAAATGCGTTTTCAAGTGGTTAAATATCAATTTTCCCGGACTCCTTCTGCTGGGTGATTAACTTCAGACCCCCGGTAGGGGGCCCCAGATCACGTTTGGCCCGGGGCCCCCAGCATCGTACTTATGGCCCTGATTTAATGACATATTCGAATTCAGCATAATCAAAAAGCAAATAGAAACATTTTTGAACAAAGTAAAATGATGAATTCACCGATATCTTTTAAAATTATTTAATATAAAACAGTATTATTGTTTAAAGAATTAATAAACAATTAGAGGCATCTGTGAGTAGAACTTTTCACTTTAAGATAAGATATATAAACTAACAAAAAATGTTTTAGAAAAATATAAGCTTGTTTGATTTTTTCCGAAACCGAAACAATGCAAGTTTTTCTACATTGACTTCCCTAAAGCGTAAGTGTTATAATTTCCTTATCTTACCGTTTATCTGTTGAGAGATTGTCCAATGATTACACAAGAAAAGTCGTCAATAATTGTTAAATAAATGCGTACCAAACTGATGCAACTATAACCGTAAAACAACACAAACATAAATAACATTCAGCAAACAACCAATATGAAATTACTGGCGATAATATTGTATCGAAATACTAAAAGTAGGCAAAGAACAGAGAGAAAGAAAACCCATTTTTAGATTTAAAAATATTGTTCTTAAATGCAGCAAATTGCAACTCTAATATTTTTCAATAGTCACGTACAAAGCATTATATAGTATATTGTCGCTGCCATAAAATTTCGGTAGGCCGGAAGGGATTAAGTTTCTAGATATTTGGTCTATTGAATAAAAAAAGTATTTGCTTTTACTTAGAAATAAACTCCTGGACAAAATTAACGCACCACTTTAATTAATCTAAATATTTACAATATGAACACAAAATAAAACTAAGTTACATTGAAATAATAATAAACACCTACAAATAAGTCCAACATGACTTTATCATGACCTTAATTTGCCTTATTGTTTCGTTAAAAAATTGTTTTTGCCGGAAATGCGTAAATAAGCTAGCATAACTCCAAATTGCAAAAAGAAAAAAAATCAGTAAAGTAACACAATAAAATGCATCTGGGTCAACACTAATACCGTATAGGCCCTCCTCTACTTTTTATGACTGCATTTATGCGTCGAGGCATGCTTGATATCAAAGGTTCAACAATAGCTTGCGGAATATTCTCCCTTTCTTCAATAACCGCCTCAATGAGTTGGTTGTGATTGGCAATAGGGGGTCTACGACTTCGAATCATTTTTTTAAATAGTCCACTAGATGCTCTATAGGATTCATGTCCGGACTGTTAGGTGGCCATTCTAACAATGGAATATCAACATCATTTAGGTAGCCAATAATCTGTCGAGCCACATGAGGACGAGCGTTGTCTTGCCTGAATAAAAAATTAGGTCCAAGAAACGAAGCAAAACGCATTACATGTTCGACAATAATGTTGTCTAAGTAATAATGGGCATTCATAGACCTCGTACGTATAGGGACCAACTCCGTACGAGCTTCAAAACAAATTCCCACCCAAAACATTTTAGAGCCACCACCAGAAGGTACTTTAGGAGACATATTGCAGCTGGCAAACTTTTCTTCTCGACTTCGCCAGACACGCTCACGACCATCTGGAGCTTTTAGGCTTATTCTAGTCTCATCGGAGAAAAGACCTCGTTTCCAATCATCGATGGTAGAATTTTGATGCAATCTTACAAAATTCAATCTCTGAACCCTGTGTTCTCTGGTAAGCAAGGGTTTTTGGGCCGGTTTCCTGTTGCTCAATTTTGCTTCATGTAAACATCTTTTAACTGTTCGAGACGATATCGGTACATTTCGAACATCTGCTAGTTCATTTTTTAGCAAATTGCTGGTGACTCCCATCTCTGAGAGAGCACGTTGTCTCAAAAAACGATCATCAATTTGATTAGTGCAACGTTTTCGCCCTTGCCCTGGTCTTCGATGGTACGACCCTGTTTCATTATTTCATTATATCGCCTCACCTTGCCACTGATGCTGGAATGATGTCTTCCTAACAAACCTGCAACGTAACGTATCGCATTGAATATCCTTCATCTAGGAGAGTCGATGCTCGCACTGCCTCCCCCATTGACAAATTATGCAAATGAACTTCCAAACATGCATGTGATGAAAAATATCACAATAAAAAGCTTGTTTCTAACAAGCACTTTGCTTTAATCGGCACTTTTTATGAAAAGTTTAACTCACTTTTAATCTAAAACGAAGTTTAATACAAATTATTGTTAAAACAAGACTATTATTAGCTTACATAACAACTGTCACTTTTAAAGAAGGTCCATAGGCAACTTGTCGTACAGTAAATTATCAATAAATAAAGATTACTGAGAGAAATATGAGTGGTGCGTTAATTTTGTCCAGGAGTTTATTTAAGTATTTACTTAATAGTACTTGAATAAAGTCATTTCTTTAATGCTTTATTTAATAATTATTAAGTAAATACTTAAATACGAGGAAGTAAAAGCAAATACTTCTTTTTATTCAATAGACCCATTATGAGATGATTCACTTGGCAAATACGTCTAGTTAGAAATTTTTACGTTTTTAAATTTAAACAGACAACGTAAAAATAATATAACAATAACAGATTTTTACATAATATCAGATGACAAGATGGGGTCCTCAAGCGATTGGGGCCCCCCGCAAGCTTCATGCTGCGGGGCCCTCTGTTACGCCCCTAGAAGAAATCACGATCCTCAGTAATGGGGAAACGACAAGAGAGAGAGATTTGACACTAGATATCCTACGAAATACAGATATTGACGATAAGGGAAAACCTATACTGGGATCAAGCAGGAAGATCAAAAATGGGTAATCCACTTACTGAAAGTATGGAGATTAAAAGAGATGTCCGATAGGGGTGTATCTTATCCCCGCCCTTCTTTAATATTTACTCAGAAAAGATATTTAAAAAATGTATGGAAAATGCAACAGAGGACATAAAAATAAACGGTGAATTAACGTACAAGATAAGATATGCCGATGCAGTAGCATAGATAAACTACAACTGGCAATAGAAAGGGTATATTTAAATAGCAGGGATGGGCAAACTTTTTTTGATAAGGGCCACAAAATGTTTTTGGTCTGTTACCGAGGGCCGCAATATTTGTTACCTTAACATGTTCGAATCTTTAACTTTTTACTAATTTTGTGTAAGAGGGGGTACGGTTTGAAATCAAAATTTCAAGCACATTCTTGTGAATTTTGTTTGAGATTATGGTAGACTTATTCTATTTTTAAATTAAATAAACATACATAATATATTCAGTACAATTCAAAGAATATTCATAAAAAATTTCAAGACCAAATATTGAAAACTAGCCAAAGGTGACAAATTTTTACAGACACCCCAAAAATTGATTTTGCAGTAGACATCAGAACTCGTCATTAGATCATATGAAACAAAACAATTCAAAAATATTTTATTATCTTATGAGTTTCTCGAGAAAACGCTGTCGAGTTTTTTAGTTTTAACGATTTTTGAGTTTTTGATATCACTCAGAAGTCAAAATACCGAAATTTTTTGTAAACAGGAAAGAAAATCAACATATTTATTATCCTTAAACAAAATATAAGCATAAAACAAAAAATATCTCGACAGCGTTACCTCGTGAAATGTCTAAAGAATATCTATGAAAAATTTCAGGTGGATCTGTAAAGTAGATTTTAAGTTACAATGTCCACCGCCTTTGAAAAAAGCAATTTTGATAAAAACGCGTTTGTTTTAAGTTTTGACAAATTTTATTTTCAATTTTTTTTGTCTGTCAAAGCGTAAAGTGATGCACACCGGAATATGTTTTTGAATCGCGGAGTAATTTACAAAAGAAAAGTGAACAGCTGTTGAACGTTTCTCACTAGGCTCAAGCTGCTGCAAAGCAAGTCGAAGATAGTGATATTAGACAAACTGTATTTCCGGAAATTTTACTCCTGTCAAACTGAAAAAAAGTCAAAATTTTCGAACCATTCCCTCCACCTAAATAACATTCGCACTTAAGCAGGCTATTTTCCTCAAAATATGATATGTTTATTTATTTTTTTTCTACTTCTTTTCTTTATATTCCTATTTCTTTTTTTAATAATACTGTTCTGAAGTTATTTCCTTGTGGAGTCTTTTGCAATTTACTATTTTATTTGGGAATAAACCACAATTTAAGTTTGATATTCAATTTATTTGACGTTTCGATTTCCACTTGGGAAATCGTTATCAAAATATAAAACATTAATAAATTAAGCATTTATTTAATGCGCCGTGTGGCGTGAATTCCGTGTGGTGGGATAAAAATATATCCAGAACTACAAAATTAAGAATAGGGAAGACATTTGTGGAATCGGTACTCATGTATGGAAGCGAAGTCTGGACATTAACAGCAGAGTCCAGAAGAAGGATCAATGCTGTGGAAATGGACTACATACGTAGAAGCGCTGGAATCTCCCGATTGGACAGAATACGTAACGAAGAAATAAGAAGAAGGATGCAGGCACACGATACAGCGGTAGACAGGCTCGAGAGAAGAAGCCTAAAATGGTTCGGTCACTTACTTAGAATGGACGACCAACGATGGCCAAAGAAACTCCTGAAATGGAAACCCCCAGGTAGGAAGAAAAGGGGAAGACCAAGACTATCCTGGAATGACACGATAAGGAAGGCCATGGAACACCGAGATTTGGAAGAGGAAGATGCCCAGGATAGAAATAGATGGCGGTTAGGTGTGGGGATGCGGCGTCAGCCGATATGACACCCCGGATATATATATATTTATTTAATTAGTTCAATTTAATGTTTTATAATTGTGGAAATCGAAACTTCAAATAAATTTAATTTCAAACGTAAATTGTGGCTTATTCCCATATAATAGTTATTTATGATATAAGTGTTAAAAGTACACGTTTAAGGCACGCATGTGAAAGTTTGCAGAATGAGCGATATCGAGTTCTGCAATTCACATGAGTGCCTTAAAAATGTACTTTTTAACACGCATATCATACAATATTTTTTCTACAAACGTAATTACAGGACAATATCTATAAAAACTTTTACTTGAACGTGACTGACATTCCACTTTTATATTTTTTTGACATTACATCAAAATTGTCTATACGGTCAATACGAACTGCAGTCCTTTAATAGTATATTAAGTATGGAGAACGGTAAGGGTTTTATACTGATCGAAGACAATTGCTTGGAGGAGGAGCGGAGCGACGACTCCAATTATTGTCTGAGATCGGTTACCCTTAACGTTCGACATGCTTATAACCTTTTTTGCACGATTGATACCATTATAAATTATAAAATTAAACATTTTCGTCATATTGACTAGTTTCATTCATTTTATCAAGATAGATACTTTGGTTGTTAGGTAGTAACTAGGGTGCATAACAACAATGGAGAATTGAGTTTTTATTTAGTTGTCAATAATTTTAAGTACAATTTTGATTATTATAAATTAAAATATGAGCGAAAGTGAATTTGAAGAAATTGAACGGGCTTGGGAAGAAGGGAGTTCCGCAATTATTCCCGAAAAATCCAAAATCCGTTATCAAAATACCTACCAAAGTTTTAAACAATGGTGCGAAGGCAAGAATTTAAGAATCGAAGAAAAGACTCTATTGGCATATTTCGTTCAAAGACATATGCAGTTGAAAGCTCCTGGAAGCCTCTGGGCAGAATATTCAATGATTAAATCCACCGTTTTTCTTTATGATGGCATTGATATTTCCAAGTTTTCAACTTTGATCGCGTATTTGAAGAGAAAAAATGTTGGATACTACTAATGTATGCGATTCTGCAGGAGTTTCTGTTAGAAGTGAAACCACAGCCCAAACAAGTGGGATTTCATTAAATAATTTAACAAATTGTACCATAAGTTTCAATATTAATAAATAATTCGTTAGTTTTCTTTATTCTTTCAAAAAATAAATTAAAATTAAGAGATTTTTTAACTCGACGGTAAGTGAATTACTTACCGTCGAGTTGGAGTACTTACCGTCGAGTTGGATTACTTACCGTCGAGTTGCTAGTAAATGTCACCTACTGACGTAAAATCTGTCACGGTAAACAGTCAAAAATGATCAATCGTGCAAAAAAATATTTTAAAGCACTAGTGCCTTAAAGTAGCATTTTCAGCGCTCGTATGAAGTGCTAAAAATTGCATTTTTAACACGGTTGTAGAAAAAATATATAATAAATTCTATTTTCACATTGCTTTTAGTTACTTATACAGGGTGTCCCGGAAAATAGTGCGTTCCTTTAAGGTATTGAGAGAATACACAATTTGGAACAAAAAAGTCCTATACCATTTTTTTCTAAAGTTAACCGTTTCCAAAAAAAAGTTAACATTGTTTTCCATATACCTGTATTTTAATGTTTGGAAATTTTAATAAACTGGCAACATCGTACGCACTACGGAATAATAACAGATAATAAAAACTCGTTTGTGATTGTGATTAACAGTATTTAAAATAATCCAACCTAATAGTAGGTAATACTTATGTATTTACGATTTGTTTACTAAAATTATTTTCTTTTGAAATGTACTGAAATACCTATTGCATAATTTTAAACGAATTACACATCTTTTAACTGAACTAGTATTATGTATTTAGTAAGGTTTAAATGGGTTGAATGCTGAGTATTGCTGAGGGCTTTAACTGAATTACATAGTTTTAATAGTTTACAGTGGAACATAAATACACAAGATAATGTCTCAGTAATTTGTTTACTTGTGAACTGAAATAACTAAGTTGTACTTACTTGAAAATAATTATTATACCGAATAGATGTTTCAAGTAACCTTTCACAAACACCATTCATAGGTTATAACATAATAGGTAATACACTCACTATTCGAAAACATTTTCGGCATTGACACTAAACAGGATTCTTTAAAACTATCTGTTTACTAGCTATGTATCTTCTATCTATTTACATGGGACTGTCTATGCTTAAATTTGCGTACCGCACATAGTTGTCAGATTTAAATTTACATACCAAAATACATTTTAATTTTTTGGTCAAACGGTTGCATTTAGAAAAAAATGTTATAAGAGTTTTTTGTTCTACATGGTGCCTTCTACCTATACCTTTAAGGAACGCACTATTTTTCGGGACACCCTGTATATTTCAAGAGAATTTCCGTGCTTAAATAGATGCAAACGTCATTTAAATAAAAATTAACCAAGTTATAAATTTGAAAAAATCTTAAATTCCCTTCATTGTTTTTGTTTTCTTTGAAAGAATTAAATAATAAAAAAAATATTTATGAAACACATTATTTATTATATAAAAACTTAACAACAATATTTATTAAAATACGAAAAACGAACATTAATGGCTTTTACATAAATTTTTAGTTTATTTTTTTGTCCTCGTATGATTCTTTCTATTTCGGGTGGAAATTTTGTGGTATGTATTTATTTTAATTGTCGCTTCTGATAAGTCATCACAAATTGTGGTCCTCAATGTACTTTCAGACATTTGCAAAGATTTGTAAAATGCAAAAATATTTTATTTTTTTTTATTAAGAAAAAATCGCATCCACCTAATGGTTATTAGCGAGGGAACAATACATAATAGGTTAAACAAAAATGTGGTACAATGTAAGTATACGCTCTGAGCTTCGCTGGTGTCGCTTCTGGCGGATTACCAATTCAACTTTCACCGGTAATTTTTAAATTTATTATTTAATTGTTATCGCTTAATATTTACAACGCAAAAAAGTAATTAAATTGTAATCGATTTTTTTAAGATTTTGCTAATCATTTTGACGTTCTATTGATAAAATATGAATTTCTTACTTCGGATACTTTCACAATTATCGTGTAGATGGCGCAGATTAGTTTATAATTACATATTACGGAACATTAAAAAAACTTAAATTCAGCATTTAAAACGAAAGTATATTTAAGGTAAAAATATATACCATAGCTTTGACCAACTAATATTTTTTATAATTATTGTTTTTAATTTTAATTTTAAATTAAACACTTTGACATTTATGTCAAATTTCCGGTAAACGTTTACAGACTTGCCACTACTGGCGCTCGCAACTTTGTAAATATCCCCTCTACGTACGAGCTCACAGCGTATAGTACAAAGGTAAGGTTACATGCATTATCTACAAAAACTTGTTAGATTTTATTGAATACACCAATTGTTTTTAAAAAGTCAATTAAATTTTTTGGTTCTTTATTATTGGCACCCAGAACTGACATATTTGACACGATATTAAAATCAATCCGTTCTTGTGTATATTTTGGCATTCAATGTTTGACAGTTAGTTGTGTGTTACACGATTCACAAATAGGTGGTTCAGATCTTGAGAACAAATATGAGTGAGTAAGCCTGGTAAGGCCTAGTCGTAGGCGGTTGAAACTGCTTACTCATAACAACTTTTATAAACTGTTTTGACTTTTTTTACTGTGTCTTTAATTTGCCTGCGTTTTGAATTTGAATTTTGCCATTCATCGAGCCAGTCATTTAACACATATTGTTTTATCAACACTTTCAAGTCATTAGGGGCACATTTTAATATCGTTTCTGAATCCGCACTAGTCACTGCATTACACGCACTTGAGTCTGCATCTTCATTTCCACTAATGCCCACGTGGGAAGGAATCCAAATGAAGTTGACTATTCTACCATTTTTGAGATAAGTGAAGGATTTGGATATATCTTTTGTACCGATGTTATCGCACTAAGCGAATCAGAAATTATCACTACTCTAGTTACTAGTTATGTTATTGTCGTTAGAAAACTCAAGTGCTCTGTAGAGAGCGAATAATTCGGCTGTGTATATACTGCAATTAGTGTTGCCCAAAATCGGTCTTGGTCTTGCAGTCTTGGTCTTGTTCTTGCGTTTTCGCAAGACCAAGACCAAGACCAAGACCGCCTAATTTTAGCAAGACTAAGACCAAGACTGGCCGTGCAAGATTTGAGCAAGAACAAGACTGACCCTGCGAGACTCCTGCGTCTTGCAGTTAGGACCGAATGTCGTTTTAGGGAGTATAGTAGTTCGGGTATATGCTTAGATGCATAGAGGCTCTATGAGACGCAAAAAAATATGTAACAAAAAATATAATAATACAGGGTGTTTCAAAAAGGTATGTCATAAATTAAATCACGCATTCTGGGGACAAAAATAAACTGATTGAATCCAACTTACCTTAGTACAAAAGGGTACACAAAAAAAGTTACAGCCCTTTGAAGTTACAAAATGAAAATCGATTTGTTTCAATATATCGAAAACTATTGGAAATTTTTATATTGAAAATGGACATGTATGATTCTTATGGCAGGAACATCTTAAAACAAAATTATAGTGAAATTTGTCCACCCCATAAAAATTTTATGGGAGTTTTGTTCCCTCAAACCCCCCCAAACTTTTGTGTAAGTTCCAATTAATTCATTATTGTGGTACCATTAGTTAAACACAACGTTTTTAAAACTTTTTTGCCTCGATAAGCCAATTTTTATCGAGATGCGACTTCTTTTTTAATATGTTTACATAAAAATTATATGGGGGTTTTGTTCCTTTAAACCCCCAAATGTCCGTGTACGTTCCAATTAAACTATTATTGTGGTACCATTAGGTAATCACAGTGTTTTTAAAACTTTTTTGCCTCTTAGTCTTTTTTTGATAAGTCACCTTTTATCGAGATGTGGCTTCTTAAAGAATGCCACATATCCATTTTCAATGAAAAATCTCAAGAGATTTCGATATATGAAAAAATATTCGATTGTCATTTTGTAACTTCAAAGGGCTGTAACTTTTTTTTGTACACTTTTGTACTAAGGTAAGTTGGATTCAATCAATTTATTTTTGTCCCCGGAATGCGTGATTTAATTTATGACATACTTTTTTGAAACACCCTGTATAATAAATCTTGTGGGCCCAAATTATAAAGACTAAACATCGTTTGTGCTGAGTGTGCGACATCGGTTAAACAAACCAAAATTTGTTGAAAAAGCGCGGCTAACTATCAAATAGCAGTCTATTTCTATTACAATGAACATAATGAACAATAAGTTTCTTTGACATTGTTTATGACACTGACACATTGTCGCGTTGTTAATCAGGAAACAGATTATGTTACCTTTTCGATATGTTTATCTTTGATAAAGGAATTTAAACCCATCATTCGACACACACAACAATAACCTACTTAGGGTATTGGATAGTAACGAGTATAAAAGAATCTTTGTATTAATTCTTGGTTCTTGGTCAAAAAAATTAATATAAAGGTAAAGTAAAGTCAAAGAAATTGCGTACTGTTCTGTAATTTAATTTGAATTGTATTTTACTTTTTAGTTAAATAAATGGCAAATTGTATAACTCTATTATTCCATTTCATATAAGATGAGGGTCGATCAATCCTTTTATAGACAGATAATGTTCTTTGAAATACAGTCAACTTTATGTCATTGTCATTAATTTGGTTTTTTGTATTTTAACCATGTTTTAGCATATGTAAGCTTATTAAATGCAAACGTTTATTAAGAAACAGACTGTCTCCCGTGGGCCATGGTATATAGTTTTTACATAGTTAGAGTATAGGCACGGATCGCTTAGGCTTATATTGTAGTTCATACCTTACCCAATGTCAGTTTAGATATTTATTAATTTTGTTGGTCATTACCATGGCTATGATAATTCAAGATTAAAATGTACCTACTCTGTTACAGTTTACTTATTTTAAAGGTGCCGGTGGGGGATGGCGTCTATGCGCAGTATTATAGTCGGTGTAAAGAGAGAACGTATTCGAAATAATGAAATAACAAATAATATAGAATTTGTTATTTCATGATTTTGAATACTTTTTCTCTCATAGACCGACTATAATACTGCGAATAGAAGGCGTCTTCCACCGGCACATTTAGAATCTGTGCACTGTACCTACGTTGTTCTAAGATCTAAAGTAACGCTTAAAGAATAGCAATAGGCTAATTAATGTGTAACTGCGAGACTTGCAAGACTCTTGCTGCAAGACCAAGACCAAGACCGAGAGCGCAATACCAAGACCAAGACCAAGACCAGGTGTATTGGCGCAAGACCAAGACCAAGACTGTCTAAGTCTCGTTTTGGTCTTGCATTTGGGCAACACTAACTGCAATGCGGGAAAGTCGAAATAAGTGGTACTAAAATTGCAACTCCCTCACTTGCGAGAGCTGTGTTAGTTCTTTCTTTACGAAAGCATGTAAAATGTTTTGGCGAATATGGGTTAGAATATAGTGAATCAGAACTATGGTCTGAGCCTTAACTTCAAATAGACAAAATGAATGCTGATAAGCACAAAGCAACAACCTGCTCAATAGTTAGGTATATACAACATACTAATTGACCATGTAGAATAATATGTATACTGTATACCTTGGCACCGACGAAAATACAAAATGGAAACAGGCTGCCGAAAGAAAGGCGAGAATAGAACGAGCTAGAGCAACATTTAACAATATGCAAAAGCTCCTTAATAAGCGAAGATTTGAAATAAAACGAGGAGACGCTCATTAAAAAACTAGAAGCATTCGAAATGTGGGTGTACCGATACCGATGCATCCTTATTATATCTTAGACCAAACATGTCACCAACACAGAGGTAATCCACAATCCACAAAATTAAAAAAGCCAAAGGAATCGTGAGCATAATTAAATAAAGAAAACTTTGAATATCAGGGTCACATACTGGGACACTATAAGTACGATCTACTTTAATTGATTATCCAGGGAAAATATACAGAAATCGCAAGCTAGACAGGAGAAGACACCCGTGACTCCAAAATCTGCGGAAATGATTCGGGCTCACATCAGTCGAACTATTCAGAAGTTCCATAATAGGGGAGTGAATATAGATTTTCACTTCGGAAAAAATCAATCAAGATAGAACTTTTTGTAATTTCATTAAAAAATGTTTAATAAACAACATATCAAAAAGTTCTACTCGAGGAGTGGGTGCTTCATTTTTTATTAAACAAATTAACTACGAAATTAGATGTTTTTTTTAAATAACTCCGAAAATATAAATTTTACAAAAAAACTGACTTGACTATTGAAAAATTCAGAAAATTTTACAAAAAAAAACCTTAGGTAAAGAATTTTCTAAAATTAAATCTGTATCTTCTATAAATTTTTATTTATAACGCTAAAGTCATCCTTCTCACAAACATTGGCGCACTGTAAACTAGCGTACGGCGAAGTGCACGATTGAGTTATTTTAATGTAATTTTTTTAAATAATGGATCAAATGAAATTTTACAAATTTAACCTAAAAGGAGAATAGTTATGCTATTTTATGGTTGTAATAAAAAGAAATAAAATGTATGGGCATAAGTTCGGTGAGGGCGGAAATTGAGCCTTACATGAATTTTGTTTAAAAATTATTTAAAAATGTGTAACTAATACAATTTTTCTTATAAAACCTTCAATTTTGCACAACTTACCTTTCAAGCATCGTACTAAATGATGTTTCATTCAAAAAAATCTCAAAAATTTAATTCAAATGATATGACGTCTTAAAAAATGTAAGTTTTGAAATCCTCGTAGTTTTATAGAATTACCATCACTTTAAGACGGTAGTACTCAAGTTTGAACAGACCTATTACAGTTTTATAAGTGCTTCTTTAAAGCTTAGGATGTAGTCTTTACAATGCACTAAATTATTTTACTTTAGAAATGAAATAGACTATTTTTTTTGAGAAAATTAAGAAAGATAACAAAAATGTAATAAAAAAACCGAAAATTACCAGCTAAAAAAATGTTTATATAAAGTGATCAAAACTTTTTTCTGTAACACTTACTAAAATACATTTAATAATAAACTTCAACAATAATAAATGTTCAGCAAAATTTTTTTTTAGCTCTTATACAGTATGTCTGCGTAACTTGGAAGCTTGGAACCTATTGATAACTTTTTTATTATCAGTTTTACGAAAAAAGTTATTCTTTATAAAATACTCTCCATCATATATAATCTAAGATGCAATCATCAAATATCAAATTTAATGAATTTTATACGAGGTATGTCAAAAAATATGAATTTCACTCAAGAGTAAAGTATCGTTAAATTTCACAATATCGAAAATTGTTATTAAGAAATGTTGTTTGGAATTAAAAAAATTGTTTTAGTGTTCAATTACATTCTTCTAATTAAAATATTGTGAATAATAAAGGCACTTAACTTTTAGAAAATTTCATATTTTTTACATACCTCGTATAAAATTAAAAAAGTTTAATATCTGATGGTTGTATTTTAGATTTTAGACCAGGGAGAGCATTTTATGAAGAATAACTTTTTTTCGTAAAAGTGATAATAAAATAGTTATCATAATTATTGTAATAAAATGATGATGAGTATCCGTAATTTGAGAAAAAATTGAAAAAAATTTTTCGATTAGAATAATGTAATTGTATTTTTAAACATAGTTTTTAATTTCAAACAACTTTTCATAATAGCATTTTTTGATATTCTGTAATATATATGTACTTTACTCTTTAACGAAATTCATATTTTTGACATAACTCGTATAAAATTGATAAAATTTGATATCTGCTGGTTCAGTTTTAGATTTTTGACTATCCAGAGCATTTTATAAAGAATAAATTTTTTTTCGTAAAATTGATAATAAAAAAGACATACTGTATAAGAGCTTCTGTATAAGAATTTTCAAATTGCAATGCCATATTCGGATTCAGTATAATCAAAAACAAAATAGAAACATATTTTATCAAAGAAAAATGATGAATTTAACGATATTTTTAAAATTATTAATACAAAACAATTGTTATTGTTTAAACAATTAATAAACAATTAACGGCCAAATCCTCGAGTAGAACTTTTTACTTTAACATGTATATAAACTAACAAAAAGAGTTTTAGAAAAATATAAGCTTGTTTGAATTTTTCCGAAACGATGCATGTTTTCGTTCTAATTGCACTCCCCTATAAGACTGAGAAGATTGTTAATACTAACGATCGCAGCAGACAGGGAAATGAATAAGAAGAAGAACTTCTTAACAAAACATATAATAATCGGTATTCATTATTAATAATTATTGTAAACTGGTTAATTATTTATCTGAGAAAAAGGCAGATTGTAATGCTGAAAGAAATATGTAAGAGATAATGTTAACTAAGCTACTTCGAAAACTATGATACGGAATATTTTATGTATGAGAATAATATAACACAATGAATTGTAATAAATATGGCATTTACTTACTTGTTTTTGCAGTTTAGAATTCTAGTCGGAAAATTCCTGAAATAACACTTTCTGAGCGAATACATGGAAGACAGAAGACAGCTATACATATAGTTGAGTCCCTGAATCTTTACCCATGCATCATCATTTAAAGCATACGAAATAAGTCGTTGATAAGTCGGAAATTGAAATTTACTAAACGCAACAGCAAGTGACAGATAAGCCTGGGTTTCCTAGAAAGCGGCACCGACAAACTGCGCCGTAACACTGCGATGAATTACGTCAGATTACGGTGAAAAATTCAAGGTTCTTCACTGCGGCAATGGAATGTGCAAACTCAGCAAGCGGTGGCTTCCAACGCATCCTTGGAAACCACCGCTATTATTTTGCGTGGTACAGTTTTTTATGACGTCATTCATCGCAGTGTTACGCTCGCAGTTTGTCGGTGCCGCTTTCGAGGAAACCGAGGCTTAAGCGACTTGCTGTTGCGTTTAGTAGATTTTACTTATCTTCTAGATCATAATCATTCTTTTAAGAACCAATCTTAAATTCCCCATATTCAAAATAAATGCCTTAAGCTACCTTTATTAGAATCTATCGAAACTGATAAATTAAAAAATACAGATATAATTCTGATTGACCAACTTGAGAAGAACACTTCTCAAGAATGGGACTGCCGAAACAGCTGTAGTACCTAATAATAAATTATAATAAATTTTGTGGAACTGTAGAAAACAAAAGTTTTTTGTGTTTTGTTTAGTTATACATTTTAAACCTTCCCCGTATATTTTCTACCCTGCTCCCTTCACAATAATTAACTCAAAAGCTTCTCTTTTTCCACATTTTCTTAAAAAAGTATAACATGACACACTAAATTACTGTCAGCTATCATTTTACACTCTAACACATCTTTTGACTTTTGGTATTCTAATTGGGATTCGGTAGAACGAATTAAAAAAATTCAACAAATTATAATAAATCAGTATGTGACGACTTAATGGCATCTGACTCGTTTGAGGGATGCTATCGACGATATAAATTTGGAAAAGACCATAAAATTTTTTGGAGTGAAGATTTATAGAATGTGGAATAAATTTTGTGCATATTTGAGGAAACAGAAACCGGAACTAACGTTATTTAAAAAAAAATATTTTATAATACATTCAGGGGGATAGTAAATAAACCATATAATTTCTTCTTCTTGTAGTGCCTATCCGTTTCGAATGTTGGCGACCATCATGGCAATCTGTGCTTTGTACACTGCTGCTCTAAAAAGATTTGTGGTTGTGGTGTTGAACCACGTACCTACGTAGATTTTTCAGCCAGGAAATCCTTCGCCTTCCTAGTCCTCGCTTTTCGTCTACTTTTCCTTGCAAGATTAGTTGCAGCAGTCCATATCTTTCACTGTTCCTCATGATGTGGCCAAGGTATTCGATTTTGGATGTTTTTATTGTGATTAACAGCTTTTTTCTTTTTGCATTCTCAACGAAACACCCTGATTAGTAATGTGGTCGGTATAAGATATCTTCAGGATTCAACTATAAGGCCACATTTCAAAAGCCTTAATTTTCTTGCACGTGGCGTCTGTGAGAGTCCACGACTCAACTCTGTACAACAGTATAGGAAAGATATAACATCGTAGTAATCTGATTTTTATGGGTATCAACAAATCATGACAATTGAATAACTTAGTCATTTTTTGAAATGTAGATCTTGCTTTCTCTATCCTACATTTGATTTCTCTGGAATGGTTCAATTTTCATTGACGTTGGTACCAAGGTAGATGTATGCTTTTTTACTATTTCTATTTCTTTAGCGTTATAGAACGTTATATACCATTTAATTATTATAAATTGAATAGAAACGACTTTTAGAAATACTCGCTATTTACCGTAGTAGGAATCATTGTCATCAAAGTCATCAAATGCAAGACAAGCGTTCTTGATTAGGACCATTCTTGGTTACTAATGCATTTAAAATCAATTTTATATCTTTCGTTTATTAAATTCAATATACTTTCTCAATTCACAGTGCTGCATCATATTCTGTTATTGTTAGTTATACTAGATCCGAGAAAGTATAAGCTGTCTACTATCTGATATTTCTGTTGCCGGTGATTACTCAAATAAATAGTTTGAAACCTGTCTATTAGATATTTTAATTTTCGTCTTGTCTTTATTAATTTTAAGACCAACTTGATTGACCAAAGGAAGACCAAAATGCTTTCCAACGTGTCGTGTTGTCAGCAAATCTTAAATTTGAGATTTTTCTACCAGCCACCTCTATTTCACCAATCTGTCTTTCTAAATCAATCCACATGATATGTTCACATAAATAAATATTAAATGTTAGGTGACAAAACGCACCTTTGTCTAACTCCTCTCTCTTTTCTGAATTCTCTTGGTAACTTTTGATCTAGTTGTACTGTTGCTATATTATGTAGACTGGACAGATTTTGAATGTGTCACTGGGTGTATCGGTGCACCCATCTCCATTAAAACGGACCAAGGATTTATCCAGCTTACATAATCAAATATCTTTTGGTAGTCAACAAAGCATATTATCGTGCTTAAAATTTGCTTCGTTAGTACTTTTTGTGTATACTTTGGAGGCAGTTAAAATCCTAATGAACAAGTGCCTCTTTGTTGGTGCTATTCCAACCTCTTGGTAAAATGCGCAGGTACTTTTACTACAGAAGAAAGGAGACAAATACAAACTCGGAAATTACAGACCAATAAGCCTGTTAGCACATCCATACAAACTGCTTACCAAGATAATTACTAACAGACTATCAAATAAATTCGATAGTTACCAACCTGTTGAACAAGTGAGATTCCGCATTACCATAGAACACCTACAGACAATAAGGACACTTATCGAAAAGTGTAACGAATACATTGAACCTCTTCATCTGACATTTGTGGATTACAATAAGGCATTCGATTCCATATAGCTCTGGGCCGTATTAGACGGAATGAATAATGCAAAGATTAATTCCAGATATAGAATACTCCTAAAATACATATACGACAATGCAACTATGCAAATAAATGTAACAGAAAGTCTAACAACAAGCAAAATAATAACGGAAAGAGGTGTTAGACAGGAAGACACCATATATCCAAAATTATTTACTCTTGCATTAGAAGATGTGTTTAAGAAGTTAAATTGGGAACAACGTGGAATTAAAATCGATGGCAGATTTTTAAGTCATCTAAAATTTTCCGATGACATAGTACTCATAAGCAGCAATACAGAGGAACTGATCTGCTTACTTAAAGAGCTTAAACCAGAATCTGAGAAAATCGGTTTAAAAATGAATTTAAATAAAACAAAAGTGATGACAAATCAAAATATCACAATCGACTTCGAAAGTGTGAAAGAGTATATCGTCGCCTTAGTACCTACTATAACTTGATATCTCCAAAATTGACGTTTTTAAATTAACTAGTTCACAAGATGTATTTTATTTGCCTCCATATTGTGTAAAAACTTGATATCTCGATCCAAACGTGTTAAGTATTTATTTATGATTGACGAAAGTTGATAAAACTCAAATGTCATTAATATTCAGTGCTAAAACTTGACAAGATAAGTTATCAAGTTATTGTTTAATCGAAATAATCGTGAATACGGAATAGACTGAATGCTATAACTAGCTAACTCTAGTTATCTAGTTGTAGCACGTGTTTTTCTGAAACCATTGAGCTTACCACGTAATTGCTATCTGTTTATTCGGTTCATGTTAATGCAAAAATTCGAGAATTGTTAGCAGATCTGGCAACCCCCCTGGCAGAGGGCTAATTTTCACCAAAATAATGCTTAAAATATTAGTTTTGTTAAAAAGTTCACTTAGATGCAACTTGGCACGACATTACCAAATGTTAACATTATGGTAGAGCTAAAAGTTGATAACTTTAATTTTTCATGTTATTTTCCATATTAGAAAACTAATTTGCACCATATTCCTAAATAGACCAATAAGTAGCCAAAAAGGTAAGGAATAGTATTTTAGAGCTGCAGAGTGAATTCCGTATTTACCAACATCATGGTAGCAGCACAAATATCTTTAAAAATTTTAAACCCGTTTATCTCAGAACTACTAATTTCGAGTTATCAAGTTATAGTATTAAGGCGACGATATTATATACCTAGGTCACACGATCAAACTAGGCAAACAGAATCAAACGGAAGAGATAAATAGAAGAATCCGAATGACTTGGGCAGCAGTAGGAAGACTCAGTGATGTGTTGAAAAACAAAAAGATACCAATAAATCTAAAGAAAGGGGTATTCAACAGTTGTATTCTACAGTTATGATTTATGGAATGGAGACCGTGACACAGAGTTGTCAGCCAATAGATTAAGAACAACACAGAGGGCCATAGAACGAGCTATGTTAGGAGAATCTCCGAGGGAACATATACGAAACGAGGACGTGCGAAGCAGGACGAAGGTGGAAGATGTAATTGGAAAAATTGAGCAAATGAAATGTGTAACGTTTCAATCAGCCGATTGAACGCTACACGAAGCTCCGCTTGGTAATTGTCCCTCGGACTATATATTTCTACAAGCGAACCTACTATCGTCAAATTAATTTGTTCAACTCTTCGAAGGTATTTAAACCGATACAAATTTGTACTCGCTCTTTTTCCATTGCCACGTAAATTAACAGTAATCTCGGCATAAATTATTGAAAATATGGTTATTCATTTCTGATAAACAATTGTGTTTGTGTAGGCCGTTAGATATACGGGTAAGTTTGACTATTTAGTTTTAAGCCTAAGTTTTTCACTGATTTCTTTTGCACAGCAGATACATACTTTCTCCTTGAAATAAAGCTTAAAAACTTTTCTAATTTTATTTCTTTTTCTCTGGTATATAATATATTACTTTATTTCCTGTACATAGTTATAATATTTAATTGATATAATTCTTTCTGTTTCTTTTTATTTTTAATAATGCCACGCTGTGATAAGAGATTTTGTTGAGATCGTTTTTCTTTCGATGCTCAGCTTTATTTCTGATCAGACTTTTCTTTTGGGAGAAAACTGATCCTTGTATGAATTTTCTAGCTCCTACCTCGAGAAGAAGACTTTAGTCAAGTACTACCTGGAAAAAAAACACACTACTTTGGAGAGCGGAACTGGCTCGCAACCGTATCCTGATGCAGCAGTAGAATGAATTATACAAGACAGCCCTAGACTTTCCAATAGCCCTAGACTTCCCATAACTGCCGGCGGCAACAAACGCTGCAGGGATTGGGGACCTCCCTTAAGGACTGTGTGACATGAAGATTTAAAGCTGAGTACATTTTTTATCTTTATAACTTTTATACCGATTACCAGCAGGGTCTCGGTCACAGGCTCAGAAAATTAATTTGGTTGTCTGTATATAATAAAATGATTTTTGTTAATTTCTTTTTATATCTAAATAAATAGTGTAAATAAAATGATTAGGTAGACTTTTTGTTTCCTGTACCTTTCTGGGATGGGTGTGAAGGAAGAACGAACAGGGAACGAACCCAGGGTTGAGCAGTCGGGCAGAGCACCATTCTGATGGATGGAACGGTGGACGTTTTTCTTTTGAATATCCTAAGGGATGTTCGAGAAATTCCTCCCCTCGTTTCTCCCAGCAATGTGGTGTTGCTTAATGCCCTGGTCTTGCTATGATCAGGACGTTACAAATGGAACTGGGTAGGACACGTGGCACGGCAAACCAACGACAGGTGGAGGAGAAACATTGTACATTGGAGACCACGCGAACGCAGTTGTAGTAGAGGAAGACCACAAAAACCATGACTAGATGACATCAAAGCCAAAGTAGTGATAAACTGGCATCAAATAGCACAAAACAGAGAAGAGTGAAGAGCTCATGGGGAGGCCTTTGTCCAGGAGTGGATGCAAACAGACTGAAGAAGGAGAAGAAGAAGACCTTTTGTGTACTGATTCATCAGTAGTAGAAGGTGAAAAGCATCAATTTTTTTATATATTTAGTCAAAATATCCTCTTTTGTATAATTAGATATAGATAGACAAAGTTTTTTATATGATTAAAGATATGTAGAATGAAATCTGGAAGGAATTATTTTCGTCACAATTAGCCAAATATATTTTATTACACAAATAATGTGCACTTGCGAGCAACCCCACGAAGTCGTTGTCGTCGTTGTTGGTGCTATAATTTCAACCCCCGTTAGCGTAAAGGGATGCTTAACGACACCAGAAATAAATTACCCCTAGGGTTTCTATACAAGCTTGAAAATGATTTGCTTAATGCGAGGGAGCTCAGCGAGAGCTTTATATGACAAATTTTATTCAATAACCTATTGATGGTGGTAGAGTAAATAGACTGAATGCTGCTGTTATGCTTGCTTTTGTAGCCGGGGTAATTTGATAAAGATGGATTACGTATTTAGGGAAGGATAAACAGGGAAGTTGATATAAACAATGGGGATGTTATTTAATTTTCCTATTAGTGGAGTTTCCTGTTGATCTTTGTATTGTTCTAACTATTTTATTTAAATAATTATTTAAAATAAAAACTGTTGAGGAAATTGCTATATAAATATAACCCTCTGAGGGACTGATTGACTGATAATAAAACTACCAAGAAAGGGAGATATGAGCAACTGTAAAAATTGGCGTGCAATACATTAAGTGCCACAACCAAGGTGCTAACACAAATCCTGCTCGAAAGAATGAAAGCAGAATTTAACAAGAAACTGAGGAGCAACCAAACAGGTTTTCATGCTGAAAGCTAGTGCCGCGCCAGCACGTGGTAGCGCCTGTGTGCAAAACATTTAATGGCGCCTAAAAAGAACAATTATTTATTGTAACTAAAAAAAAATTAACTAAGAATTCTTACACATCCAACAGAAAAATAAAGTAAGTTAAAATAATTAAATAAAAATAAATATTTGGCGTAACAGCATAAAAAACTAAATATTATAGGTGCAGTAGGTAAACATGAAATACTTTATAAAAAATATATGTAAAAATATAGCTATTTTATAAAAAATTATGTTTCGCGCCTTTCGCGTCTTCAGTTCGAAAAATCTTTTTGTAATATGATGAATATCAATTTGATTTAATATTGACGACTCTATAGGGATACTAGATTAATTTGTCAACCGTTCTTGACTGATGGTAAATCTTAAATCATTTTTTATAAGTTTCAGTTTACAAAAAGATGGTTCAGTAGTGGCATCAGATATGGGCAGAGTGGGCAAAATAGGAAGAGCTATTGTTAAATTTGGGTAAACTGTAGTAAATTCATTTAAAAATATAAATCTAAAATTTTACAATCATCACTATTTAATTCTTTTAACAAAGGCTGAAGCTGTATAATTTCTTCAAACAAATCGTCTCCCTCTATATCTAGATGATCAATAAATCTCATTTTTTTTACAAATTTATACACAAAAGTTTTAATTGTGAGTTTTCTGTACTGTCGTTCAAATTATATAAAAATTTGAAAGAATCAACATGATTCTCCAATATGGAAAATCTTTCATTTACTGAAATTAATGCTTGGTCGAGAACACAATAAAAGAATTGAACTTTGTATATGACATTTAAGGATCCAAAATCGGTTCGTAATCGAACTGCCTGCTTTTATTCCGACGCCGTAACTGTGTGGCTGGTTGAAAACTGGACTCCACATCCAGTTTCTCTGCAGTTTTATTTGCTGTAGTAATAACATCATTAAATTTGCTATCTATCCGAAACTAGAGCAAGAATTGTTTTAAGGGCGTAGACGTAAAATTTCGCTTCAAAGTGTTTTAAATAAATTAATATTTTTCGAATCCTGAGAAAACTAATAAGTATTTTTGAAAAATTTAAACGCAGAATGAAAGATTACATTATTACCGAGGGCCGAAAGTATCTCAGAATAACCGAAAAGTTTCATTTGAATGAGATATTTAAAACTAAAAATCACACTAAATGTTCTCTTCTTTTTTTTTTCACCTCTGTAACTTATTAAAATAAACATTATAGAAGTTTTTAGGGGCTTTCGGCCCTCGGTAATAATGCAATCTTTCATTCTGGGTTTAAATTTTTCAAAAATACCTAATAGTTTTCTCAGGATTTGAAAAAAATTAATGAATTTAAAACACATTGGCGCGAAATTTTGACTACGCCCTTAACTCTTGTAAAGCATTAGCATATTCATTGTTTTTGATTGTAAACTTTTGCTGACGAAATTAACTTTCATCAGAACTTCATACCATAAATATAAATGTGGACTGAGCATATAAATGTAAATGTTGATATTTTATCTCCTAAACCTAGCTTGATATTTTGAATCAAGATCAAATTTATCCGAATGTATTATATCACATAAAGCATCATAATTTCTATCAAATTTTTGTACAATGGCTTTGAAGCATAAATTCTGCTGGACCGGTGGTTGCATGTCTTTACAGGATTTTTCTTGTTTATGCAGATTGTATAAATCAATACGTAATGTAGGCAAATTTCAAAGGCCTACCTACCTTTGAAGTTGAGATATACGGGGTGGCAAGGTCGGTAAATGGGTAAGTGTTGTTTTGACCTGCGTAAAAGTTTTGTACCAACTCTAGTGGCGCCCCTTAATTGCTGGCGCCTGTGTGCGCCGCACACATTGCACACGTGGACGGCGCGGCCCTGCTGAAAGCTCCACTATAGATCAAAAGATTATGTAGGATGATCGGACATCATTATATGGAACCTCCTTAATTAGCTTGAAGATCTTGAATTACCTGACGCCGTTTGCCTGTTAACAGAACTCACATGCAAACAAAATTCGATAAGCTAACACAGTACCTACTCCGTCATGATTGATCTTCAGATAAATGAGGAGAAAACCAAAATCTTAAAAAACGATAACACGAAAATTAATAAAATAATAATAAAAGGTAAAGAAATTGAAGAAGTAGAGAAAGTCACTTATTTGGGATCAATCGTGAAAAGAAATGGAGGATGCACGAAAGATATACAAGCAAGAATAACTACCAATTCGCCTTCAATGCGTTAAAAAACATCTGAAAAACAAGTGAAATATCAGAAGCGACAAAAATAAATGTATTCAATACCCGTGACAAAAGCATATCTATGGAGGAGAAACTTTGAAGCAAGACAAGCACAACAAAGAGGCTACAAACTTTTATAAATAGGTCCTTAAGAAAGATCCTAAAAATTTACTGGCCAAATAAAATGTAGAATGTAGGAGAATGGAAGGAACGAGTACGCAGATTAACCAGAGGATAAATACAAGAAGAAGCGCTGAGCTGGCCACCAGCTATCTTATACCACCGGCCAAGAAACGCAGATGCGCCCGATTCTCCACTAGGAGGGATGGTCCAAGAGAGAGGGTTTATAACCTATTGATGGTGGTAGAGTAAATAGACTGAATGCTGCTGTTATGCTTGCTTTTGTAGCCGGGGTAATTTGATAAAGATGGATTACGTAATTAGGGAAGGATAAACAGGGAAGTTGATATAAACAATGGGGATGTTATTTAATTTTGCTATTAGTGGAGTTTTCTGTTGATCTTTCTATTGCTCTAACTATTTTAGTTAAATAATTAATTAAAATTAAAAGATTTGTGAAAAATACTACCTACATAAACTTTTGAATAAGATTTGGACCAACGAAGAACTGCCGAAAGTATGAAAAGAGAAACTGATAGTAAAAAATACCAAGAAAGGGAGATCTGAGCAACTATCAAAATTGGCGTGCAATAACACAATTAAGTGCCACACCCAAGGTGTAAACAAAAATCTTGCTCGAAAGCAGAGCCGGATTTAAGGCAGTGGGGGACCCTGGGCAGAATTGGTGTGGGGCCCTACCTCCTACGCATTAAAAAAATTGTTGTTATAAACACGATAAAATGTATGGTTAAAGTCCGGGTAATTTTTGGAGATTTTTTAATTGAAAATTCCTTAATTATATCGGGCATGTCTAGTTGATTTAAGAAGACATCGTGTTCAATGCTCATTATAGGGAGATGATTCAAACGCTCTTGGCGCATCATAGACCGAAGTCGATTTTTAATTAACTCAAATTTTGAGAATGATCTCTCTCCACTTAGTTAGCATCAGAAATAAATATAAACGAAGTGTCATCTCAACGTTTGGAACCGCATCATTCACATTCTTCTCTTTTAACAGTCGGTACATTTGAAATTCTTAACTTAGGTATATTAATTTGATGAGCCGATTTCCTCTTTAAATGAATTGGAAAATTGTACATATTGTACCAGTCGACCACTAGATTTTCATCTTAATCATTGCTATAAGGTAAGCTTTAGTAAGTGAGCAGTGGAGTCAGTCGAATATTCTTAAAAGGAGTATAAATTCTTTAAGTGATTTAAGTGCCGCCACTACTGAATTAAAGTCAATAATTGGATCTTGGGGAATAGAATAGAATAGAATAGAATAGAATAGAATTTATTTCATCAAATATACAAAATTTCTTTTGTTTTTGACAAGTCAAAAGAGTACGTACCTACATTATAAAATTTTGACAAAATTTAAAAGATAAATATTATAAATTATAATGAACAGATATACAAACAGGTACTAACAAATTTAAACAATTTAACACACTATGTAAAAACGTAAAGACATGAAATAAACTTAAAAACATGAAATATCGTCATAATCGGCAAAAAAAACCCTGACCAAACTAGTGTACTTATTATAATGTATTATAAGCGGTACCTAAGTACTCTGTCTTTGTGTAAAAACAATGTTTTAAAAAGTGTGATTTTATTTTATTTTTAAACGACTGTAAATGAAGACTTTTTACTTCATCTGGCAAAAAATTGTACAAACTAACATCAGTTGAGTTTTTTATACTTTTCGTCAACCTAAAACGTTGTGCTCTAATAGCATCGCTCGATCTTGTATGGTGATCATGGAAGTTGGAGTTTATGTTAAACTTACTTTTGTTGGAATGAATTTCAATCAGCGTCTCATATATATAGAGTGAAGGTAGTGACATAATACCTAACTTCTGAAATAAAGGTTTACAGTGTTCCCTATACTCTGCTCCTGCAAGTATCCTCACTACTTTCTTTTGTAACTTAAAAATTCTGTCTGCGTGACAAGAGCCACCCCAAACAGTTATTCCGTACTTTAAATGGCTATGGAACAGTGCAAAGTAGATCATTTTAAGGGTACTTTTAGGGATCATAAAAACTAAGTTGCGTATCAAAAATATAGTTGTAGCAAGTTTAGAACTTAAGTAGTCTGTATGAGCACTCCAGTCCAAATTATCATCTAGGAAAATTCCTAAGAGTTTAACACTATTTCCTAAGACATACTTTCGGTCAGAACTAAACATCAAATTCTAATTTTTGTCTTCATTTAGCTTCAGACCATTATGCAAAAACCAGTTTTTTGCTTTCTGAATATCACTATCTATTTTAATTTTCAAATTATGATGATTAATGTCAGTATTTATGAGAGTGGTATCATCTGCAAAGCACACACATTTTATGGGAAAAGTGTAGTGAAATAGATCGTTCAGATAAATAAGAAACAAAGTGGGTCCTAGTATTGAACCTTGAGGAACCCCGTATTCGACCGTGTTCAAATCAGAATAGCTATTATTAAGAAAAACTGCCTGTTTTCTATTTGTTAAATAAGATCTAAATAGATTGAGAGTGGTTCCCCTTATACCATATTTATGCATTTTTTCCAACATTAATTTATGCGAAACACAGTCAAAAGCTTTGGACAAATCACACAATGTCAAAGACACGAAATGACCTTCCTTCATGCCGTCGACTATATCTCTCACAATTTTCTGTATAGCTTGTGTAGTGCTGCACTTTTTTCTAAAGCCATATTGGTTACAGTGAAGTATTTTGTGTTTATCTAGATATTCTATCAAACGAGTATTAAGAATGCTTTCAAAAATTTTACCGAAAATGGGAATGATAGAGATGGGACGGTAATTTCCAATTTCATCTAAAGACCCTTTTTTGAATAGTGGCAACACTTTTGTTACTTTTAGTACATCAGGGAAAATCCCCTCAGTAAGGCAATTATTATAAAGTAAAACTAATTTGTCAATAACAATATCAATAGTTTCGACAATTATTTTTTTGTTTAAAAAATCAAAATCTGTACAATATGAATTTTTCAAGCCACGCAAAACATTTCTGATTTCAATATCAGTAACAGGTAGTAAAAATAAAGAGTGGCAAGGAGAGTGTACATCTTTCAAAATATCTATAGCTACATTTTCATTTGTAGAACTGAAAGAACCTCTAATATTTTTAGCTACTGAAGTAAAGTAATTATTGAAATCGTTTGATGAGATCGTACTAGGACTAACTTTTTTATTTTGACCTTTATTTCTGTGATAGTTTATAACTTTCCAACTGTCACGAGATATATTTTCAGAATTTGAAAAGAAATACCCATATAAGCTAGTTTTTTCTTTAATGATATTGTTGATATATAATGCTTCTTAAACTTATTATATTCACTATAATTTTTTGTAACGTCAGCAATTACCTTGACTGTGGAAAGATTTTCTCGCATAAGTTTTAATTCATCATCAAACCAAGAAATTGGAGCTTTATTCTGACTTCGCAATTTTTTTAATGGAAAATTGATTTCAGTTAACTTTTGATACATTTCAGTAATAAATTGAGCTAATTCTGTTGCTGTTTAGAGAGAAATAGCTAAAGACCAATCAACGTTATTTAACGAATGTTTCAACTTCAGTATGCCATTACTCGTTATACGTCTTGTGTATGTATTTGCACTATGATTTTTTTCAGATTTTATTTTTAAGTTAATAAATTGAGCAAGATGATCAGAGATACATGGGTCCACAATTCCACAACCAACTATCCCACTGTTTATGTTTGTTAAGATGTTATCTAAACAAGTTGCTGATCTAGTTGTTATTCTAGTATATTCATTAATATTTATTGTTAAGCCAAAAGTAGAAATTAGATCACGGAAAATTCTGAGTTCATTAGAAGATTTTTTAAAATCAATGTTGAAATCCCCAATTATTATTATTTCCAAAAAATTAGCAGAGCAAAACACAAATAACTTTTCAAAAAGGTCTAGAAATATTTTAAAATTCCCATTTCCGGTTCTATACACTGTTACTAGAATAGTTTTAATATCTGTAATTTCTAATGCACAAAATTCACCCTCATATTCACATGATATATCATTCAAACAAACTGGTCGTGTAGAAAATTTATTATCGCTAAAAATTGCAACACCTCCATGTTCTCTTACCTTCCGACAGAAAAAAGTTGACAAAAAGTACCCATCAAACTTTAATGTTGTTAATTCGTTTTCTCTGAGCCAATGTTCAGAGAAACATAATATATTGTATCTTTTATTTTTCAAAAAAACATTAAGCTGATCTATTTTGTTTATTAAACTTTGGGTGTTTACATGAAAAATACTAACTAGACTAATTTGGTCAGAGTTTGCTAACGAATTTTGTTTATTATAAAATGGTACAGAGTTTTTTAAAATAACACTTTCACTGTTGTCTTTTCCTGTTAAAGTATCTACCTTGGTTAGGAGGTTTATTGACGGAATATTTTCTGCGAAAAAAATATTCACTCACCTCTATTCCTTTTGGCCATGTCTGTGGTTGAAAAAGAATATCCTTCAATTCTGCATCTGCCGTAACCCTGAAAGAATTGGATCCATTTACCTATATGGATAATACGAATTGTGCTGTTTGTCATCTCTAAGATTTCATTCCAAAATATTGCGAATATTCCTGTTTCCAGTAAACACATTCGATATTCGATTATACAAACCATTTGCATCGCTACGAGTTTTAAATAATTGTTGCTCATCGTCTTCTGAAATTTTGGATATTGCTCCTTTAATCTGATTATAGCCTTTAACTAGTTCTTTTGCAGCATCATTTCTAGATGATCATCTAGCAGTAGTATTTACTCTATTATACGATTATAAGATGGGGCAGTTTATACTTTTGATTTCTTACGATGTGACCAAAATATTGTGATTTCCGTTCTTTCATTATAAGCATAAGCTCTCTTTCCTTGTTCATCCTCCGCAAGGCTTCCGCATTTGTCGTATGGCTCATGTAGGATATTCTGAGCATTTTACGGTAGCACCAGAGTTCGAATGCGTGGATTCGTTTTTGTGAGGCTTCTGTCATTGTCCAGGCTTCAACACTATAGAGCAAGGTGGAGAAAACATAGCACTTAAGTATTCTAGTTCTCAATGAGATATCTAGCTGGTGGTTGCATAGAACTTTTTGCATTTTGTAAAACACTGTACGTGCCTTTTCCACATGTGTTCTGATCTCTAGTGAGTGGTCCCAAGTTTCATCAAGGTTACTTCCAAGGTACGTTATTCTTGTTACTCTTTCCAAATCTTTTCCGTCGACATTGACCTTCACCCTTCTGTTTTGGTGCTTGCTGATGACCATTGTTTTTGTTTTATTTGTGTTTAATTTTATTCCAAATTCTCTACAGGCTGTCGTTACTCGGTCCATTAGGCATTGCAGTGCTTCAGCATTATCTGCCAGAATGACCGTGTCATCAGCATATCGCAGGTTATTTATACATTGCCCGTTTATAATTATACCATCCGAGGTGCCTTCCAAAGCTTTCTTAAATGTCTTCTCAGAGTAAACGTTGAACAGCAAAGGTGACAGGACACAGCCCTGTATTACTCCCTTCTCGATATTGATTTTTCCAGATGTTTGGCTTTTTATTCTGATTTTAGCCTTTTGTTCTTGGTAGAGGTTTGAAATGATCCTTAAGTCTTTACCGTCGATGTTCATCATCATAGTCATTAACATCTTAGTAGATGTGTTGTGGTTCATAATTGGGCTTCAGCAGCTCGGACAGTTTGATTGATAATATTTCTCCACTGGTCGCGGTCATCAGTTACATGTATTGCCTCAGTATACTGTTTGTTGAGAAGCTTTTTAGTAATGTCCGCCCATCGCTGTGGAGATCTTCCGCGTTGGCGTTGAGTCTGAGGCCTTCCTTGGACCACCAACCACTCCATTTTGTGATCACTCCGATGGATATGACCAAAGAACTTTAAAATTCTAGAGTAAACGGTACTGGAGAGACGCTGATCCGGTTTAATTTCATCCAGAACCGAGACATTTGTACGGCGAGCCGTCCATGGAATTCGCAGCAGGCGTCTCCATGTCCACATTTCAAAGGCGTCTATACGTCGTCTATCTGATTCTTTGACTGTCCATGTCTCGCATGCATAGTAAAATATGGAAAAGACCAGAGTTGAAACGAGTCTCTTTTTGTTTGTCATAGTAATGTGACGATCACGCCAGACCCCGTTTAGTTCACTCATTGCTGCTCTTGCTAGTTGAATGCGTCTTCTAATTTCGGGTTCACAACTGCCTGTGTTGTTAACTAGAGCTCCAAGATATATCATAGATGAGACTACCTCGCATCCCGCAATAGTTTGGGTTTCAGGAAACTGTTGTTGGCGATCAATAACCATGATTTTAGTTTTGTTGTAGTTAACCATGAGTCCAAATTTAGCACTTTCTTCCTCGAGTTTTTTTAATAATTCAATAATTTCTTCTGGAGTAGAGGCTAGAAGTGTAGTGTCGTCTGCGAAACGCAAGTTAGATATCTTAACACCACCTAGGTTTACTCCTCCCTCCCAACCATCCAAGACTCTGCGCATTATGAACTCCGAATAGATGTTAAATAATAAGGGAGATAAAACGCATCCTTGGCGTACTCCCTTCTCCAAAGTGCATTTGTCAGACAGGTATCCGTCCATTCAAATATATGCCAGGTTATCTTGGTACAGTTTGCTAATAAGGTGAGTCAAGTGTTTAGGTACACCCATTGTCGTCAATATGTTCCATAGTTTGTCCCATCTAACATTATCAAAGGCCTTTGTATAATCGACGAAACATATAAATATCGGGATCTGGTATTCTCTGGCTTTTTCTATGATGTTTCTTACATTAAGGATTTGTTCTCTAGTACCTCTGCCCTTTACAAATCCAGCCTGCTCAGGTGCTATTTGCCAACTTATGAAGTTTTCTAGACGCCGTTGCAGTATGTAGAGGATCACCTTACTGGCGTGTGATATTAGAGCTAATAGCCTGTAGTTGTTACAATTATTTGTTGAACCTTTCTTATGAAGAGGTATGATTATGGTCTTTCTCCAATCCTCAGGCCAAACGCCTGTGTGCCATATTTAATTACACAATCGATGTAATATTTTCACTCCACATTCCGGAAGATGCTTCAAGACGTCTGCAGTAATGAGATCATATCCTGCTGCTTTGTTTAACTTAAGTCTTTTTAAAGCGAATTCCACCTCGGAAAAAAGTATGTCAGGTTCAGATTCAAAACTAGTGTGGTGTGTCTCTGTTGAAGGAGAATGGAAAGTGGAGGTCTGGCAGTCAGGTACAAACGGGGTGTCCGCCGGCATCTGGTCCGTATTGGCGTATAAAGACTTACAATACGCCCTCCAAACATCAATAACCTTGTCCAAATCCGTCTGTACATTACCTTCATCATCTTTGATAGACCAAGATTTCTGTTTGAATTTACGTGTGAGTAGTCTGACTTTATCAAAGAGTTCTTTGGTGTTATTTGTGTCGGCATGTAGTTGAATTTCTCTGCAGATTTTCTCTATATGCTTGTTTTTGTCTCGTCTACAAGCAGCCTGAATAGCTCTAGATAGCTGTCGGTACTGGGAATTCCTGAGAGGGTTCTCGATTCCAGCAATTTTAAGTTTTCTACGTTCTTCAACGAGGTCAAAAGTATCTGCAGACATCCACACTTTTTTTGGTCCGGTTGAGACGGCATTAGACTCTGCCTCGCAGTCAGCCAAGGTCTGTATCAAGGTATTTTTAAAAGATAACCAAATCTTTTCGGAATCATGAGTGGCGATAGTTGGTAAAATATTTTCGAATCTTTCATTACATTGGCTTTTAAATTGTTGTGTATCTTTTATTTTTGATATCCTCTTGTTTCGGATCCTAGCACATGCCTTGAATTTTTGCTTTAGCGTTGCAAAAAGAAGTTGGTGGTCAGAGCCGCAGTCAGCGCTAGGTCGTGTTTTACATTGGCTAATAGATGTTTTCCAGCGATGTTTAATCATTATGTAATCGATTTGATTTCGGTGTCGTCCGCCAGGTGAGATCCAAGTGTACAATCTTCTGGGGTGGTGCTTATACATAGAGTTCATTATTGTCAAGTCATTGTCAACGCAGAACTGGATAAGGCGGTCTCCCCTTGAATTACGTTCACCTATTCCATATCTACCTACAATATTTCGTATATGTTCGTCATCCATAGTAGTGTTGCCCAAAATCGGTCTTGGTCTTGCAGTCTTGGTCTTGTTCTTGCGTTTTAGCAAGACCAAGACCAAGACCAAGACCGCCTTATTTTAGCAAGACCAAGACCAAGACTGACCGTGCAAGACTTGAGCAAGAACAAGACCAAGCCTGCGAGACTCTTGCGTCTTGCAGTTTGAGTGTCGTTTTATGGAATAATACAGGGTGTAACAAAAATACAGGTCATAAATTTAATCACATATTTTGGGATCAAAAATAGTTCGATTGAACCTAACTTACCTTAGTACAAATGTGCACATAAAAAAAGTTACAGCCCTTTGAAGTTACAAAATAAAAATCGATTTTTTCCAATATATCGAAAACTATTGGAGATTTTTTATTGAAAATGAACATGTGGCATTCTTAAGGCAGTAGTATCTTAAGAAAAAATTATAGTGACATTTAGACACCCGATAAAAATTTTATAGGGGTTTGGTTCCTTTAAACCCCCCCAAACTTTTGTGTACGTTTCAATTTGATTATAACTGTAGTACCATTAGTTAAACACAATGCTTTAAAAACTTCTTTGCCTCTTGGTACTTTTTCGAAAAGTCAGTATTTGTCGAAATATTTTGCATATTATTTGTCAAATCCACCACACATTTGTATATGGCCACGTATATGTTATGTTCATCTGTGATATTATGGCTAAGTACGATTATAATTATATATAATTATATATAATTATATATAATTATAAGTACGATTATGGAGACTTGATAATAATAGGAAAATTTATATTTACATATTTAGGTATATTTTAAACCATATTAAAAAAGAAGTCACATCTCGATAAAATGTGCCTTTTTGAAAAAATACACAGAAGCAAAAAAGTTTTAAAAACACTGTGTTTCAGTGGCGGCTCGTGATTTTTACAATAGGGGAGGCTATACCTAACTGTAAAATATCTAGACAAATTTGCACTAGCAACAAAATGCGCCAAAAAATGTAATTTAAGGCCCCATTTTTTGACCATTTTTTATTTACATTTCATAATATCATCCTAATTCATAATTTCATGATATCATATCATTTTAAAAATAGTTAGTCTAATTGTAAAAGTTTAATACCAAAGTTTGTGTCGTTTATTTGTTAACAATTCCATCTATTTGTAGTAAATAGATACTATGCATATCAAAATAAATACAGATTTGAAGTCTTGCAGTCCATACATAATGAAGCTTCAAATTTTTTAAGATACTCAACTGAATTTTTTTAATTTTAAATGCGGCCTACTGCGAATTCAAAAACACCATAAATTACCGATATTTTGCTTTGAGTTAGAGATATCGGAAAAAGTTATTTGAGCAAGTTGTTCCAAATATTATTATAACCCCACATACCAAATTTCATAACAAAATTCGCACTTTTAGATTTTTCATTATGTATTTTTAGTCAGGACCCTAAAATTCGTTGTCCCGAGACGCACGCAACCACGCAACGGAGCCGATAAGCTATTCTGCCTCCCTTGGTATATCTCCGGGCAGCGTGTGATGGCACTGTTAGGAGACCGGGTCTCCTTAAACGCCTGCTGCGCTGCACGGAGCATTAGCAAGGGAGACTGTTGGGCTTCTCGGCTCCGTGCTCCGTTCATGCATCTCGGGATAACCCAGGGTCCTGCCTACAATAATATGTAATAAAACTGAGACGCGATCATGCGTTCTAATGCTAATGTTCCGTACGTATGGATAATTAGTGATAATATGGAATTTACACGTTGTATAATAGTGAGAGTTGTACTTGTTGTTTTCGCGATTCATGATAAACAAAACAGTGTAGAGTGTGTAAAAAATTTATGGGGAGGCTGAGCCTCCCTTGCCTCCTCTGACGAGCCGCCACTGCTGTGTTTAACTAATGGTATCGCAGTAATAGTTTAATTGGAACGTACACAACCATTTGGGAGGTTTAAAGGAACAAAACCCCCATAAAATCTCTACGTAAACATATTAGAAAAGAAGCCGCAACTCGATAAAAACTGCCTTGTCGAAAAAATACTAAGAACCAAAAAAGTTTTAAAAATATTGAATTTAACTAATAGTATCACAATAATAATTTAATTGGAACGTACACAAAAGTTTGGGTGGGTTTAAAGGAATAAAACCCCCATAACATTTTTATGGGGTGCACAAATTTCACTATAATTTTTCTTTAAGATATTCCTGCCATAAAAATGCCACATATCCATTTTCAATAAAAATCTCTAATAGTTTTCGATATATTGGAAAAAATCGATTTTCATTTTGTAACTTCAAAGGGCTGTAACTTTTTTATATGCATATTTGTACTAAGATAAGTTAGGTTCATTAGAACTATTTTTGGTCCTAGAATAGGTGATTTAATTTATGACCTGTATTTTTGTTACACCCTGTATATTAGTTCGGGTATATGCTTAGAGACTATGAGATACAAAAAAATATGTAACAAAAATTTGGAAAAATGGATTTATCCGCATTATAAACAATACGATGAACATACATACCGAATTAAAAATATGAACACTTATTTATTGGATACGTACTCAGAGGTCATAATAAATTATTATACAATGTAAAAATACAATATTTCATTCTTTCCTAATATCAGACGACGCCTTCGGTCCGAAATTAATTACAATTGAGCAATTGTCTAGATTTTGAGAATAGCAACCTTTCATAAAATAATCTTCTTGTGTTGTGTTTATAACAGTATCGCATTGAAACTTTTAAAGAAGTATGTCGCCTATAAGGTGATAAAAATATAATACGAATACCATATTCACTGTTACGGACAACCACTCAATTGTTTTTTCTTATCCATATCGTAAAAACTAAACGTACTACTTTTTGCAGGGTGTGCAATTAGATATTAGATCAATCGGCCAAACAAAATTTTTTGCTGAAAAAGCACTAGATAAGATAATGCCTGGCTACCATGTATAGCCCATTCGCGCACGGTAAAATGTTAAAAAACCTTCAAATTTCAAAAAAAGAGGTATTTATTATTATATAAAAAGAGATATTGGCCGATGTGTGATTTGGCCATTGTTTTTTTTATTGTTAATGAAGAACTTATGAGAGGATGGGTGATCGGACTGCATTAAAAACTAAAAAACAATGTTTTTTAAAATGAAATAAACAAATTACTTATCGACAACTGATAAATAAAGTTTAAACTTCAGTTTAGGCACTTCGAGATTTCGAAAATAATATTTTTTTCCACCTACCTCTACCGAAAGTATACTTTTCCGGACCTGATTGTAGGGAGCAAAGTTGTACTTTTCCTCCCTAGGGAGGAAAAGTAAAAGTAACGTCATATGTCATTCATGAAATATAACTTATTGACGCCCTGTATAATATATATTTTCTATTACGTAAGTATCTATACATTTTAACATTTATTTATAAAACACTCTGTATTTTGCAGAATGGTAAAAAACAGTAAATTGTTATTTTGATTTAACAATGTTTACATTAATAATTTTACTTATATTTGACAGTTGACAGTTATATTGTACCTACTTGTTAGTTTTAGTTCTAATAAATTTTGTTGGTTTATTTACATAAATAAATTAAGTAAAAATGAAAAAATGACTTGTTATTTGAGGAAGGTGAAAAAACCATATGTATAACATGGGAGTAAAGTGCCTTTTCCTCCCATGGATGATTACTGCCCTCCGCTACGCGTCGGGCAGTAAACTTCATTCTCGGGAGGAAAAGTAGCACTTTCCTCCCTTGTTATACAAATAACTATTACTTGTGTTTTTGAGCCTTGAACATCGTCATTTTTCGATTTTTTTCAGTTTTAAATTGTTTATAACTCGGAAACGAATAACTTTAGACAAAAACTACAAAAGACCTTTTTTGTTCCATATGATTCAAAGAACCTAAAATAAGTCTGCCAGGGCTGAAACAATTGATTTTTATAATTTGTTTAATTTTTTTTAATAAATATAGAAATAACTCAGAAATTACGGCATTTCGGTATAGGAAATATTACATGAAAATTAATTAGTAGTTATTATGGTTCAAAATGCAAAAATATACTGGGTGTTCTATTCGAAATACTAAAGTTCATTATATTTTCAAAAAAACGCAAGATCTGGTAACAATCTGTAATTACCACTATAATATCGGTCGCATTAGAAGACCTTTACTCACCAAATTCTATAAAAATCGTTCAAGTCGTTTCCGAGATATTTGAGGCGTTCCATACATAAAACTCACTCTGTATAAATATTATATAATTAAACTGCGTGTATTACTTTGTATTAATTCTTGTTAAAAAAAAGTCAATCTTAAAATTTTCAACTAATAGCAAACAAAAATTTTCAACTAATAATAGTGTCAAAGCTATTGCGTACTGTGCTGTAATTTAATTTGTATTTTTTTTTTATTTTTTATTTGAATAAATGGCAAATTGTGGAACTCTTTTATTCCATTTCATTTCATATATCTAATGTGAGAGTCCATCAATCCCTTTCTAGACAGATAATGTTCTTTAAAATACAGTCTAGATAAGTTTATGTCATTTGTTTGATTTTTTGTGTTTTCACCATGTTTTAGCACATGTCAGGTTATTAAATGCAAACGTTTATTAAGAAACAGACTGACTCCCGTGGGACATGGTAGATAGCCCAGTTAGTTAGAGTATAGGCAGGGATAGTTTAGATCGTGGGTTCAAACCCACCTAATGTGAGTTGTTTATTAATAAATAGCAATATGCTAGTGGGTAACTGCGAGACTTGCAAGACTCTTGCTGCAAGACCAAGACCAAGACCAAGACTGGGAGTGCAATACCAAGACCAAGACCAAGACCAGGTGTACTGGTGCAAGACCAAGACCAAGACTGTCCAAGTCTCGTCTTGGTCTTGCATTTGGGCAACACTAATCCATAGTAACACCGATTTTTGAGTTTAAATCACCCATGATGATAGCGATTTCTTTATTTGGGATATTTTGCAGATATGATTCCAGTTCGTTTGAAAAAAGATTCAGTTGTATCATCATCAGCAGTTGAGGTAGGCGCATATACCTGAATCAAATGGACGATAGAGGGAGATCCATTTAGTTTTAAGGAAATTATACGATCACTGATAGCTTGATATCCCAGTATATAAGGAGAAAGAGATTTTGAAACCCAAAAGCCAACACCATTGATACTTTTGTTAGTGTTGCCGGAAAAGCACATGAAATGTCCCAAATTAGTTATGTAATGCCCCTCGTTACGGAAGTGAAGTTCAGAGAGCCCGGCCACAGAGATATTGGTTCGTTCCAGTTCCTTTTCCAGAATAGCTTGTTTGCCCGGTTGTAAAAGGCCACGGACATTCCATGTAGCTATGTTGTATGGTTTGCGGTTATTAAGTTTTTGTTTTTCACCAGTAGCACATTTCGCATGTAAAGCCTGATGAGTCACGTCTACATGACCGGTAACTGATTTCACACATTCCTCCCCGGACGAGAAGATGCGCCGGGTGCCATCCGGATCGCGAAGCTCATCATCCGAGGCCTCGCAGCTATTGCTCATATCATGAACTTTCGTGGGTGAAATAAAGGGGTGGTTTCCCGTTGCCTTCCCCTTTGGTTGGGAGTGCTAATAAGGAAATTTGTTTAAACAGGGTTAGTAGGAAAGGACAATGGTATCTACTGTTTGGACTTAGTAGATATACCAAGGCTCGCGTTTGCAGGGTCGCATACCTGAAGTAGGACTATCACCTATTGGGTTTATAGACGAGTCTCTACCCGCTACCCTGAGGAAATTAGGAGTGTGTGAATGGGGAGAGGCGCAAGTTACGCAGTTTGTGTGTAGGGTGCGCGACATGTATATGCCACACACCCCCGCGCAAAAAGGACCTCTTCCACTCAAACACGGTCAAGAGGACTCATCCGACACTCGGGGTGTGGCTGAGATAGGTTCTTGGTAAATAAATGGGTATGGGACGAGATGGAATGTTGGGTAAGGACAGCGGTCAGCTGCTCCTGCGTTCGCCTCTTACGACCAGTAGGAGATACTGTGGGTGTATTCTTTTTAGCGGCCCGCATCCCACATGGACACCGTCGATGTTACATGCCCTTAAAAAATCTATTAGTTTGTCATGTTTCACCAGGTCCAAAGATTTCTGAAAGTCTATAAAACACAAGTATACATCAGAATCGACATCTCTATATCTTTCAACTAGCACACGTATTGAAAAATGTGTTCCTCTTGTTCCGAAGCCATTCTTAAAACCAAATTGAGTTTGACCAGTGCGTTCATCTTTGTTGTATACTCTATTGATATGATTCATCAGGCTAATAATCCTATGGTCTTCACATTTCTTGGAGTTTCTCTTCTCTGGTAGTAATATAACTCCGTATTACTCTATGGAGCAGAAACTTGGAATCATAACGAAATCAGAACAAAGAGGCTACAGACTTTTATAAATAGGTCCTTCAGAAAGATAACAAACATTTACTGGCCTAATAAAATAACGAATGTAGAACTATGGAAAGGGACAAGACAAACCAGTATAATAACAACAATTAAATGGAAGAAATGGAAATGGACTGGCCATACGTTAAGGAAAGAGCCTAATGACATAACAAGACCAGCAGTCAAATATCAATCTGATGGGGGTAAGAAAGGGGGAAGACCATATAATACCTGGAAGAAAACAGTAACCAGAGAATACAACAGAATCGGCTTAAGAGGGAGGGAAGTGGAAAACAAAGCAAGATACAGAGGAGTATAGAAGTAACTGGTATGCAGACTAACCAGAGAATAAATAAGATGAGCTCAGTAATCACTTCAATTGAAAGAGTCTTTTCCGCAGCAATAGAAGATAAAATGAAACACCGCACATGGATAACTACAGTGGAGAAAAATCTTGATTCCGGAAAGACCTCCACAATATATTTATCATGATAAAAGCATCGAGAAAAACAAAGAGAACAATATTCAAATACACACGATCTTCATAGATTTAGAATAAGCGCATGGCAGTGTACCCAGGAAACAACTTTGGGAAGCAATGAAAAGGATGTATGTCGGGGAAAATTAATAAACACAACACAAAGATTATATAAGGCAACAAAAGCACAAATAAAGATAGGTAATAAATTAAGGCAATCAGTAAATAAATCAAGTAGCATCTATCCAAGTTGGAGATAGTCGTACTAAAAAACTACCCATCAAACGTGGAGTGCGACAGGGTTGTGTTTTGTCACCCAGTCTCTTTAATCTGAAGAAATATTTAGGGAGGCTTTCGACGACAGACAAACGGGAGTAAGACTGGACGGAGAAGTAAGATTCGCTGACGACACAGCCATTCTTGCAGAAAATTTAGAAGATCTCTAGATATTAGTAAATCTAGTCAGTGAAGCAAGTTATTGGAAAGGCCTAAAATCAATATTTCAAAGACAAAGTGGATGGCAGTTGGAAAGATGAATGTAGATTAAGATGTGCTTTCTCTTGATGGAGAAGAGATAGAACGGGCAAACCATGTTAAATATCTTGGCAGTTGGTTAAATGTAAATTGCGACTGTGATGAAGAGATAATAACCAGGATTGAAATATCACGTAACGCTTTTATGACCTGGAAACCAGTTTTATGTAACCGAAGCCTGTCGATGAATATTCGCAAGAAGGTCCTAAAATGTTACGTGTGGTCTATTATTATTGTATGGTTGTGAGACATAGCCGTTAAAAACCACATCCGACGAATCCTAAAGATATTTCGCACACTTCCAACGAAGATGTTCTCCAAATAATGAATTCAGGACTTCTGCTTATAAACATCATAAAGAGGAGAAAAGCAGAATACTTCGGCCATATAATTAGAGGACCTAAATACCATCTACTTCGCCTTATAATACAAGGAAAAGTGGAGGGAAAAAGATGAATTGGTCGAAAGAAGCTTTCATGATTGCGTAATATTAGACAATGGTGTGATTCCACGGTAGAAGAATTATTTCGCGCAGCAGCCGATAGAGAGAGGTTTCAGGAAATTGTAAACATGATGATGGGTAACGTCTGAGAGTGACGAGCCGGATGAACGAAAAATGAGCTGCATTGGTCACATACTAAGAAATGAAAAATATGAGTTGGTGCGATTGGTTATACAAAGGAAAGTGGAAAGAAAAAGTGGACCGGGGAGGCGACGCACATCCTGGTTGGAAAATTTAAAGCAATGAAAACATAAAGAAAAAGAAGAAAGTCATTTTCAGAATTTTGAATTATTTATATAATCTGCTCTTAAAGAGTATAAAGGTAATTAAGATCATAGTATCATCATCAATTTCGCGGATATTAGTTTTATACATACAATTTAAAAAAACTACCGTTACGAATCCGAAGAGTGAAAAAACTCATATCATCCCGAAAAAAATGACCGAATCTAATTTCGTCTCGTTAACATAAACCAAAAGTAAACGCCTCTTAATTGTGAAGAATCACAGTAATTTTTCACAGCAATTTAAATAGTTGGCGCGATGAAAGCGGCAATTTATCCCGAGAAAGATATGCTCATTCTAGACATCCGAGTCCTCGTCTTTTTCTAACAAGATGACACGGTCTAACAAGTATGAACTGTCATAGCAGAGTAAATCAAACTTTTTTTCGAGCCATTTACTCTTCCTGTAGCGCGATGCTGAGATATTGAAAGAGTTGTCAAAAGCGAGAGTTGTATATCATATTAATACGGAGGTGTGGAGTATCAGTCATATACGGTACATTTGAAGCATGTTTAAACAGGTTATTTTTGGATTTGTTTGTCTACAATTTAATATTTTAATACAAGTTGGTAACATATGATTAATTAGCCGAAGAAATAGTTATGGAAAAATCAAATCAAATTAAATATAAGCAAAATCAAAATAATATTAAGAAACAAATATATTAAGTTTTTGGGTCATTCCATTTCAAATCACTCAATTTTGGAGCAAAAAAAATTTTGGACCTCCGATTTGTCTGAAAATTGGTATATAACTTCTGCGGGACGTACAAATAAGATATTTAAGGTCAAAAAATCTTCTTCTTTTTTTCTCAAAATGTTATTTTATGCGATTTTACAGTGATTTGGTGTTTATTTATACAAATTTGCATTTTCTATCGTAAAGTATCAATGAAAAACATAATATTTTAATAAAAAGGACTCAAAAATGTCATTATATGGCATTATAACAAGTTACTATGATTCAAAACAAGCTTTTGATCAAATTTTATAGTGTAGAAAACGTTAAAATACCGTTTTTTACATTTTTCTCCATTCCCAAAATACATCACAATCGATTTGGCTGAAAATTTGCCCACAGATAGACAAAACATAGGACTTTAAGTGGTGAGAAGGATTTGAATTATATTACAATTTTACAATACCAAAAAAGTTACATGCAATATTATAGTCAAAAATATAGGCGTCTACTGTAAGTAAAATTAACTCGAAAATATCGACCTCACGACAAAAATTGTTAAAAAGAAATTGTAATAATTGTAAATACGATAATATTTGGAACAATTTCAGTTCCTACCATTTTTGTCGAAAAGTTAAAAATGGCGGAGATATTGAGCCAAACAGGCTCTCCTTTAAAATCAAGATGGCGGCTAACGTAACGGAGGAATTCATTCGTGATTTTAAATTTAGGCTACTATTGACTCCCTTAAAGATCAGAAAAATAAAATTTTGGGCAGCTCGGCATTCAAGGTCAACCCGACTGGACTAATATATACTTTTGAGTCTGATATTACTGCATGTAACTTTTTTGGTATTGTAATATAATTCAAATCCTTCTAACCACTTAAAGTTCTATCTTTTGGATATCTGTGGGCAAATTTTCAGCCAAATCGATGATGATGTATGTTGGGAATGGAGGAAAATGTAAAAAACGGTATTTGAACGTTTTTTACACTATAAAATTTGATCAAAAACTTTTGATTCAAAATAACTTGTTATAATGCCATATAATGACATTTTTGAGTCCTTTCTATTAAAATATTATGTTTTTCATTGATACTTTACGACAGAAAATGCAAATTTGTTTAAATAAACACCAAATCACTGTAAAATCGCATAAAATCACATTTTGAGAAAAAAAGAAGAAGAAGATTTTTTGACCTTAAATATCTTATTTTTACGTCCCGCAGAAGCTAATTTTCAGACAAATCAGAGATCCAAAAATTTTTGCCTGAGTGATTTGACATGGAATGTACCTTTTACATTATTTGTTTTGACGTCTCGATTACCAATAAGGAAATCGTTTTCAAAAAAGTTTTAAAATGATACTATGGCCGATCTTAACCTGTAAATGTTTATAATTACCATTGGATGGTAATATCTTCTTCTTCTTCTTCTTCAGTTTATTGGCCTCCACCTACTTGGGTATTTGGCCAGCTCATCGTCTCGGAACAAGGGAAAAATCCCTTATTCACTTACAATTTGGAGTTAGTACATTGTACAATTTGTTTCTTCTTCTTCTTCATCTTTTTCTTCTTCTTCTTTAGTTAACTAGAAATTTTGGTTGGTGTGGGACAAACATGACAAGATAAAAAAATTTCACGCTGCAACCTCTCTTTCCTTGTCTAAGGGGGCAACTGTCTATCAATACACAATGTTCTTTTTCTTCTTTGATTTAGGAGAAATTTTGAGTTGGCATGGGACAAATACAAAAACTTAACTTTTTTTTTCCAACGACATTAAACTTTACTCTCTCAAGGGCAACTGCCGACTACTACACAATCTTATTCTTCTACTTCTTTTTTAGTTTACTGGCAATTTTGAGTTGGCATGGGACAAATTCAACAAAGACACAAACTTTGCTCTCAGGAGCAACTGCCGACCATTACACAATCTTATTCTTCTACTTCTTTTTTAGTTTACTGGCAATTTTGAGTTGGCATGGGACAAATTCAACAAAGACACAAACTTTGCTTACAATCTTATTCTTCTACTTTTTTTTTGAGTTTACTGGCAATTTTGAGTTGGCATGGGACAAATATAACAAGACACAAACTTTTTTCTCTCAGGGGTAACTGCCGATCATTACACAATCTTATTCTTCTATATCTTATTTACAGGCAATTTTGAGTTGGCATGGAATAAATACAACAAAGGCACAAACTTCTCTTATACAGGGCAACACCTGACCATTACACAATCCCATGTTGTTGCCTCAGATAGGTATAGTGAAAGACCCAGGTGATTACAGAATGTTTATATAGAAACAAAAGATTATATTATTCGGATATACGAATTATATTTTCACGTGTACTTTTGACATATTTTTCAAATTATTTATAATATATTCATTTATGTTATTAATTTATTTTCAATATTTTACTTTCCTCATAACTTAATTTTGTGTATATTCAAAAAATGTATTAAAAGTTTAATAAGAACCAACTGCGGTTTATAAAGAAGGGTTGTAAGGGATATAGGTGTTGGGCACCCATTTTTAGCTAATTCATTATATAAATCAAAATTTTGCACAGTATTAATAGGGCATTCAAGAATCACATGTTGTAAATCTGCTAATTAAGGATGGTAATATCAATTTGACAGTTGACTGACTTGACGTCGATCTTAGAGGTATTAGCCATATCATCTGTCATCACAATGACAGATGTAATTAGGCATTCCAAATCACGTGATATAATATGGCTGCTGGATGGCGAAACTGTCATCCATAGGCGTATCCAATGTTTAAACCACTTCATATTTAATTTGCTATCACAATTTCACAAATTTCGCTACACAATTAACAAAAAAACAAAACCAAACAGGATATTCTTTACAAAGTCAATATTCAAGGTAAACATTAGATACGCCATGACCACCCCCCTTAACTATGTCTATGGTCATGTCAGTTTAGCCATCCACCGGCCACCACTGACAGTTCATTGGAATCCCTAATTGTATCGTCGAATTGATATTAAATGCTTATATTCTTGTTCTTCCGCATTTTCCCATTATGAGTTCGCCGTTTAAACCCTCCATAGCTTTTTATTTTCCCAGTTATCTTATATGTCCCCCATAATATATGTTTTCCATCTCACAGCTAGTCTTTTTCTTTATCTCCTTTCTGGAGGTTCCCATTACATCGTTCTTTTTGACCACCTATTACCTGTGATTCCTTCAACATGACCGTACTATTGTAGTGCTCTTCTTTCCAATTTTTGAGTTAGTGAGCTTTCTACTTTCATCCAGTTCCACATTTCCCTAGTCCTCATTCTGTCCACTCCTCATTCTCACTTCGTATAAGGTAATGTTTTCCACAATGTCGTGTAAGATACTTTTTTGTTTTTTTTTTTGTGAGTATGTTATTCCATATCCATCTGAAACAAAAAGTAAAAGAACTTCTGTTGGAGTGAAAATAAAGAGAAGGATCTACTCCAACAGAAGTAAGGAAAAACAAAAAGAAAATTAGATGTAAGCTAATTGGACAAAAAAATGAAGAGAGAGTGAGGTGGCTTCTACGTTGAGAAAATAGCTTCTCTTTGGAGAAGCCGAAGTAATAAAAATACTAAGAAAAAGCTGAAGTAATGAATTACTACTTGTGCAGTAGTATTATGTATGGGGAAAATGATGAGATGTAGAACAGATGGACTGAAATAATAAAAGTATGAAGAGAGGGAGCAAACTGAATGGAGTTGGGCTAGCTAAAGATTCAAGAGAACGACTACTTGACACTCAAGGATGGATACGGCTCATTTGCATGCCTATCGAAGACGGTAGCTCAAAGTAGATAATGATGACTAGAAAAGGTATATATGTTACAGTTCAAGTTGATTCTCAGTTAGAGTTGACTCCAACTAGTTGGAGTCAACTCCAACTGAAACGAGCAGTAAAAGTTGATTTTAAAAATTTAAATCAACTTTTACTAGTTGGAGTTGACTCTTACTGGATCGATTCAGTAAATGTTGATTATACGAGAATCTCAAGTGCTTTTTTGATGAGTGTGCGTTTCTTTGTTTTGACCGTTTCAACTACTTATTAGTATAGTCTCTAACGTGGCCCCCGTTAGGTAAATTATTCTGATTCGATTTTTTGCACAAACTTACTCAAAGAAATATGTACATCCGTATAACAATCCTTATAACAAATACACAGGGTGTCACGCGGTACCGCGGTCGAAAAATTGTTTAACCAATTTTTGTTAACCAAATTCACAAAAATAATTTTTATCTACTCTATCTCATATTATGTAATTGTAAAGGTTTTATTGTGTGAAAATTGTAAATATAGATAGCAGTACATGAAGGGTTTAAAGTGTGTCTGAAGTAACAATGTATTTTAAATGGGTTTTACTTTTTCGCACTGTTTTTAGCACACTGTCATATAATTAAACATCCTTAACTTTCGCCTTCGGGACGAAATCAGACACGCCCTTGCAACGGCAACTGAAATGCTCACAAAACAGCGACCACGGAAGCAAAGATGGATGACAGAGGAAATATTGGATTTAATGGATGAAACAAGAAAATGAATATTACCATCCTTGGATTATAAGCTTTCATTTGACACATCATTTGTCATATCGGAAAAGAAATGAAAGGCAGAATTTACAAATCAGTCATCAGACCAATAATGACATACGCGGCAGAAACACAACCCGACACAGAGAGGATAAAAAGATTGCTCGAAACAGCCGAGATGAAAACCCTTCGAAAAATCGATAGTAAGTCTCTATGGGACAGAGCTAGAAGTACAGATATACGACGGAGATGCAAGGTGGATAACATTAATAACTCGGTAAGAAACAGAAGAATAGAATAGAATGTAGTCAGGACAGCGAGAGACGGTTCCCCAATAGGAGGACGTTCAGTGGGAAGACCACGAAAAGGATGGAACGACAACTTACTAGAGGCACATTGAAAAAACAGACAAAGTAATGTCTATACAAAAAGAAGAAGAAGAAGATTTGTCATTCTACCTGTTATAATGACGGAGGAGTTATATTCGCGGACGGACGGATAGACAGCCTAGTTTAAATTTGTCACCTTTAGTACCATCCTTGGATATTAATCTTTCCTTTGACACCTCATTTGTCATTCTACCTGTTATAAGTAACGAGGAGTTATACTCGCTGTCGGACAGATGGTACTAGGCAGTACCGTGGTCGAAAAATTGTTTAATAGTTATTTATGTACCAAGTCAGTAAAGTGGCTCTTTATCGAAGGAGTCTGATATTACGAGCAGAGGAAGCGAAGCGAGCAACAGACGCGTTCGATAAAGAGTATTGAGGTGGTGCGTACAAAATTGTATCGTCAATCATAAAAAACATTAACACTTACTTACAACTTTGAGGAAATTTTTTTAATTTTAGACGAAATAAAAAATTCGTATGACAGTAATGACAGTAATGACAGATGACTTTTGCACGATGGCTGGTTTTGATGTTTAATCGATAGTTATCAATATTGTATACCTACCTAATTACTAAATCTGTAAAGTTTTGATTTATTTTGTATGAATATAATTGCGAAACACTACAGAATTTTACTTTTTGACATAAATTTTATTAATAATAAGATAAATTTTGTACAATATTTTTAATAATTAAAGTATGGTTTGTTCAACAGTAATTGGTTTGAGTTCAATTAGTGCGGTAGTAAATATTATCAAATTTATCTGACCTGGCCCATTGTTAAGACCCACCCGGAGCGATAAGCCACCGAGGTAGACAGAGGGCTGCACATGGATTCGCTCCCGGGTTGAGGTAGGAAGACCTAACCCTTCGGTCATAACTTAACTTTCGGGTATGAGTTTCGGAGCAAACTCGTGTACAATAAAAGTGGTTTTATAGGGGTTGGGAGCGAATCCATGTGCGCCGAGACAGAGTTGGTCTTTTGCAATTAACACTGACTAGACGGTACTCCCATAATAAAGCCTAAAATATATTTTACCTGAAACCGGGCTTTTTATACTATTATCGGTTAATCCGGGCTGTTTAGGGCCGGTTTTTCAGTGCTGGGTTAACCCAGATTTTTCGGTCACCGAAATTTTTATGGTTAATCAGTTTTTCAATACTAGGTTATCGCTTAAACCCGTTTAAGTTGACCAAGATTTTAACCGATACTCGCTATCATAGGTGGTTTAACTCCGAATTTTCCGACAGACGTTTATCTATATTTGCTGACAGAAGAGGTTAGTTAAATTATGACATTTTGTGTTATCGCGGGAAATATTGTATTATGTATTATTATATTCTTGATTATATCTTCATCATCAGATGAAGAATCGGAACTTGAATGCATTAATCATTTTTGTAATGTTATGTTATTTGTTATTTATAAAATAGGTTATGAAATTCTATTTTGTTTATTTTTCTGTCAAAAATCTATAGAATTGCACATCTTGGTTTAAAGCACTGAAAAACGATATAAGGGTTAAAATATTGGTTAAAATTTAAACTAGGTTAGCTAACCAAAATTTTAACCGCTCACTGAAAAACCGGGCCTTATAGTGGTAACTAATTGAACTTAACCATTTACTGTTTAACATACCATAAATAAATTTTAATTTCACTCAAATAAATAATCGATTGCTGCCATTGACCACTTACATTCAATCTCGGTTAATTTGATTATTAATCGCGGCAGATAAAGTAACAATCTTCTTTCAATACAACAAAGTGATACTTTACTGCCGAAAATGAGGGCAAATGAGTACAATAATGAATGATTTTAGTGACGTTTGGCGATAAACAATGATTTTAAACAAATTCGCAAAAATAATTTTTCACTTCGTACAAATTTAAAATTTGAAAATCGCCAAAATAACCATTTTTAATGTTTAATAACTCGGTTAAAGATAATTATTGTGAAAGTCAAGCGAGCGGCCGTGGAGTAACGGCATAATCGCTGGCCTCATACGCCAGTGCACGTGGGTTCGAGCCCTACCAAAGACAAACCATTTTCATTTCCAATAATGACACGAGCCGTCTCACCGTGCCTCGGAGAGCACGTTAAGCCGCAGGTCTCCCTGGGCTAGTGTACATCGACACTAGTTACTTGAAACAGGGTTAAAGGTGTAATTGGCGCCGGAACTGTCCGAAAGGCAAAAAGTCATACGATATTATATATTATGAAAGTCAGAAACTAAAAAAAATTCAAAGATTAAAGCTACCTCTATAAGATCCTGAAGAAATTTTTGTCATTATTTCATTAATAAGATATTATTTTTAATTATCAACAATGAGCGCTAACCGTGTATTGAGGCGGCCGTCAATGTGAGTGCGAGTGAGATTCACCATTGGACGGCTGGAATGGTGCATCTCTTTAGCACTCACCATTGACGGCCGCCTAATACGCACTTAGCGCTCATTGTTAATAATTAAAGATAAAGCTTAGTAATAAAATAGTGACAAAAATTTCTGCTGGATTTTGTAGAGGGGGCTATAATTTGATCACTTTCTGACTTTCATAATAATGGATTTTACCGAGTTATTAAGCCTTAAAAATGGCTATTTTTGCATTTTTCAAATTTTAAATCACGTATAACTCGACAACAATCAATTTTAGAGAAAAATCACAAAATACCTTTTTTCTACGAGCGTGCAAAAATGTCTACTTTCGCGAACGCGTTTTAGTTTAGAAAGTTTTAATTTTCCGCACGCGTGTTACTTTTCCGCACGCGTTTTACTTTTCCGCACGAGTTTTACTTTTCCGCACGCGTGTTAATTTAGATATGTTAATATGGCCTTAAAGTAATTATAATACATACAATAAACTAATATTTAGATATTATTTACTAATTTATTTAAAATATATCTTATTGTGTTCATGTTTTAATGAAATTAACGCGAGAATTCGATGAAATAAAATAATTTTGACATAATATTCGAAAGTCAAATCAGTAGACAAGAACAGTGGTTTTGAATCGTCGTCATGGAAACCAAGATCGTCGTCATGCTAACCAATTATGTTGAAAATTATTTTGTGAAGTGAAAAAATTATTTGTGTGAATTTGTCTAAAAAAAATTGTTTAAACAATTTATCGATCAAGGTACTACCTGGCACCCAGTAGATTTGTTATAAGGACCTCTTTTTGAGTAAGTTTGTGCAAAAAATTCGAATCGGAGTAGTTTACCTAACGGGGGCGACGATATAGTCTCGACTAATTTGAACATATTCAGTAACATTTAATTTCTAGAATCGGCTGTTTGTGTGAATCAGAATCAACTTTTACTAAATGGCATTGGGAAGAGTATACTTTTCCTAGTTGGAGTCTACTCTTACTAGTAAATGTTGAATATAAATCTTCATTTTATATTTATAATCAACTTTTACTGAAACCAGCCATTAGAGTTGACTCCAACTAGTTGGAGTCAACGAGTCAACTCCAACTGGATAATCAACTTGAACTGTAACATATATACTAAGATAAGAATAATGTCCTGAAAATAAATAAGGAGAATAATTGCTAAAGAAGAACAAATTAAATAACACTAACAAATCATAAATCATGGGCGCCAAGAAAATGATCTTCGATCATTCTCCCAGGTATCTTACACTGCTGTCAAATATTAAATAAATAATATAAGTATATGAAAATATAAAGGAAATAAGGATAAATGTTGTACAAAATGAATCAACATTTATTAACAATAAATAAATACTAGATTTTTAACAATCTCTGAGTTAAACCAAATTGCATATAATGTAACTCTAACATGACAAAGTTATACAAAAGTTATATCTAAGATAACAACAATGTTACCGGTTACAAAATTATATGAGTACCTCTTACTTACATATACGGTACAACTCACATGAGACTTCTACCAAATGGTTATAGTACGCTTGCTACGTACCACTAAATTGAAACCGACAAAGATGAAAATAATACAAATAAATAGGCATAAGCCTGACTAAGAGAAAATACAATGAATTAATCAAAGTTAAATATACCAATGAACGTGAAATAAATTGAAGTTACGATAAATACCTAACCAACGACCTAGATTAACCGAACAAATGGAATAAAGTGAATAAACAATAAAATATTTGGGAAACCAGCAAGTAATATTACACAATAAATATCAAACCAATCATAAAGTATAAAACCTAAATTTCTAGGCTTATTCCTGTGCACAAGAACTTACTGTAGATCGTAAATAAGTTTGGGAACCTAATACATTAATATACAAATATGTCATATAAAAATACAAAGTTGGGGTAAATCTGAAAAAAAATAATTAATTAAACACAGTGCATTAAACCAAAATGTCTGAGATATAAAATGAAAACAGTTACTGAAATCACCACATTAATTGTTCCCAAACAAACCCAAACGACTGCAAGGATCGTTTAAACACAGCGATAAATCAAACAACTTATCAAGGTCAATCGAGTTGTTGCAACTTATCATTGTGTGTAAACGGTGCATCGCACAACTTATCAAAGTTGGAGTTGGGTTGAAGGTGGTATCGCATTGAATCGCAGCGTCTAAACAGCGTTTCAACTTGTCATCACAACTAGTTGCTGTGACTTGTCGTTGTGTTTAAACGACGCTTAACAGGTGGCTGTTGTATCCTCAAAAATGAGCACCAGGATGGCGCCAAATCATGCCTCCAGTAGGCCCAATAGTCCTGTCGCCAGGGGGGGTACAACGGCCTCGTTAATTCAGATGGACTTACTCAAGTTTTTTTATGTATTTTGACCCGTAGAACCCGAATTTTTTGGGTAACAGTTGATCCGGATGTCGATAAGATTGTTATAGACCAAGAACTTGAGGAATCAAATAACAGCGATTTTTGGCAAAACAAAACAATATTTTGTATTTTTTGGGTCATTTTAAGCAAAAAATATTTCTACAAGTTTTTTAGTAGGATGCACAGTTTTCGAGATAAACGCGGTTGAACTTTCAAAAAATCGAAAAATTGCCATTTGTGAACCCGAATAACTTTTGATTAAAAAATAAAATAGCAAGTCTGCTTACCGCATTTGAAAGTTTAAGTCAAATTATATCGGTTTTGATTATTTGCGTTGGTAAAAATTTATTTTTTTATTGTTTAACAAAGCTATAAACACGTAGGGTTTCCCGTGCTTTTACATGCGTTTTAACGCATGTAACGTAGAAATAGTCTTGATTGCACTAGTACCTATTCTACCTACTCGTTCGATTTTAAATGAGAAATCATAGAAACATCACTCACGCACTAGTTGTTTGTAGCTTTGTTTAACAATAACACAATAAATTTTTAGCAATGCAAATAATCAAAACCGACATAATTTGACTTGAACTTTCAAAGGCGCTAAGCAGAATTGCTATTTTATTTTTTAATCAAAAGTTATTCGGGTTTAAAAATTGCAGTTTTTCGATTTTTTGAAAGTTCAACCGCGTTTATCTCGAAAACTGTGCATCCTACTAAAAAACTTGTAGAAATATTTTTTGCTTAAAATGACCCAAAAAATACAAAATATTGTTTTGTTTTGCCAAAAATCGCTGTTATTTGATTCCTCAAGTTCTTGGTCTATAACAATCTTATCGACATCCGGATCAACTGTTACCCAAAAAATTCGGGTTCTACGGGTCAAAATACATAAAAAAAATTTGGGTAAGTCCATCTGAATTAACGAGGCCGTTGTACCCCCCCTGGCGACAGTGGCGACAGGACTACAAGTGTAGAACGAAAATCAGGAGCAGGAACGTCCCATAGTATATTTCCCAAATGACATACTCCCAAAGTGACTTGTCTGTGGCTGTCTCAGGGCTCCTTGAGATGTTTAAAGGGCTATGACTTCATATATTTCCTTCAAATGGCTAAAAACATATCCTACGTTTTATTTCTCATATAAACCAAAAGAAGAAATAATGAGGAAACTTTTTAGAAGAAATGATACAGAAAAAGCGACCATTAAATGGAACAAAAAACTAATCTCAGGTAACCTTGAACTGTTTTGGGTGTGAAGATATGAACAAATAATGACATTGAATTTGAAATTAAAACATAGAATATGATTTATCTGAGAGAATATGATATTAATATAATAGCTATCTACACACATATTATACCTTCATAAAATGGTATGAAACCAGGCAAAAGATAGTTACCTGACAATTTATAAAAATATTGGATGCTCAATCAGTTTAAAACCTACAGAGAAATGATAATTATTTCCAATATTAATTTGAGGACTTCCAAAAAATATTTGGTTATGTAAAACCAAAAACACATTAATATACCTATAATTTCCCTTGAATGAATATTCAATAAACATGTAATAATCGACATAAAATCCAAATAATGAGTTGACTAAGAAATTTAACAATGAACCTAATATTTCAAATGTTCCATAACAAAAAACATCCCAAGGCTAACTAAAAAAATTAGTAGAAAAAAATAAATTTTATCGGGTGATTCTTATCCAGATTCCATTCGTGTTTTTACACTTCTCTCCTTTCTCCAAACAACAATTGGTAAAAATTACTTTTTACTTTCAAATTAAACTCGAGATGTTGAATATAAGTAATTTCGTTGGAATTATCAACCCGCCATTCGTCGAGACAGCCAGCAGCCAAGTCTCTTTCAATCCTCTCTCGTTCAAAGAGAAGAACATCAAACGACCACGGAACACGAATTAAACGTCAAGGAATGATTCAACAAGTATGTTCCGTAGACGCTGAAGTGTGACGTCACGTAAGTAGTCCTTTACGAGGACATTAGAGAATTTGAAAGAAATCAACAGAAAATAAATTATAAAAATAACTAAGAAGTTCAAAACTGATTTCGTAACGTCAAACCGTTACACATCCATGAAGTGCTTTTGTAGCTTCCTTTTCTCGATCTATTTTTATTTATACAGCGTGTCTACTTGAGTTGGAAACATATGGGAAACTTTTTTATTATTAATTTTACGAAAAAAAGTTATTCTTTATAAAAAGTTCTGCATGCCCCAAAACCTAAGATTCAATTATCAGATATCAAATTTTCTCAATATTATACGAGGTATGTCAAAAAATATGAATTTCGGCTAAGGGTAAAGTACCTTTATTTCCCTCAATATCGAAAATTCTTATGATAAAAAGTTGTTTGTAATTAAAAACTAAGATGAAATATGCAATTACATGCTTCTTATTGAAAAAAAAAATATATTTCTCAAATTTATGGATACCCAACATCGTTTTTAATTATTACAAATATCATAACTCGTTTATTATTCATTTTACGAAAAAAAGTTATTCTTCATAAAAAACTTTGCATGGTCTAAAATCTAAGACACAACCATGATATATCAACTTTTATTAATTTTATACGAGGTGTGTCAAAAAATATGAAATTCGCTCAATATTATAGCACCTTTATATTTCACAGTATTTCAATTAGAAGGATGTAATTGCATATTGACACATAGTTTTTAATTCTAAACAACTTTTTTAATAGCCGTTTTCAATATTGTGAAAAATAAAGGTACTTTACTCTTGAGTGAAATTCATATTTTTTGACATAACTCGTATAAAATTAATAAAATGTCATATCTGTTTGTTGAATATTCGGTCTTAGGACATACAGAGATTTTTATAAAGAATACCTTTTTTTCGTAAAACTAATAATAAAAGAGTTATCGTATGTGTAATGAATAAAAACGAAGTTAGTATCAATAAATTTGAGAAAAATTTGGAAAATATTTTTTTCCAATTAGAAGCGTGTAATTACGTATTTGAGCTTGGTGTTTATTTCCAAACAACTTTTCATAATAAGAATTTTCGATATTGAGAGGAATAAAGGTACTTTACCCTTAGCCGAAATTCATATTTTTTGACATACCTCGTATAATATTGAGAAAATTTGATATCTGATAATTGAATCTTAGGTTTTGGGGCATGCAGAACTTTTTATAAAGAATAACTTTTTTTCGTAAAATTAATAATAAAAAAGTTTCCCATATGTTTCCAACTCAAGTAGACACGCTGTATATTATAACGTAAACATGTACTATCTCCATGTTCTACCGATCGTAAATACCTAAAAGTCTGGAAACTTTTGATAGCCTCAACTTCTAAGCTTAGGTTTGATCTATAACTTCCCCATGGAATTACTAAAAATCGATTATCTATAACAAGAAATCGAACTTGATTGACTTGGCAAAATTTAGCCCGGCTATGGGTATAATAATTATTGTTATAAATGTCACAATATTTTGCCTTCATTTTTCTTAGTCACCAGTGGCGACGCGTGACTTTTTCGAAAGTGTTACCCAAACCAGATGTAAAAAAATCTTATTTAAAAAAATTATTTTAAACCTCCCAAATATAAGTTTTTGTTCTTAATCCTGTGAAATAAAATTAAACAAATCACTATTCCCACATTATATGTATGTAATTATGTATAGTATGTAATAGGTATAACAATAAATAATAAACAAACTAAACAGATTATTCTACCATAAAATTAACATAAAAATGAACAGATAGGAAGAACATATTTTGAAAATTATTGTTTATATTTTAAGTCTTCCATTTTCAAAAATCCCATTTTTTTCTTCAAAATTATATTTAAAAAAAATATATACAAGGAGGATGACTTTTCAACTAGTTGATCGATTACGCAATACGCAGCAACACTCTTCCATGTTTAAATGCACGCACACTGTAATCTGTAATAGGTACTAAACCAACGTTGTTACCAAGATAAAATATGGTTACAATGCTGATATACACAGCGTGCCAAAGCGCCGTCTCTAGAGCCGTTGCTCCTTCAAAATTTTCAGAAACGAGCTAGTCCCGAGCGAAAGCTAGGATTCTCCTGCGTTACCATACCCAAATGTGGTAATAACAGCATAATAACGTGCAACATGCAACGGATTCACATAATCTCGTCAATATTTTCGTGCGTCTAGTTCTAGTTGGCTATTTACTGAATTCATCATCATCATAGTCATTAACATCTTAGTAGATGTGTTGTGGTTCATAATTGGGCTTCAGCAGCTCGGACAGTTTGATTGATAATATTTCTCCACTGGTCGCGGTCATCAGTTACATGTATTGCCTCAGTATACTGTTTGTTGAGAAGCTTTTTAGTAATTTCCGCCCATCGCTGTGGAGATCTTCCGCGTTGGCGTTGAGTCTGAGGCCTTCCTTGGACCACCAACCGCTCCATTTTGTGATCACTTCGATGGATATGACCAAAGAATTAGGTACCTACTATTAATAAATACATATGTCTGTTAGTAAAAAATATAAATGGAATGATTTCATAGTAGTCATAAAATATTTTTATTTGCAAGAATTTTAACTGTTACCAATGGTAACAGTGGTTACATGGACGCTTCGCCAGTGGTAGTCACTGTCACTTCGTTTTTGTAGTAGTGTCACTGTCGTACTGCCAACGCACTATTGCAGCACTGTTGAAAGTTCGCAGAACTTTTGAAAAAAAATATTGATGACGCGGTGCCAACTATATTTAGATCTAAGATCTAAGAATAGTAAAACAAAACACAATGTTAACAAATGAATAAAATCAACAGAAATTGGAATAAGATAATTACCTACTTAAAGAAAACTAACCAACGTGCAGAGCCGTGCGGTACACCTTTTCAATATGATGCAAGTCTTCGAAATGCCGCCCCCTAAATATTATTGAAACTTAATATGTACTAGCATTTATTTTTATTAAATGAAATTACACAAAATGGACGAAAACTTTTATTTTAAAAACAAAACATACTTAAAATTAAATGAAATATGTATTAACATTAAATTTATATTTAACATTTATAATTATTTCATTCATAGGAGATTCTGACCAATAGAAAGCTACAGAAATAAAAATTAAACTGGGTATTTTTTAATGAATTTAACTTCCAATAAGATATTTTATCACGTGTTTAATTCTGTCTAATCAGATTAAAATTATACTGAGAATTATCTACTGTAGAAAATTACCGATAGATTTTTTTTAATTAGATTGTTTCTGTTTAATGGCAACCAGTTTCCTAGTTTTGACAACTGCCACATTTAAGAAAATATCCATAATATACGTATTAAAAAATAATCTTACGAATATCACACGACAGTAAGAATAAATAAGAAAATAATGCTTCATTTTTACTCAAATTTTTTGTCATTGGGCTCTCGTATCTATTGCCAGACAACAAATTTTCGAAAAACTGTCGCATTATTTTCAATTTATTCTCACTCTCTTGTGATATTATACCCGATAACTTTTGATAATATCCCGTCGTCAAGTATATTACGTCAGATGCCCTTCAAAGCTACGAAAAAATACATGCAATGACATCAATGACAATTAATGTTTTAAAAATTATAAAAGTGATGACTTTCAACCGTCAAATATTTATAACAACTATGTGTTTAATTGTACTAATTTGTACTTACATAAATAAATTACAATAAAATGTTGGTTTTGAACAGTTTTATTCATGAAATAATCGCAACAAATTGCACTCGATCTCTAAAATTATTATCGAATTTTTGCCCTCGTGACACTTTGACATAATTTCACTCCCCTTCGGGTCGTGAAATTAAAACTGTCAAAGTGTCACTCGGGAAAAATTCGATAATTTTAGAGCTCTTTTGCAATTACTACTGAAAATTACAATTTTATCATTTTGATTTTAATTTTGGCAAACTCGTCAATCAGATTGGTGTAGTCTAAAGTAGCAGCTAGTGAGGACTCTATTATTGAAATAAGTGCTAATTTTTTAGTTTTGTTTGTCTTATGGAGCTTCGTAAATAGTTTTTAATCATTTTTAGTTTTGAAAAACTTCTTTCCCCAAGCTACCGAGACAGAGAGTGTTAATAAAATTCTTAGGGCCGGTACTTTCTGCACCTCGCATGACAAAATTCCTCTAACTGGGGTTTAATCAGGACAGATAATACCGGCCCTTAGTGATACAACTATATTGGAGTATAAAGAAATTAGGTTATTTTGGCACAAATAGTTCAAAACCTCTAAAGGTTTCATGGAGTTTCATATTTGGGATAAAGCATGCGATAATTCTTCTAGAAAATCATTTGCCTCTATATCCGATTCTTTTTCTATGAAAAGTATTGAATGAAGATTTTCTAGTATTTTATCATCTTTCCCTTTTCCCTTTTCTTATATTTCCCTCAATTTAAAAATATCATATAAAAATGTAAAATTTTTATTATGAGTTTCTAAAAGCGAAAATCGATCAATCAAAGAATTAAAGGCAATGTCTAAAATATAAATAAAAAAATTTACTTTAAATTGATCTTTCTCTGTTGAGAGTTGATCCACATATCAAATTGACGCATTTTTCTCTTGCCTCAATATTCATTTTCAGCAGGAAATTTGGAACTTATTTACAAGATTTTCTGCAATTTCATTATCAGTAATTTTCATTTGGTCATAGCCAAATTGTCAGTAAATTTTCATTTTTTTCATACTTTCTGACGACATTTTTACACAATCTGACTTTATAGTTACATGTTGCAACGTCTTCGAGACTGAATTTATATGAAATGAACTACACGGCATATAAATTTATAATTTTTAATATTTTTTACTAATCCTCGTGCTTTGACTTTAGATTCTGAATCATTCTTGACGTCTATTGCCTATTTCGAATAAGGCATTATAATTTCACAAAATTGAAATCTTAGAGGTTTCAATGCATCTATTCGACTTAACCATCTAGTAGTACTCAACGGTTTTAGTGTTAGTTGTGCAACATGTTTTTTTTTCAGAACTTCCCAACACTTTGTAAAACCAGAAAAACAGTGTACAGTTCTTGTATAATACCAAAAAAAAGGTTGTTGTTTCAGTAGAAGAAGACGCTGCGTCATTTATAACTGGTGGCATCCACAGGGCACGTAAAACGCCCTCGGATATTTTTCAAATATTCTGTTTTGCACACCCTTTCGTATTCCTTTCATATTAACCCCGTTATCATAGCCTTGTCCTCTGAGCCGTTTTAAACGAAGAACTAATTTTTCCAAATTTGTCAAAATAAGTTCTGTACCTTCACCGGTTAAATATTTTCGGCTGACACTTGGTCCTATATATATTTTTAATTATTGAATGGCTCAATTATTTGTATTTTGATTTTACTGATTATGCCTCCCCTCTTGTGATGCCGCCTGATGCGGCTGCCTCACCGCATCATAGCACCGCACGGCCCTGCCAACGTGTGACGTTTATAATGTTACAGTTTTTTAAAAGACATTTACTGTAAAGGCGTATTTATTTTTTATATTTTTTTACGATAATTAAAGAAAAACAATGTCTTTACCAGATAATCCGTATCTACAAATTGTAGTTCAAAATTTTTTTGGGTAAAAACAAGCTGGTTTTCATACCATGAACAAACCATTTCATTAAGCACCGGAACTTGGTAGCTCCATGAAACATTGCATAAAAAACTAGCTAACTACTAAACAAACTAAACATTATTCCCCAAAATTTATCATTCTCATCGTACCTATAATACTTTTAACACTTAGTCGACACCTATCCATTTCATTACACCATAATCAATACCACTAACTACCACCGACTGCTTGTATTCAAACATTCAATTTACCTCCGAGAGTTTTTCCTTTCTTCGTGCAAATAAGCTAATGAAAGGAACCACAAACACTTCTAACACAAAGCTTCTACCCAGCACGCCGGAAGTTTCCAACAAGTTTGGCTCTAAAAAGCTTACCGAAAGTCCCAGAAAATACCCCGTCGTTCCGCTAATTAAAAAACAATACCTTTCGTAATAAAAAGCTCGTCAGTAAAAAGTGAAAACAGTGACGTAGATATTTGTGAATATGGAGGCGTTATAGTCATTAAGGTATAATACCAAGGGTATTATAAGGATAATAACGCTTGAGGTCAATGGTGTATATACCGAGGGCCCGAGGGAGCGTTATAATCTATAATACCCGTTATGCATTCAAGAAGAAGAAATAACTGTATACGATTTTTACGTGAAATCAATGATTTTTTTCACATATAGGTAGATTGGTCTAATAGTTTCAATTTTAATATACAGAGAGTCTGTAATTTGGAATAAATTCAATATCTCAAATACTAATTGTTTTTTTGAAAAATTCTCAGACCTTTCGATTAGCATTTCAAATTGTCCTCTTTGACATACAATAATAATGTATACAGGGTTTCCCAATTTAGAGATATGACGTCATCGTTGATTTTCTTAAATGGCAACACTGTCATTTTGATAGCTATTTTGATAGGGTGTGTAAAGTTATACACAACTGCAAAATTTCAAATTTTTATTTCCTACCATGTACAAGATAATAGAAAATAACAAAGTTATGAAAAACAAGTAACCAAATAATAATTGAATTTAATTATTTCAATTAAGCACATGCTCATAACGTTGCCCATTGACAATTTGACAATAATTGAAATAATTAAATTCAATTATTATTTGATTACTTGTTTTTCATAACTTTGTTATTTTTTATTATCTTGTAAATGGTAGGGAATAAAAATTTGAAATTTTGCAGCTATATATAACTTTACACACCCTATCACAATAGCTATCAAAATGAGTGTTTCCATTTAAGAAAATCAACGATGACGTCATATCTCTAAATTGGGACACCCTGTATACATTATTATTGTATGTCAAAAATGACAATTTGAAATACTAATCGAAGGGTCAGAGCATTTTTCAAAAAAACAATTAGTATTTGAGATATTGAATTTATTCCAAATTACAGATATAACTTTGTTATTTTCTATTACATACATTGTAAATGGTAGAGAATAGAAATTTGATATTTTGCATTTGTGTATAACTTTACATACCCTATCAAAATAGCTATCAGAATGACAGTGTTGCCGTTAAGGAAAATCAACGATGACGTCATAGTATTTGAGATATTGAATTTATTCCAAATTACAGACTCTCTCTGTATACCGCCGAAACGAGCAGTGATATCATTAGATTCAACGTTAACACAATAATAGCATCAGTATACAAAAATTACTTATCTATGATTAGTAACTATTTACTACTTAATCTTTCAGATTAGACGATTAAAGCTCTTAAAGCTCCTGAACCTTCCAAACTCCACCCTTGGTCGCGCGCAATGAAGCGGCAATATCATTTAGACATGTTCATAAACGTGGAAAATTTCAATTCACACGAGTTTTGTCGACTTCCACACCTCTTTTTTATAACAGCTGTTTGTTTGTTTTTGTTTTACTTTTCGATTGTGTGGCTTTTAATTAATGAAGAATAAAAGTGTGCTGGTCACAAAACGATCTTGGATTTTGGCGTCACGCCTCTTCGGCAATGCAAAACTTTTGAGTTTAGTGACTAAAGTTATCCGGACACGAAGGCGGAGAACTTGTGCACGGCAGATGCGAAGGTTTTTGTGTTTTCTATTTTATATTTTTGTTCGCGCCTTGGGAGTTCCAACGTGCGAGGAATTTTATTGTTTATTTTGCGGAAGATTTAACTGACATTGATCCTAAGATATATGATTAAGATTAAGATCTCGAATGGTACCTACACTAGGGGCACTAGGGGTAATAATCCTATTTAATTACATATTTTCTTTAGACTTTTATATTAAGTAATATTAAATTTGACATCGAGATATTATGGTTTATGTATGAAGCGAGTACCAGTCGCAAATACAACCGTTAACATTCTATATCGTTTGCGCAATAATATTAATTTAGCATTTCTTGATCATTATAATGAATCCAATAACTATATAATCCAATAAATATACATATATATATTTGAAAGTATTAAATTATTTTATATTAAATTTGGAAATCCCAATCGGCATAATGGTCCGAGAGCTGTGAGACATTTTTTAGTAGGTATTTTTAGTCCTGTCGCCAGGGGGGGTACAACGGCCTCCTGTATTCAGATGGACTTACCCAAGTTTTTTTTATGTATTTTGACCTGTAGAACACGAATTTTTTGGGTAACAGTTGATCCGGATGTCGATAAGATTGTTATAAACCAAGAAGTTGAGGAATCACATAACAGCGATTTCTCGTAAAACAAAACATTTTTTTGTATTTTTTGGGCCATTTTAACCAAAAAATGTTCCTTCAAATTTTTTCGTAGGATGCATAGTTTTCGAGATAAACGCGGTTGAACTTTCAAAAAATCGAAAAATTGGAATTTTTGAACCCGAAAAACTTTTGATTAAAAAATAAAATAGCGATTCTGCTTACCGCATTTGAAAGTTCAAGTCAAATTATATCGGTTTTAATTATTTGTATGGCCAAAAATATATTATTTTATTGTTAAAACAAAGCTATAAACACCTAGTGCTTGAGTGATGTTTCAATGATTTCTCATTTAAAATCGAACGAGTACGTAGAGGAGATAAAAGTGCAAGCGGGGCTATTTGTAAGTAGCATGCATTAAAACGCATGTATTAGGCACGGGAAACAGTATGTGTTTATAGCTTTTTTTAACAATCAAAAAATAAATTTTTAGCAATGCAAATATTGAAAACCGATATAATTTGACTTAAACTTTTAAAGGCGGTAAGCAGGATTGCTATTTTATTTTTTGTTCAAACGTTATTCGGGTTCAAAAATTGCAATTTTTCCATTTTTTGAAAGTTCAACCGCGTTTATCTCGAAAACTATGCATCGTACGAAAAAACTTGTAGGAACATTTTTTGGTTAGAATGACCCAAAAAATACAAAAAAATGTTTTGTTTTGCGAGAAATCGCTGTTATGTAATTCCTCAACTTCTTTGTTTATAACAATCTTATCGACATCCGGATCAACTGTTACCCAAAAAATTCGTGTTCTACGGGTCAAAATACATAAAAAAAACTTGGGTAAGTCCATCTGAATTAAGAAGGCTGTTGTACCCCCCCTGGCGACAGGACTATTTAGGCAATCTGAAAAATTTTCAGGAGATTCTTCCTTGATAGCCTAATAATACAAAAATGCCGGTCTGGCTGAAGGGTAGCGGTTATTTTCCCCAGAAATCCCCCCCCCCCCAAAGTTAAAAAAAGGATAAAAATTGTTATTACGAAAAATATTATTGACGTGACTTTAAGAGGATCGGTACGTATTTTCGGCTGCAATGCTATTCAAATGGGGATTCATTTTTTTCGAATCCTGAGAAAACTAATAAGTATTTTTGAAAAATTTAAACGCAGAATGAAAGATCACGTTAATAGCGAGGGCCGAAAGTCCCTGAGAACTTCTATAATGTTTATTTTAATAAGTTACATGGGTGAAAAACTAAGAGAAAATTTAGTGTGATTTTTAATTTCAAATATATCATTCAAAATAAACTTTTTATTTATTCTAAGGGACTTTCGGCCCTCGGTAATAATTTAGTCTTTGATTCTGCTTTTAAATTTTTCAAAAATATTTATTGGTTTTTTCAGGATTTGAAAAAAATAAACACAATGCCGTGGTAATATTTTCCAAATCTATCTTTGTCTTACAACGCACTCAGCCGAATATAATATTGTCAGCATATATTGTCAGTCAGACACTGACAATCAGTGACAATTTTAAATATTTGACATTGCATCGGGAATATGTTGAGTTATTGATTAAATATTATTGAAATATAGTGTATTTGATAAATAATTGATTTAAGACGTGAACTTAATAAAAAGTTATTTATTGTGTATTATTTGTGGAAGATCCAAGCAGAGAATACATCAGGATAATATATTCTGTGATCCAAGTATTTTGTTGTTAAAGATGTTCAAAATTGTAAGCATTCCAAAACAATATATTATTAAAAAATCACTTTAACACTTTTCCTCTTTTCTCGATTGAGTATTAGTCTTTGTTGTACAAATAAACATTTACAAAAAATGTGAATGGGACATCAGTGATTCTCAGTTTGGGTTTAGGCAAGGTTTGGGAACAAGAGAAGCAATAGTAGCAACACAGGTGTTGGTCCAAAATTGTTACGATCAGAGGAAGGACGTATTCCTGTGCTTTCTAGACTACGAGAAAGCGTTTGATCGTGTCCAACATCACAAGTTAATGCAGATCCTCAAGAAGGTTGATATAGACCAAAAAGACATAAGATGCATTGAAAACTTGTACTGGTATCAGGCAGCACAATTAAAAATAGACAATTCTATATCCAAATCCATACATATAAGAAGGGGTGTTCGGCAGGGATGTGTGCTTTCCCCTCTTTTATTTAACATTTATTCGGAAGCCATATTTCACGAGTCTTTGGAAGATGCAGAGATGGGAATCAAAGTGAATGGAGTATTAATCAACAACATACGATATGCTGATGATGCTGTCTTAATTTGCGACAACATAGCATATCTTCAACAACTTGTCACTATAATCGGAGAATACAGTAAGCGAATGGGATTAGAGATTAATACCAAACAGACCAAATTCATGATCATCTCCAGAAACTTGGATGCATTTGAAAACTCCACCATAACACTGAATACTAAGTCCATTGAGAGAGTGAGCAAATTCAAATACCTAGGAACGTGGCTTTTTGAAGACTGGGCATCGGACAGGGAAGTAAAATGTCGCATTGAGCAAGCTCGACAAGCTTTCGTAAAATTCAGGAAGGTACTGAGCTGTTCAGAGTTCGACCTTACACTGAGACTAAGGTTTACTAAATGCTACGTGTGGTCGGTGCTGCTATATGGCATAGAGGGCTGGACACTCAAAACAAGGGATATAAACAGATTAGAAGCCTTCGAAATGTGGCTTTATCGCCGTATCCTAAAGATACCATGGACGGCGAAAGTCACAAATGTGGATGTCCTTAAAAGAATCAACCAAGAACGTCAGCTTTTCGAAAACATCAAGAAAAGAAAAACGGCGTATTTGGGTCACATCATGCGAAACGAAAAATACCAGTTCCTTCAACTTATAATCCAGGGTAAAATTGAAGGCAAGAGAGGAATAGGACGCAAGAAAATGTCCTGGCTCCGAAACATAAGGCAATGGACAGGGATTACCGACATACAATCACTGATTCACATTGCAAGAAACAGAGAGTTAATGGAAAATGTGATCGCCAACATCCATTAGTGGATTTGCATTTGAAGAAGAGAAGTACAAATAAATTATTACAATCACTTAATACATAGTTAGTGAAAAAATTATCACATTAATTAACTGAATTAATAATTTCCAATTATAAAAATAACAGTTATCCAAGAACATTCAAAACTCATCTCTTTAAATTAATGATGACATTTTCAAGTAGAATGACATTCTAGTAATGTTTACATATCCATACCAGTGTGAATTTTACTACACGTAATTTGCCGTGTAAAGACAGAAAAAGTAGGGATACACGTAAAATATTTGCGAATTATGTACCCATAGCCTTAAATATAAAGAAAATAAACAAGCCAGGCTATTTGCGAGAGATTTTAATTCTGCCAGATGCTTGCATGGACGTCCCAGGATGATTTTCAGGGGGTGCATCCGAACTTCAGAAGATTGCATCTGAATCTGTACATACTATTAACCAGTATTCAATATATATTTACACATGCATAGCTATTTACTTTCTTAGGACAGGGGGTGCAATTGTTATTTTGACAGGGTATTTTTAATAATAAAAATAAATATTCTAAAAAAGGCAAGTTTTTTTTTGTGAAATTTTGTAACTTCCAAGTGATCAAACAAATTACGCTTGCATGTGAATGAAAAACGCTATAGGTAAGCAGTAGTGTGAGAAAGAGCGTATACAGTTGAGTCCGCGAGTTTTTACCCATGCGTCATTAATACCTGGTGAGATAAAACACATACTTTTTATTTAGCATCATTCTCTTCCACGCATGAAATTAATGACAAACCAACTGCCGTCTGTTATTAAGTAAAAACACATGTTATTTTTATGAACGATTTAGACTCAGTGTATTGAAAAGAGATAGATACAAATAAAAACGATTGGGGATGTCTTCACATATTTTAAGTACAATTTCTGACGTTTTGGTTTGTTTACTTTCGTGGCTGTCAGTTTGTTGAATTTTTTGCTGTTATTTTGTCGAATTTTTGCATTTTGAAGTTTTTTATAGTATACAAACAGTTTTTTTCACAACTAATTTTATATTGGAGTTAGAAATTTTGTAATAAGTTTATGTTATTTTACGATAAATTTTGACAACGTACAAAGCTAACCTCATTGTTGACACAGTTGAATGCTTGTGTTTAAGGTTCCGCCAAAGTGAATAAAATAATAAAAAGAAAATATGTTATTGAATTTTTTTATAAATTTTTTATTTATTTATTAATCAATGATAATAAAATAATTTATTAAGCTGCCTCAAATGTAGCGATAATTATGCACCAAAATTTTAAAGCAAAACTTAAATTTGACATTCTATTTATTTGATAACGTCAAATTTTATAATATCCCGTGATCGGAATAATATCCATTTGCCGTTGCGTTTAGTAAATTTCCGACTTATTTCGTATGCTTTAAATGATGACGCACGGGTAAAGACTCGCGGACTCAACTGTACCGATAGTTGCTTGCGTGCTTAATCGCAACGAGTCCGTTCGCTCGAGCAAAATCACCTCACGTGGCGATACCCATGTTGTTGTGCCTCAAAATATTGAAGTAATTATTATATATTTCAGATTTTTAAGTAACTTTGTATTAATTAAAGGAAAATAATACGTACTATACAATGATTTTGCAAATACATTTGATAGAAAAAGATAAATTTGTTATTATAAATATGTAGGTATAAAGTATAAAAATATAAACTAACTAATTAATTCTGTTTCCGAATCTTGTACTTCTTCTCCAAACTCTTTTACTAAGCTAAAATATTCATTTTCTTCTTCTTCGTCGGATTCTCTTCGAGAATCAGATTCTTCTATAGGATCTATAAATAGTTATATGGGTTTATTGAATTAAACATTAATTAAAAACTTGTTATTGTTGAGATCAGGTGTTTTCCAAGAATGTAAAAAATATTGACAACACGTAACAAACACGGAAATATTAAGAAAGATGAAAAAGGAAAAGAAAGTACCTACTCACAACTATGAAGGAAAGAAAAATGAGCTGCTTCGATCATATACTAAGAAATGAAAAATATGAGTTGATGCAGTTAGTTATACAAGGAAGAGTGAAAGAAAGAAGAGAACCGGGAAGACGACGCATATCGTGGTTGAAAAATTTAAAGTAGTGGAGTGTAAAAACAAAAATAAAACTCTACAGAACCGTTACAGACAGAATAAAATAAGCCGTGATGATCGCCATCGTTCTGAAAAGATGAAGCATACGAAGAAGAAGAAGGTTGCATTAATTCAATAAACACATAACTATTTATAGATCATATAAACAAATCCGAGTCTCGAAGGGAGTCCGACGAAAAAGAAGAAGAAAATGAGTATTCTAGCTCAAATGAAAAGTTTGAAGAAGAAGTACAAGATTCGGACAAAGAATTAATATAGTTTATATTAGATTTGTTCTAGCATCAGTTTCAAACGGTTTGAAACCATCAGCAAATAGTCGACCAGCGCGAGTAGAGGGGATAGCACTGGTGACTGTATTATGTTCTCTCACTGACCAACTGTTTGCTGACGGTTTCTGACTAGTTTGACTGTTTGCTAGAACAAACTTAATGTTGTACTTTTATACCTAGTTACACATGCCTATTTACACATTTATATTAATAAATTTATCTTTCTTTATCATATTTGCAAAATTTATTTTATCTACTCTATGTCATATTATGTATAAGTTTGTAGTTTGTGAAAACTGTCATTATAGATAGCAATGCGTGAAGGGTTTAAAGTGTGCGTGAAGTAACAATGTATTTTAAATGGGATTTACTTTTTCGCACACTTTCAATGGGTTTTTTGGCACACTTTCATATAATCAAATATCCTTAACTTTTGCGTTGTCATGGTGATGACAATATAAGCAATGACTTACAACAAAATTTTTGACAGTTTTGTGGTTTGAAAGTAGTTAGGATTTTTAAATGTCAAAGTTTTTTTATTTGTTTATCGTAGATAAAATATTGTATGAAACTGTGCGTGAAGTACTTTTTGCGAACTTATGCGATGTATAGCACTCGCTCCGTTGTCGCTCGTGCTCTAAAAATCGCGTGCGTTCAAAAAGCATACTTCACGAACTGTTTCATAAATAACTATTAGTGTATTATCTTCCTATCGATTAGAGTATGTATTATCTTCGTTATATGTATTAATGAACAGATATCTAAGAAATCTAAAATATATAATAATTACTCCAACATTTTGAGGCACAACAACATGGGTATCGTCAGGTCACGTGATTTTGCTGGAGCGAATGAATTCGCTGCGAACGAGGACGCAAATAGCTATCGATAATACGCTCTTTCTCACACTGCTGCTTACCTATTGAGCGTTTCATTCACATACACGCGTAATTTATGGCACCTGGCAGTTAGAAAATTTCACCAAAAAAACCTTATCTTTTTTAGAATATTTATTTTTAATATAAAAAGTACCTTGTCAAAATAACAATTGCACAACCCTGTCCGAAAAGAAAGTATGTATATAGCTATGCATGTATAGTATTTTATACTGGTTAATAATAGGTACAGATTCAGATGCAGTCTTCTTAAGTTCAGATGGTAAACTTATGTTTGTACTTTGTTAAACTTTAATAATAATTTATTTATTTACTAGTATTATTTTGTATTTTGACAACGACACCCGACTTGAGCGTCGAAACTTAATAAAATCATTTTTTTTTTGGTAAAATTGTGACTTATTTCCCATTGAAAATAGTTGATTATAAAAATGCCACAAGGAAATATGTAGCTTCAGAACAACATTAATAGTAGAGTTTGTTCCTTTTGACTGAGTCGTATGCCTGTATGAAGTCTATAAACACGTTGTGAACATCAATGTCGTGTTCCCATGATTTGCTCACGATCTGTTTGACTGTAAATATTTGATCCAGTGTCGATCTTCCCCTTCGGAAGCCTGTCTGATACTCTCCAATAATATTTTCTGTTAGTGACTGGAGTCGCTGGTTTATAATATAGTTACGTGAGGACTTTATATGCTGTACATAGTAGATAAATTCCACGGTAGTTTTTGCACTGGAGTTGGTCTCCTTTTTTATAGATCGGGCATACTATACTGTTCTTCCAGTCGTGGGGCATTTTCTCTTCTTACCATATATCTTTGATGAGCCCGTGGATGTGACTTGCTAGGTGGTCGCCAGCTACCTAATAAAGTTCTGCCGGTATTTCCTCAACTCCCGGGGCTTTATTGGTTTTCTGGGCCCTTAATAGCTTCTAGAACTTTCTTTATGGTTGGAGCTTCTACTCCATTCTCTACTTCGTTCTCTTCTACGTAGTTCGTACCCATTTCATATTCCATGTCTACTTGTGTTTCAAGTAGTGTCTGAAAATAATGCTTCCAGATTTCTGTGACTTTCTGTTGGTCACTGATTATTTGCCCGCTTTCATCTTTAGATAGACTTGAGGTTTATACCCACTTTTTATCTTTTTTAGGTATTCGTAAGCCCCTCTAATTTCGTTGTTTTTGAAATTTTCTTCCATTTTTTCTGTTTGTCCATTTTCATAGGCTCTCTTTTTATTTCTACATATCTTGTCTGCTTTCCGTCTTGCGCCTTCAAATGATGTTCGTCTTTCCAGTATTCTTCTTGTTATGTACATTTTGTGTGCTTCATTTCTTTCCTCTCTTGCTTGTCTTCACTCGTCATCAAACCATGCTCCTCTTCTCTCCTTTTTCTTGTTTCCCAGGGTGGACGCTGCTGCTGTCAGTACTGCTATTTTGTGATATTACTTCATTTGTCCTATATGGAGTGCAGTTCTAGCGCCCTTAACTCATTTGCGACTTCTTGTTCGAACTTCTCTTTACATTCCTGAATCTTCAGTTTTTACAGGTCCAGTTTGTTTGTTATTTGTTGCCTTTCGTTTCTTTCTTTTGTTAACTCTGCATCTAAATGTGATTTGTAGTAAAGCCCTCGGTAATAACGTAATCTTTCATTCTGTGTTTAACTTTTCAAAAATATTTATTAGTTTTCTCAGGATTCGAAAACAATGAATGGATTTAAAAATCAATCTTCCGAAATTTTGTGGAATGGGATATTTCATCGCCGCCGCGCCGGTTCATCGTTGTCTTTTCGATGCCGCCGATTCATCGCCAGTCCATTTCATCGCCGTCCGTTTCATCGCCGTCCGCTTAATCGCCAGTTAGTCAGTTGATTTTGTATTATGGGAGATGACATGCTTGTTAATCTACGGTTATGGTTTTATTGCTTGTTCATCTGGTTTTGAGAAATCATGTTCTAGAGAAATTGTATTGTAAATGTATAAAAGCAATATTATATCGTTTTTTAGAAATAATGGAAATATTCATAGCTTAAAAGATTATTATTATTTAAAAGTTTGAAAGTCTATTAAAATATTAAGTATGACAACGGGAATGGTCAATGAATGAATCGACCGGCGATGAATTGGCGGCATCGAAAGGGCGGCGATGAAGCGTACACTCTTAACAAAACATATTATGTGATGAAAATTTTAGTTCGAAAACATTTTGTGATGTAGTCCTTTAAGAGATTTTTAAATAAAATGTACCTTTTATTAAGGATTTTACTAATTTCTTTTAAACTGTTTAAAAGTTCTGATTGCAGCAGTATAGTTGTTATTAAATGAAAATTCAGTTTATTACAGACTAAAGCAATTGTCCCCTTTAAAAAATCACAAAAAGCTATTGAGATTCGCCGTTAGATCCCGAACCGCAAAACCAAAATCGAAATATATAGTTGTGACGACCGATGAGGATTGTTCATCTCCCCGTCCTCGTTTAGCGTTTAATCAGTAGACACCCCGTCGCGACGCTCTTCAATCCGACCGCTTAATGGAAATGAATTGTCCGCTCTCCGCGTGTCTCATTGTCCCCGAATTATTATTCAGATTTACAGTGGCCCCGCAATGAAAACACCAAAGGGATCAAAGGAAACAGAAATATTTAGCTAAAGTTTTATTTTTTTTTATTACTCCAATTTACTTAACAATCTGTTCCGTTAGGAACAATCAGTTAAAGTTATGACTTTCTTAGGCTATGATATGTAGGTAAGAATTCCAATGAAAACTTTTCTTTCTAAATTATCAACAAATGTATAGATAGTACTACTAGTAAAATAAAGTAACACTTAAAATAGTTCTAATTTATCTAAAATCTATTTGGTAAGTCAGTTGGTTTATAACGCTTAAGTCTGCGAACTTCACCCTTCGTGTTTAATAATTCACTCGCGAAATCATTTGGATGCGCACTAAGTCTTTCTTCATACTTTTCACCGTATTTGCTGATTTCTTCTTTGATGCTGGGAACTTTCAGGTCTCTCTCTATTATTGCGTTGGGGACGTACCATGGAGCGTTTACTATGGTTCTTAATGCCTTATTTTGAAAACGTTGTATGATTTCCAAGTTAGTGTTGCTGGCTGAGCCCCATAGCTGTATGCCATAGATCCATATGGGTTTAAGTATGGCTTTGTATACCACTAATTTATTTTCAATTGACAGTCTTGAACGTCTGCTCAGAATCCAGTACATTTGTTGAAGTTTGAGTCCAAGTTGCTTTCTTTTGGTGAATATGTGTTTTCTCCATGTTAGTCTTTGGTTGCCCAGGTATTTCGTTATATGTATCTACTTGTACTAATTGTTTGTTGTTTATGTATACTGATGGACAGCTCTCTTTTCGCATGGTAAATATCATGTGGGTCGATTTTGTTTCATTAGCTGTTAGTTTCCATTTTTTTTAACCATTTTTCTATTTTGTTTAAGTGATCTTGTAAGTTATGCGAAGCTCTTTGGGGGTCTGTGTGAGATGCGATAATACCTGTGTCATCTGCGAATGTTGCGACTGTTGTCAATCTAGTTGTAGGTAGGTCAGCAGTAAATAACAGGTATAGTAAGGGACCGAGTACACTACCTTGTGGGACACCGTATTTTATTTTAAATAGTTCTGAGCGAGCATCTTGTTGTTTTACTAATGAAAAGCGATCTGTCAGATACGATTTTATAATTAAATAATATTGATACGGAAGATTTTTCTTCAGCTTATTGAGGAGTCCCGTATGCCACACTTTGTCAAATGCTTGGCTGATATCTAGAAAAGCTGCACTACAGTACCTCTTGTTTTCTAGATAATTGCTGATTTGTTTGACTATACGATGTGTTTGTTCTATTGTTCCATGTTTGCTACGAAAACCAAATTGGTGTTTTGGAATTAATCTTGTTTCTTCTATTATTGGTTCTAATCGACGTAGAAACATTTTTTCAAATAGCTTAGATAATATAGGTAAGAGACTAATGGGTCTATATGAGTTCAGTTCTTTGGGGTCTTTTCCTGGTTTTTGTAACATTATGATCTCTGCTACTTTCCTCTGATTGGGAAAATGTGCATACGTAAGTATTGCACTAAATATATGTGTTATTGCCATAATTGTTTTCTTAGTTACGTTTTGCAGGATTTTTCCAGTGACGAGGTCATATCCAGGAGCCTTTTTTGGATTTATTTCATTCATGATTACCATTCGGATTTCTTTAGGTTTAAATTTTTTGATTGGGAGATCCATTTGAAATAGCTTAAGGGTGTCTAGTCGGATAAACTTTGATATATGGGAACACTGTAAAAGGGCAGTTTTAATTGTGGAACAGGTTAAAAATTTGGAACGGTCAGACCACGAAAACGGCACATTTATTTTGTCCGACAGAACAGACTTAAACTCTCCAAACAGAGATTAAACTCTCATGCAAAAATTAGACTGCTTTATCACCTGTCATAATTGCTGTCATTTGACATATTCTACATGTCCCACTCATTAAAACGCCCATTTCGTGATAAATAGCAGTCTGATTTTTTGCATGAGAGTTTAATCTCTGTTCGGTGAGTTTAAGTCTATTCTGTCGGAAAAAATTACATGTGCCGTTTTCGTGGTCTGACCGTTCCAAATTTTTAACCTGTTCCACAATTAAAACTTCCCCTGTGTTCCCATATATCAAAGTTTGTCCGACTAGACACCCTTAAGCTATTAACAAATTTTCAGCTTGCTATTAATCAACTTTTTTTTCATACGCGGGATCCAGACCTATATATCAAGAAAAGTTTTATTTGAACTATGGAATTAACTTAAACAAATTAACGTTTGGAAAATTAAAAAATAAAACAAGCAATTGGACTTCGTAAGTCCTAGGTTTTCACATAACGTGAGCGGAAGTAGAACTGGAAGTCGATCATCATCATCAATGGTGCATCAGCCCTATGAAAGAGCCTCGACCTTCCCAAGTCTATTATGCCAGTCAGTCCTATCCATTGCCAACCGTTGCCAGTTTGCTGCGCCTATTTTTCTCCCATCCTCATCTACACCATCCTTACATCTAAGTTTTGGCCTACCCCTATTTCTACTTCCCACAGGTTGTGACATAAGGATTCTTTTAGGAGGGTTGTTATGCTGTGATCTTGCTAGATGTCCTGCCCATCTTAGTCTTCCTATTCTTATAAGAGATACTACGTCTTTACCACCAAATATATGTTTATATCTGTGGTATACCTCGTAGTTGTACCTCCTCCTCCAAATACCATTTTCACAGATGCCACCGAATATTCCTCTCAGGATCCTTCCTTCAAATATAAGCAGAAGGTTTTCATCTGCCTTGGTGATGGTCCATGTCTCCGATCCATATGTTAACACTGGTTGTATAAGGGTTTTGTATATGGTTATTTTTGTTTTTTGGCTTAAGTTTCTGTTTCTCATATGTCTACTCAGTCCAAAATAGCATTTGTTCGCTAGGATTATCCTTCGCTTGATTTCTTCCGTCATGACGTTCTCCTTGGTGATCAGGGAGCCTAAGTATGTGAATTTGTCCACCACTTCAAAGGTAGAGTTATCAACAGTGAATTGGTGACAGATGTTTCTGGCTCTATTGTTGGGTGTTGATGCCAACATCTTAGTTTTCTCCTCGTTTACTTTCAGACCCATATTTTTTTAGGCATTTGAGAAGGTGGTATATATTTCTTCTAGTTTGTGTGTTGTGCGGGCAACTAGGTCCATGTCATCTGCAAAAATTTGGGATGATTTATTAAACATATTTCCTCTGTTGTCTATTCGTGCATCTCTGACCGCCTTTTCCAGAACTATGTTGAAGAGGAGGCACGCCAGCGCATCTCCCTGTCGCAGCCCAACATTTGTTTCAAACGCATGTGGTTGTTCGCCCTGTATTTCGACTTTGCAAACGACTTTACGCATTGTAGCCTTAACCAATCTTATCAGTTTATCAGGGATGTGGAATTCATCCATGGCTTCATACAATTTATTTTTTAAGACACTATCATAGGCCGATTTAAAATCTACGAAAATATGGTATGTGTCGATATTGAATTCATTGGTTTTTTCCAGTATTTGCCTTAGCACAAAAATCTGGTCTGTTGTTGATCGACCAGGCCTAAAACCACTTTGATATTCTTCAAGCAGCTCTTCTGAATGTGCACTTAGGCGACCATATAAGATACTTGAAAATATTTTGTAAGCTGTATTAAGGAGGGTTATTCCCCTATAGTTTCTACATTCCAATTGATCACCCTTTTTGTGTAGCGGGCATTCTCTTCTAACACACCACTCTTCCGGGATTTGTTCCTCATTCCAGGCTCTCAGTATTATTTTATATATTTGATTAGTCATAGTAGCGCCTCCATTTTTAATAAGTTCCGCGGTTATACCATCACTTCCAGAAGATTTATTATTTTTTAGGTGTTTTATTGCATCCCGTACTTCTTGAATTGATGGAGGCTCTAATGGTGTATTGTTGGTTGCTCTTGGGTTTGGTTGATTTGGATCTTCTACTTCGATAGTAAGTAGTTCTTTATAGTGTTCCACCCACCTTTTCAATATTTCTTCTTTTGTATTGAGTATGTGGGAAATCAGCCAGGAAACAAAAATGCATGTATATAATACAATCACAGTACCAACTCTTCTATATGCAAGCGAGACATGGGTCACAAATAAAAGACATGAAAGTGCCATAAATGCAGCAGAAATGAAGCAGCTGAGAAAAATAGCTGGAAAGACGAAGATGGACAGAGAAAGGAACGAAAACATCAGAAACGTGCTAAGTCAGGAACCAATAGAGAAAAAAATTGAAAAAAGAAAACTAAATTGGTTTGGACATATAACTAGGATGAACGAGAACAGACTAGTAAAGAAGGTGACAGATGCCAAAAGACAGGGGAAAAGATGAAGGGGCAGACCTAGAAAGGGGTGGATGGAACAAATCGAGGAAATCGAGACAAATAGAGGGAAAACAGTGCAACAGATGAAGGAAATGGCAGGAGACCGGAAGGCGTGGAAGAAATGGGTAAAAGATGGATAGGTGATACCAAAGTCCGACGCTCTTATAGGGCAAAAGGACAACGAGAAGAAGAAAAAGTATTGAGTATGTGCCCCTCCTTATCCTTACATAGTCTTAGCCTTGGTTTGAATTCCATTCTTGCATTATTTAGAGTTTTATAGAATTTTCTTGTTTGATTTTCCTGTTTTAATGCCTCAAGTTCTTCCAGTATTCTATTTTCATAAATTCTCTTTTTTCTTCTATGAATGCATTTCTCTTCTCTTCTAAGGTCTTTATATTTTTGTTGTTTTTCTCAGGTTCTTCTTTGCTGCATCTGTTTATGTGCATCGTTCTTTCTTCTTTGTAATGTCCTCACACTCAGCATCGAACCAGCCATTGCGTGATGGTGGTTTTTCTGGTCCTAGAATATTATTTGCTGCGTCTTTAATATTACTTTTATACATATCCCATTGTTCGCTGGTTGTTAGATTCTTCTTTTGCTAGCAAAAGACTAAGACTGGTGTAACCAGAGAAGGTTCCAATTGTTTTCAATCAGGTGGGATATAGAGTAATATTTTTAAAATGATTTTATGTGCTATATTATGTGCGGCTGTATTTTCGTTTTGCAACGAATTTGAAAATGGTTATTCATTTTTGATTTACATGTTTACTCCGACAGGAGTACGAAGGGAACCATTCTCGTTGGAACTTTACCGCGCTGAGCAGATGGAATGTGAATTATAAATTGTAAAATTCCCTCATCTTCTTTAGTCTCAGCCTCCGTTATGGCTTGCAAATTTTAGAAGCCTCGGAGGTGTAACCAGAGAAAGTTCCCATTGTTTTCAATCTGGTGGGATGTAGAGTAATATTTTTAATATTATTTTATGTGCTGTTAAATTGAAAACTTTGTCTTTTTTATATTTTGTTGATTTCAATTAATTTTAATTGTGAATAAAACTAATAATAAAAAATGTTTACTTTCTTTCCAATTAATAAATATTGACTATGGCACTGCTTTAAATCGTCTAAATGATTATTCACAGCGTGATTTCATTATATTTGTCTTGCCACGAATGTCGCATTAATACTCTCGACGTTTGTCGCCGCCGTCTCTTAATATCCATATCCACTGGGATAACTTTCCCGTTGGAATAATCGAATTATCGGAAGGCGAAAACGGTGATCCTACGATTACTTAGGGTAAATGAAACGTAATTGATAATAATGATCTAAGCCGATTTATAGAATTGCGGTATTGATAATTTTGTTAAATCTTGCAGACCTTTTTTCATGGCGACGTAATAACAAAAAGGAATAGTGAGTTCACAGGATACACCAAAGTTTTCATAATGATTTCTTAATATGGTTGTAAATGCATTTGCATTTTTACATTAGCTACTATATACTATAACCGTTATTTTGGGACGATTTTCAAGTTACAAATCAAATCGTCAGAAATACTTCATACATAATCTATCAAGGGATAGTCCATCTAACTTTTCATAAATTTTCTCTATTCATTATATGTTATTTGTTTTGTTTCGCCTACTTTTAACTTTTAACTATTTTTGTCACGCCCCTATCCCAGGCTTTAACCGGACGTCCTTTCTATTTTACCTATTGTTTTTGTCTCCACTACTCTGTGTAGGTACGTGTCCATCCAGAATAAATTTCTAAACCAGACCAATTTGTTTTTGTGGATTGTATAGATATATGAAAGGTTTATTTCTACGTGTCTATTATCGTCCATCCAGAATAAATTTCTAAACCAGACCAATTTCTTTTTGTGGATTGTATAGATATATGAAAGGTTTAATTCTGAGCCATATAATTTTTTTTGACTTTTGGAAGCCGTCCGTGAATACACCCCGGTCGCACTGCAGCCTTTTAGCTTATTGTGCTTTCCATTTGTTCTCATGACACCCAGTACAATATATTATGACACCCAATACAATAGTAATGCCCTTCACTAGCCTATAAAGGTTCATTGGGTTAGTGGCATATGCTTTCGGACTTGGTCTGCAGTATCCATATATTGATTGTCTCTTGCCATCCAGTGCCTCGCACTCACACAATATATGTCTGACTGTCTCGGTCTCTCTATTGCATAGTCTGCAACTGAGATCTCCATTGTATGGTCTTATCGTGTGTAGGTGTCCTTTTACTGGAAAATGTCCAGTTAGGAAGCCTGTAGTAATTTTGAGCTGGTTCCTGTTCATTTTGCGCAGTTCTTTAGCTCTTTTTGCGCATGTCTGAGAATTTTCTCCCAGTATTCTTTGTGTTGTCTTCGTATCTAGCCTCTTAATCGGTCTCTGTTTGTGTTTTTGGGCACGCCCAGTGCCGGTTCTGGACCGAAGTATCTTGTTGCTGATCCTCGTCTAGCAAGTTCGTCAGTTTTCTCATTACCAGCGATCCCTTGATGTCCAATTGTCCAGGCACCCATATGAGTTTTACCTCGTTATGTTCCACCAGGGTGTCAAGTTCTTCGCGGCATTTCCATACAAGCTTGGAGGTTATCCTTGGGATCTTTAAAGCTCTCAAGGCCGCTTAGCTCGAGCCATACCATATTAAGCATTTTGCTTATTTCACTGTTTCTAATTATTTGCCACCTATTTTATTTTATCAAATAATTCATTTCTCCTGAATGAATGACTTGTTAAACACAAAGACTTTATCTTGTGTTATAAGATCCAATTTTCTGCTGAATCTCTCTCCTCTATTTGTCTATTTAATACTCCAAAAAAGTTTTCATGTATTTTCTAATCTGTTACTGATATTGTCCTCTATGCTTCTTTTATTGATTGTTAATTACTATTCCCAGGTGTTTAAGTGGGCTTGGCTGTATTAATTGATACTATATCTCTACTTCTATGGGTCTTCTATCTTTTCTTTTATCGTTGTTTTCATTATCCGTGTTTTTTCTTTATTTAAATTTAGATTGTATTTACTGTTTTGGAGATCCATTTTAAGTCGAACTTTCCATTTCTTCTTTGTGTGTTGTTGGATTTGGTTTTGGACATCTCAGTTAGTGTTGCCCAAATGTAAGACCAAGACGAGACTTGGTCTTGGTCTTGCGCCAGTACACCTGGTCTTGGTCTTGGTCTTGGTCTTGCAGCAAGAGTCTTGCAAGTCTCGCAGTTGCCCATTAGCCTATGGCATATCTTAGAACAACGTAACAGAGAGGTACATTTTAAGCTTGAATATCATAGCCATAGTAAAGACTAGCCAAGATATCATAGCCATAGTAAAGACTAGCCAAATTAATAAATATCTAAACAACTGACACCGGGTGTGGTTTGAACCCACGATCGCTGTCTATGTTCTAACTAACTAAAGTTAAAACTACCTCTTAAAACCCACAAAATTTCATTTGCATATCTCAACCGATTTTAGAGCAATAAATAAATCGTCAGTTTGTAAGAAAAATTTCAACCCCTCCCTATTTGGTAAACAAAGCATTTATAAAGTAAGAAAAAACACAGTTTGATTGGTACACCCGGTATACACTGACAATAATTGACCTGTCTACCATAGACCGGGCAGTATCGTCGCCCCCGCTAGCGCAATTATTCCGATTCGATTTTTTTGCACAAACTTACTCAAAAAGAAGTTCTTATAACATATCCACAAGGTGCCGGGCGGTGCCGTGGTCGAAAAAATTTTTAAACAATTTTTTTTAACCAAATTCACAAAAATCATTTTTTTATTTCCAACAATTGTTTTTTAGATAATTTGGGTCATTCTGAGCAAAAAAGGTTGACTGTTGTCGAGTTATACGCGATTAAAAATTTGAAAAAGGCGAAAATGGCCATTTTCAAGGCTTCATAACTCGATTAAAAATGATTATTATGAAATTCAAAAAGTGACAAAGTCAAGATTCAAATACCTTCTTCAACGTTCTGAAGAGATTTTTGTCACTGTTTTATTACAAAGCTGTTATTTTTAGTTATTAATAATTAGCCCAAATATTGCCAAAATTATAAATAATAAATTAATAATAAATAAATAATAAATTAGCCAAAAATTGGAATCAAACAGCCCACATAAAGAATGGACATATGGTGAGTGAAAACATAACCATTTCTAGAGGGGTTAGACAGGGCTGTATTCTTTCGCCACTGCTTTTCAACGTGTACACGGAACAAATATTTCTAGAGGCACTAGAAGAGTACAATGAGGGCATCAAGATTAATGGCGTACCAATAAGTAATTTTCGATATGCAGATGATACTGTTATACTAGCCGATAACATCGAAGATTTACAGATGATGCTAAATAGAGTAAATACAACTGGCAACCAATTTGGACTGAAGATCAATAGAAAGAAAACTAAATTTATGGTGATCAGTAAAAAGAACATTCAACATATCGACCTGAATATTGAAGCCGAACGTATTGAAAGAGTACACCGATTTAAATATCTGGGATATACAGTAAATGATAAGTGGGACCCAGACGTAGAGATTAGGATCCGAATTGAAATAGCAAGATCCAAATTCATAAAAATGAGAAAGCTCTTAAGCAACCGCAACCTAAGCGTTAACCTCCGATGGCGCGCCACAAAATGCTATGTACTCTCTACGCTACTTTACGGAGTAGAAGGGTGGACGTTAACAGCAGCAACTATAAAGAAGTTAGCGGCTCTAGAAATGTGGCTGTATCGACGCATACTGAGAATTCCTTGGACAGACAGAGTGACCAACACAGAGGTATTGAGACGAATGGGTAAAGAGTTGAAATTGTTAACAACTGTTAAAAGGAGGAAAGCGTCATACCTGGGCCATGTGTTCCGTAATGATAAGTACAGTCTGCTACAGCTTATCGTCGAAGGCAAGATTGAAGGTAGAAGAGGTTTGGGCAGGAAGAAGAAATCCTGGCTGAGAAACTTGAGAGAATGGTTTCAAATACCAGAAGCTGCGAACATAATACATGCGGCACAAAACAGAGAAACCTATCGTTTGATGGTCGCCAACCTTCGGTAGAAGACGGCACATAAAGAAGAAGAATAATTAGCGGTATAGTCCAACTGTATCGTCGCCCCCGTTAGCGGAACTATTTTGATTCGATTTTTTTGCACAAACTTACTCAAAAAGAGGTCTTTATAACATATCCACGGGGTGCCGGGCGGTGCCGTGGTCGAAAAATTTTTTAAACAATTTTTTTTAAACAAATTCACAAAAATAATTTTTTCATTTCACACATTTTTTTTAGATAATTTGGGTCATTCTGAGCAAAAAAGGTCTCCTGTCATTTTTCTCTAAACTTGACTGTTGTCGAGTTATACGCGATTAAAAATTTGAAAAATGCGAAAATAGCCATTTTCAAGGTTTCATAACTCGATTAAAAATTATTATTATGAAATTAAAAAAGTGACAAGATCAAGATTCAAATATCTTCTTCAACGTCTTGAAGAGATTTTTGGCATTATTTTATTACAAAGCTGTTATTTTTAGTTATTAACAATTAGCGGTATAGTCCAACTGTATCGTCGCCCCCGTTAGCGGAACTATTTCGATTAGATTTTTTTGCACAAACTTACTCAAAAATAGGTCCTTATAACATATCCACAGAGTGCCGGCCGGTGGTCGAAAAATTGTTTAAACAATTTTTACAAATTCACAAAAATAATTTTTTCATTTCCAACAAATTTTTTTAGATAATTTGGGTCATTCTGAGCAAAAAAGGTCTCTTGTAGTTTTCGTCTCAAATTGATTGTTGTTGAGTTATACGCGATTTAAAATTTGAAAAATGCGAAAATGGCCATTTTCAAAGGTTAGTAACTCGATTAAAAATTATTATTAAGAAAGTCAGAAAGTGACCACATCAAAGCTTAAAACTTTGTTTTGTTTATTTTTTTTGCGAATGTTATTCAATTTTTCATCAACTAACGCCAAGTTAAATGCATAATATTTTATAATAGAATTAATCACGGCAATTATTCTAATTCATCCGCTTCAACAATTAAACATAACATAATTTTAATAACAAATAGGTAAATGAAACATTTTTTAACAAATAAAATAATCATATTAATCGAGTTATTAAGCCTTAAAAATGGCCAGTTTCGCATTTTTCAAATTTTTAATCGCGTATGACTCAACAACAGTCAATTTTAGAGAAAAATGACAAGAGACCTTTTTTGCTCAGGATGATCCAAATTATCTAAAAAAAAATTTTGGAAATAAAAAAATTATTTTTGTGAATTTGTTTAAAAAAAATTGTTTAAAAATTTTTCGACCACGGCACCGCCTGGCACCCTGTGGATATGTTATAAGGACCTCTTTTTGAGTAAGTTTGTGCAAAAAAATCGAAATAATTGCGCTAGCGGGGGCGACGATACTGCCCGGTCTACCAACAATATATATTATTACGGCGATATTTATAAAGAATAGAATAAGACCAAATATTAAAAAAAATCACTTAAATTTAAATAACAACAGGTTTAGGAAATTTGAGACATTAAAAATGCCCCGTTTTTAAGGTGGTATGGTGCCATGGACGTATAAATAAAGATGGGTGGTGCGTTAATTTCTTGGAGAAATATAAGTGCTAAGGTGACATATTTGTAAAAAGTGTGAATACGATATTCGATATTACTGTAGGCGTCGCAACGCAGAATGTTGTGTTATATGAATATTATTAGAAGACGACTATTCTCAAAACCAGGACAATTAATAATTTCAGAGCAAGGATGTCGACTGCTGAGCAAAGGCGTAGCTGCCGCCGCGGCGTATCAATTATACGGGGCCCCGGCGCTGCATGTCGAAGCAAAACTTCCATTTAAAAAATTGAACAAAATATTCTACAATTTCCCTAATAAAACGCTTTGAAACAGTGTATTGTTTGGATGTCGACCTTTTCGTGTAATGGATTCTTTATCTATAATATTTGCCGCCGTATTCCAAAACAACAAAGTAGCTTTGTTTTTGGTTTCAAGTTACTTTTCATTGTTCATTCACTGTTGGCGGTGACACACTGTAAAATGGTCAAATTGCAACTTTTGTTATCGCTTAATCTTTGACGATTTGGAAAAGTGTTTATATTGTTTTGGGTATATTTTCGTGTACTTAATCTATTTATTGTTTAGCCCATTTTTTAATTGCCCAGTCACCCTTGGCTTATATAATATAACAAGAACAAGTGTTGTTGAAAAAACTGAATCCGTTTTCAAATCTATTTTTTGAGTTTGGTTTATTAGAGTTTATTAGGTTTATTAGGTTCAATTTGTGCAGTCGATTCAGAAAGTTTAAATTTTAAATTCTGAAAATATTGTGAAGTGAAAAAAATGAGTGAAATAAAAAGAGAGTAGCTGAGTGGAGCGATGAAAAGAAAAATGAAACAAAAAAGGAAGAAGTTCTGAAGAAGATACCCAAAATTTCTTCATTTTTCCATCAACTAGATTCTCAAAGTGATTTAGATTGCAATGGTAAGTAGGTACTAGATCTCTATCTACTAATGAAATAATACTTCTTATCTAATTGTCGTCTGTAACAGGGGTGGCCAAGGTCCTTGATATTCTTTGATAGAAATTTGAATTTTTTTAGAAGCCGTCATTAAATGCGTATTAAAAAGTTATGCAAAAAAGAGGTGTTGAAAAATTTTTTACAGAGCTTTTTTACTTATTTTGATAATTCTTTAAATCTCAATGAATAAATGGTGACAGCACTTCTTAGTAATTCTTTCAGATGCTGGTTAGTTCGTACTGATGAGTATTTGAATTTCAGGAATTTTAAAGTGGAATAAAATTATTCACACATGTCTTCTTTTTTATGTGCCGTGCTCGATTATCGAGTGTTGGCTATCAAAATTGGCTATAGTAATTTTGTTGGCGGCAGCTCGGAAAATGGAAGCTGGAGTTTCTCAAACCACTCTCTTAGGTTTCTAAGCCATGACGTTTTTCTTCGACTTGGCCCTTTTCTTCCGTCTCCTTTGACTTTTATTATTAAATGGAGTATATTATAACTCTCTGGGTGGCGCATTCTTCTCTAGGTGTCGTCTTCGCTTCGAAGGTTGGCAATCATCAAAGCGATTTTTACTTTTGAGAGTGCGGCTCTAAATAATTCGTTGTTACTACATCCAAACCATGCCCTAAGATTCTTCAGTCATGAGTTAAATCAGCTATCAGCTTCCTATAAATCTTTTTCCTGGATTTTCCTTACATAATGAACTGGAGTATTAGATATTTATCTCCTCCCATCACATGTCCCATATATCTCAGTTTTCTTCTCTTAATAATTGTTAGAATTACTTCTCTTTCCTTATGCATACGTCTGTCTGATTACCTCTACGTTGGTTATTCTATTTACCCATGAGATCTTCAACACTCTTCGGTACATCCATATCTCGATGTATAACAACTTCGTTACGAACTCTATCCACCCAACTTATTCGTAGGATCCTCCGATACACCAAGGTTTCAAAGGCTTCCAGCTTTTCGAGAAGGGTATCCGTTAAAGTCTAACCTTCGACACCATACAAAAGAGTACACATTCACATAAGTACGGTGTTCCACTGAACATTTTCTAGCACTACCTTATATCAGTTCTTGAAAAGGGCCCCGCGAAAATCTTTGATACGGGGCCCCTGTGTGGCTAGCTACGTCACTTCTGCTGATAAAGAATTTTTAACTAAAAATTTCTATTTTTACATTATATTAATGACCTCTCAGTACATGCCAAATGTGTCGAGTGTTCTTTTAATGGATATTTTGATTCGCTATGTATGTTTATGGTATTGCTCGTAATTTGAACAAAACAACAACAATTGTGTTTCGCGCCCCTTCTGTGTCACAAAGAATCATAAAAAATGAAGACGACCAATATCCACTGAGATTGTTGGGAGAAAGGCTTGTTGTTAGTCCGACTGCGACCTACTTGGGAGTACTGTTCACCAGGACTCTTAACTGGGACGCAGATCTTAAGGCAACTGTAGTTAGGGTAAGGAACAGGGCCAGACTTCTCGACCCTCTCTCTGGACGAATTGGCAAGACACACAAGAAGACTCTCATACACACTTACAAGACCTCTATTCGACCCGTCATTGAGTACAAATCATGCCTCTACTCTCTTTGCGCTAGAGCAAAAAAAGAGAGGTTGTTGCGAGTGGAACGTAGAATCTTGCGTAGATGCAACTACGAGCACTGGAGATATCCCTCAAACGAAATCCATAACATCTCAAACATCCCCAAAATCAGTGAGAGAATAAACTCTCTGAACAGGAACTTCACAATCAAAGTAATCAACGGTCCCCCCTCCGACACACAAGAATCTCTCAAATGTTCCTCTTCATCTTCCGGCCACGTATTCTACCGAAAGCCCAAACGCAAAAAGATTCATCTACCGTCTGCTCTAATGCAAACATGCATTGACGAACTCCCAGTAGAATACGAAAACATCCTCGAGGCTACCCCGTTAGCCTTCCGCACCCACCTATAACACATCCTCATGCCTACCCCGAACAGGGAGAAGTTGGTTTTTTGCGGTTTCCCAACTTCATTGCACAATTATACCTGTTCGTCCCAAGAAAATAGCCGCAACTATTTTCATCACTCGAACGCTCACTGTCCACGCTGCGCTCAAAAGCCACCTCCTGACCGCCCACGAGGGCCACTGGTTCTACCAGTTGGCGTACAATGGTTTCTAGAGAGACTGATCGAGAGTAAAGCACGGACAGTACACGTAAATGTCTATGGAACCAACAACAACTCCATCAAACTTTGTTCTCTGTTGTCTTTTAGCCTTCTGGACACCACCGTCCGGCATAACCCAGGAACACCAGGACACGACACATGCCCCAGTGTGTTTTTCGGACTGTTTGCTTTTGCGGTCACTTTTTACATTCACTACAAACCCTGAAGAGGACTAAATCCTAAACGGGGACACTCATTGATAGCATTTCTACATAGGAATTTATTCTATACACGCAAATCAAACAATGAGAAGAAGCTCGTAATGCGCATAAGTCCAATTTTCAAAATGTTTGTTACAATTTTTTTTGTTTCTCATAGAGTATCTAAGAATATAGCCGAACTTATATACTCCCTAAAACGACCCTCAGTTCTAACTGCAAGACGCAAGAGTCTCGCAGGCTTAGTCTTGTTCTTGCTCAAGTCTTGCACGGTAAGTCTTGGTCTTGGTCTTGCTAAAATTAGGCGGTCTTGGTCTTGCGAAAACGCAAGAACAAGACCAAGACTGCAAGACCAAGACCGATTTTGGGCAACACTAATCTCAGTGTACTAGTTGTTGTAATGTTCCTATGTTGGTATATGTGATATTATACTTATGTTGTTGTGATGTTATACGTATTTCCTATCATTTTCAATTTTTCTAATAGGCCCTTTACATATGGTATTGTTGTCATCTTTGAATCCCTTCTAGTCTGGTGAGTGTTTCCGGATAGCTTGTGGTTTCCTTTTTTTATTAATCTTATTCTCTTTATTTCCCTTATTCTGAAACTTACTGAATGATTTAGACTTATAATTTAATAATGATTATTTCCTGATTTGTTGTCATTGCCTTTTTAGTTTATATAGATTCATAATATTCTACAATTTGCTTAATAGCCGTCTGTTTTGCAACACATGTTGCAAACACATTATCTCCAAATTAACTCTCCCACAAATTAAGTTAACAAGTCGCCGATATAACTAACCATAATCACAACGAAATTTCCTAGAACTTCTAAATGGGCCTGTCACATAATACTTTCTCAGGGACAGCCTTATAATATTTTGTGTTATTGGATGGATGTTGTAAACTGTAAACTAATATCCGGCACACGCTAAAGAGCTGGCCGACCGATCCGTGAGGTCGCCACGGTCCTTTTGATCCCGGTTTTCGAAGAAATCCCAGAAATATGTTGCTTTGACGTTTACGCCGCCTAATAATGACGGTCTGTCATTAGAAGCTTTATTAGTGTATAAATTGTAATTTTAACTTATATTAAGGATTATTTTATTGATTGGACTTTAATAAAAACTGTTCAGTAAAGTAAAATGAATTATTTTTACTTGGTTACTATGAAAAACATACATATATAGTACATTGAAATTGAAATGTTACATTTAGGGTTGCATTGCTTAGAGGAGTCAATTTTACTTTTTTAATGTGTAGGGGGGTTCAGTAGAAGCTTAAGTTCAAGTTTTTGGGGTCACCACCCTTGCCCCTGGCCGCCATCTTAGAAAAAGAGGTACAAAGGGCTTTCGCGCTGTATCTGTAACGCTACAGAAAATTTAATTACACACACGTGTAAAACCAATAAGAAAAAAATACAAACCATCCAAAACCACATGATCAGGGAAGCTCTGAATATACCTACATATGTCCCATTAAGATATGTATTTGGACATACGCAACAAAAGAAAGTCCTGAGAATGATAGACGAAAGAGCACATGAAATATTTAACAATATCAGACACCATCCTAGCAGATTATTAAGAGAATTGACTAACTACGACGAAAACCAAAGAACGGTACATAGACGGCCTAGACAGCAGTTAGCTGGATATAGAGGAAACCCTTAAGAATGAAAAATTGAGATAACCACAGAATATCGAAACACAAATGTCGCCCTTCAGGCACTAAGTACCCTTCAGGTAGGTCAAATGGACCATAGCCGCGGAATGTGAGCATCAAGGTCACGTACCGACAGACGTGGGCTTGATGGCCACACCTTTCGGGCGCTCAGCCGTCGAGGAGAACAAAATTTATTTTGCCAATTCGCCGGCTGAGTGACCGAGCACACACGGTCTGGACAGCAAGACACCGATTTAGATTGGTGCCTTGATGTCCGGAACACATTTTTTTAGGACTCAAGTCCAAAGTAAAGTAAAAAATTAACTTAGTCATTAATAGGGAGAAAAGCTCTTCTAGCTACCCCTAAAACCAGGTGGCTTAACCACATGAAGTAATACAAAGGGTGTCCCATTACCCAGGGCATCCAAAGTAACATTAAGATCAACGCCTCCCCATTCGGTATGTCCTTCGATGGGGAGGGGTGGAGGTATAGCTTGGGGGTCAGATAGGTACCACTCCATTACGGGGTGTGACCGGTTTGATCTTCGGACATGTGGGTTCCACTTTTCCATTGGAACACACATGTTCCCCGGGGCTGGGGTTGATACGAGCATGTGTGTGTGTGTGAATTACACACAAAATATAGCAAATTAAATTTTATACAATTTCATATATCTTACTTTTTATCGTCAAGTGACCAACAAAAAAGTTATTAATAAAAATAAGAGAAAATTTTGTAAGAAGTTTCCTTTTGGAGGTTATAACTATTTTTCCGTTCATGTTCATAAAGTTGTTTAATTTTTCTCGCCATTTCTCGAACCATTCTCGTTGGAACTTTACCGCGCTGAGCAGATGGGACTTCTTTCTTCTTCTTTTGCCCTTTAATTCGTCCAATTCTGAACATAGGCTTCCCCCAGTTTCCTCCATTCGCTTCTGTTTAGTGCTTTCTGTTTCCAGTGCGTTCCTCCTATCTTTTTAATGTCGTCTCCCCATCTCATCTGGGGTCGTCCTCTTGCTCTCTTTCCTGTCCATGGTCTCCTTTGTTGTATCGTGCTATTCCACCTATTGTCCGTTTGTCTAGCGTTATGACCTGCGAAGCTCCATTTTAGCCTGGTTATATGTTGACCTGCGTCTTTGACTTTTGTTCTATTTCTGACCCAGTTGTTTTGCTTTTTGTCTGTCAATTTTACTCCTAACATTGCTCTCTCCATGGCTCTTTGTGTCTTTATTATTTTATCCATGTTTGCCTTGGTCAAGGTCCATGTTTGGCATGCGTATGTGAGAATTGGGAGTATGCACTGGTCAAACACTCTTTGTTTTTAAGTATTGTTGTATTTTTTTATTCTTTAGGACCCACTTTAATTTTCCAAATCCTGCCCAGGCTAATCTGACCCTTCTTTTTACCTCAGCTGTTTGGTTTTCCTTATTTATTTTTATAATCTGTCCCAAATATATATAATCATTAACCGCTTCTATTGTGGTGTCGTTTAGTATTACGTTTCTATTGTCTTGTGTGTTTGTCATTGTTTTTGTTTTGGCAAAATTAATTTTTAGACCTATTTGTTCGGATTCATTTGCTAGTTCGGTTAACATGGTTTGTAGTTCTTCAAAACTTGATGCTATGACTACTACATCGTCTGCATATCTTAGGTGGTTTAGTTTCTTTCCATTTATGTTTATTCCCATGTTTGTCCATTCCATTGTTTTGAAAACATCTTCCAGTGCTAATGTAAATAGTTTAGGAGAAATAACATCTCCCTGTCGCACTCCTCTGTTAATTGGTATGGGTTTTGTGGTTTCTTCCAATTGTACTGTCATTGTTGCTTTCTTATATATATTATGTATTAGCATTCTGTATCTGGAATCTATTCGACAGTTGTTTATAGCTTTTTCTATTGCCCACATTTCCACGCTGTCAAATGCTTTTTCGTAGTCAACGAACGCTAAGTGCAGATCTATAATGGTATTCGTTAGCTTTTTCTATTAGTGTCCTAATTGTTAGAAGATGGTCAGTGGTGCTATATCCCTTTCGGAATCCTGCCTGCTCTACGGGTTGATACGAGTCCAATTTGTGTGTTAGTCTGTTGTTGATAATCCTCATGAATAGTTTATAAGTTTGCGACAGCAGTGAGATGGGTCTGTAATTTTTTATATCCTTTTTGTCGCCTTTCTTAAATAGCAGGATTGTAAGACTTTCGTTCCATTCGTCGGGTATTTCTCCTTTATGTAGACACTGATTAAACAGATTTCTTAATGTTTGTAAGATTTCTTCTTTCCCTTCTTTCAACATTTCAGCAAGGATTCCATCTGGTCCTGGTGCTTTGTTGTTCTTTAATTGTGATAGTGCTGCTTCTATTTCATAATTTTCTATTTTTGGTAGTGTTTCTGAGTTTACATTCGTGATTGTTTTCTTGATATATTCCTGAGTGTTGAAGTTTGCGTCTTTCTTTGAGGTGTATAGTTCTTTATAAAACCTTTCTACTTCTTCTGATATCTTATCTTTTCTCCTCTCTTCCCGTCCTGTTTCATCCTTTATTGAAATGAGTAGTGGTTTCCCTAAATTTGGTCGTAAGCATTTTAGGCCCTTATTTCTCTCAATTACTTTCTCGATTTCATTTTCAGTGTGTTTTCTTAGATCCTCTCTGGTTTTTCTTCTAATAAGTTTGTTTAGTTCTACGTATTCTACTGTGTTTCTTTTGTTTTCGCTTATTAGTTTTCGTCTACTTTCCATTAATTTAACTGTCCCGCTACTTAATCTATTTTCTTTTGTTGTTAGTTTTTTGGCAGTTTTCATTCCCGCTTCCAAGAGTTTTTCTTTCATTTCTTCATTGATCTTATTAATTTCTGACTCTTCCTTTGCTACTTGTTGATTATAGTTTTCCCTTAAAGTCTGTCTATATTCTTCTGCGTTTTGTCTTATTCTGCTATGGTCAATAGCCGTTGGTTTTCTTCTAGATTTCTGCGTCGCTAGTTTGCTTATTTCTATTTTGGCTCGTAGTATGCGGTGGTCGCTGCCAGTTGAGAATTTATTAAGTGCAGTTACGTCTTCGAAGATTTGTTTATTTTGGCAGAGGAAGTAGTCTATTTCATTTTTTGTCACCCCATTTGGGGAGACCCATGTCCATTTTCGGTTTGGCTTCTTATTAAAGTATGTATTTATTGCATGAAGGTTTTGTTGTTCCAAATATTCTAGTAGTCTTTCGCCCCTAATATTCCTTGATCCAAGTCCGTAGTTTCCTATTTTGTTTTCTGAGTCTTCCATTTTCTTTCCGATTTTTGCGTTAAAATCTCCCATAACGATTGTTGTTTTTATATTTTTGTTTTCCATTGCTGTGGTGATGTCATCATAAAAGTTATCAATTTCTTCCTCATCATGTGTTGTTGTTGGAGCATATACTTGTATTAGTTTCATTCTTGTCGTCCTGTTAATTTCTAGTATGATATATCCTACTCTATCTAATATTCTCTTATACTCGATTACGTTTTGTTTAATTTTCTCTTTGATCAGAAATCCTATTCCTCCATATGTTTCGTCCTCCTTTCCTTTGTAATAGAGGCGATTTCCTGATTCTAGGTCTATACACATTTCTCCTCTTCTTTTGACCTCTGACAATCCTACAATGTCCCATTTGATTTTAGTTAATTCCTCTTCGAGTTCGTACAACTTTTCATCTTGAGCCATGGATCTGATATTATATGTGGCTATATGTATTCTGTTGCATTCCTTCTTTTTCCGTTTTCTCTGATTCGTTCTTGTCGAGCTTTTGACTCCCCCAGAATCCATGAGGCTGATCGGTTTCCCGATGTGGGACTCCGGATTTCTCCTACCCACCTGGGGTCCATTTCCGCTTTGTTGTAAGTTCGACATTGCTAGTTTGGGGAAAATAGCCATAAAACACCACGCTGGCCAGGCGGGTTGGTGAGTTGTAGGGATCACATTTCCTTGACTCCCTGTAACTGTTGTATGGTTATCCCGCTCATACTCGGTCGCCAGAGCCTCGTCTGTTATGTAGCAGGAGGCACCAGGTAATTTTAGACTACCACTCGTGCAGGTGAGGTTGACTTTTGGATCGATTGATGTATTGTTGTTAAGTCCGATCCCTTACCTCCCTATGAGCAGATAGGACGTGAATTATAAATTGTAAAATTCCCTCATCTTCCTTAATCTCAGCATCCGTTATGGCTTGCAAATTGTAGAAGCCTCGGAGGTGTTACCAGAGAAGGTTCCCATTGTTTTCAGTCTGGTAGGATGTAGAATGACATTTTTTGATGTTGTTTTATGTGCTATTAGATTGAAAACTTAGTTTTTTGATAGCAGTTGTCGCTAGGGCATCCCTGCCATTTCGTTCGTTGCAATCCGTGACTGCACGCCGGGGTTTGTCCTAGTTGGGTCAGAGAGAGCAGCATATGTGCCTCCTGATGAGAGACTAATAAGTTTCGAAACCGGTAGAGGTGCTTGTTGCACTCTCTGATTGAACTGGAATAATGATGCGGCTGTAGTTTCGTGTTGCAACGCAATTGAAAATGGTTATTCATTTTTGATTTATGTTTACTCCCATTGGAGTACGAACGGAACCATTCTTGTTGGAACTTTACCGCGCTGAGCAGATGGGGCGTGAATTATAAATTGTAAAATTCCCTCATCTTCCTTAGTCTCAGCATCCGTTACGGCTTGCAAATTGTAGAAGCCTCGGATGTGTTACCAGAGAAGGTTCCCATTGTTTTCAGTCTCGTAGGATGTAGAATGACATTTTTGGATGTTGTTATATATGCTATTAGATTGAAAACTTAGTTTTTTGATAGCAGTTGCCGCTAGGGCATTCCTGCCATTTCGTTCGTTGCAATCCGTGACTGCACGCCGGGGTTTGTCCTAGATGGGTCAGAGAGAGCAGCATATGTGCCTCCTGATGAGAGACTAATAAGTTTCGAAACCGGTAGAGGTGCTTGTTGCACTCTCTGATTGAACTGGAATAATGATGCGGCTGTAGTTTCGTGTTGCAACGAAATTGAAAATGGTTATTCATTTTTGTTTAATTTTATTTATTTATCTATGTTTTACAGTGTACTTGAAACTTGACCAGATTCTCGAATTCTCATAAGAATACAATAAAAACAAAACCTTAGGCTTACTTTTCGATCTATATGTTATAGTCAAAGCCCGAATTTCAGCCACTCCTAGGTTTGACTAGGCAATCCTCAAGTCTGACCGACGGTCTTAGTCAAAACCCGAAATAAATTACAGTTTCGGCCTTTGACTAGTCAAACCTAGGAGAGACTAAGTTGGTCAGGCAAAGGTCGAAATTAAATTTTATGAAATCGGGGTTTGACTAGTCAAACCCCGATCAGCTATTAAAATGTCGTAAATTGTTAGATTAGGTTTAATGAAACGTTATTTTTTAATTTTAATGTTTATTATTTTTATATTGTCGCAATTAAAATAAAAAAATAGTGTTTATTCTCACATGTTGAGGCATTATGGCATTTAGAGTTGCACAATACGTTAGACCTTTTACATTTACATAATTTTGAAGAGCATTTTTATTGCAGTAGCATTTTATAAAGCCTTGTCCTGCAAATTTAGAATTTTTTGTACTAATTTCTTTTTGAGACAGCTTATCGTCTGGAACATCTTCGAAATCAAGAAAATTCTCTTTGCATTCTCTTATTTGATTTCTTGAAAAAAATGTGTTTATTGTTCCTAATTTCGTACGAACTCTATATAAAACGTCAATTGTTTTATTTTATATGATATCCAAAATATTTCGAGCATCGTCTTTGACCCCATCAAAGCTGGGGAGAGGTATTGTTGCAGTTTTTCCGATCGAAATTGAAGGATTTTTTTTTCACTTAATTGTTTCATAGCATTATCCTGGGCATGAAGACCTTCAATCGCCTTTCCTTTATTTATTTTAATCTTTTCTGTCTGTGCACAACGCATGCATGTGCCTTTTCTGTCAAAACCTTCATAGTATGCACGGTTCTAGTGACGACGGTCCAGGGGCTTCCTTAGTATTATGGTGATCCTTAGTTTTTTCTCCGATTGCAATATCTTCTTTCACAGTTGACGATGACATTCCAATTCCATCTGTTCGTGCTAAAATAAAATTCATATACTTAATCAAACCAAATTACGTTTTAATCAAATAAGAGAATTCAAAGAGAATTTTCTTAATTTCGAAGATGTTCCAAATGTTAAGCTGTCTCTATAAAGAGAAATTTGTACAAAAGGTTCTAAATTTGGAGGACAAGGCTTTATAAAATGCTAGTGCAATAAGATATGCTCTTCAAAATTATGTAAGTGTAAAGGGTCTAACGTATTTTGCAACTCTCAATGCTATAATGCCTCAAAATGTGAGAATAAACATTAATTTTTGTATTTTAATTACGACAATATAAAAATAATAAACATTACATTTAAAAAATGAAGTTTTATTAAACCTAATCTAACAAATTACGATATTTTAATAGCTGAACGGGGTTTGACTAGTCAAACTCCGATTTCATAAAATTAAATTTCGACCTTTGCCTGACCAACTTAGTCTCTCCTAGGTTTAACTAGTCAAAGGCCGAAATTCTAATTTATTTCGGGCTTTGACTAAGACCGTCAGTCAGACCCGAGCATTGCCTAGTCAGACCTAGGAGTGCCTGAAATTCGGGCTTTGACTATAACATATATATTTAGTTATTATGATTTTAACATTCCAATGTATTATTAAGATATTTTTGACCCTGTTCCCCGCCACCTATGAGGACGAGTCTGGAGGCGCGTTTTTTGTGAGGTATCCCCAATAGGCCAATTATTTTGTCATTTTTTTCGATGGTCCAGGCTGCGTGTCAAGATCTGAATGTGATTTTCCGATGTGATTTTTTGTGGTATAATGAGAGTTAGACTTGGCGTCATTGTCGGTAATTCATCTTCCAATTCATTTTCTTCAATAATCAATGTTGATATGTCCACGATGTTGCTGCAACTTTTACCACCACAATGGAGGCACAGTGCTGAACATTTGAGGTCTGCTTTTCGGCAACCACATGCACTTCCAGTTTCCATTGCATCTGCAAAAGATGAATTTAATAAGCTCGGAGGTACTGGAGGCTTGGAAGTTTAGATTGGTATCCAAAATTTTCCATGCTTTTTCCAACCCCAATCCTCTGGATGACAATGTTTATCGAGCCATGACTGAATCTGGTGATACACTCGGAGTCTGTGAAAACGGGCTGCATCTTGTGTTGGAGGAGGTGAGAAGAGATTAAATGCATTTTTTGTCACTGTTTTAGCGAATCGTTTGTATCTTAGGGTTTCCAGAGAATCGTCTTTATTTCCGCCATATAAAGAGACGAAAAACGTTCGCCGACAACATTGAGTAAAGATAGCTCGACTTTTCCACTGACAAATAATTTTCCCCAGAGGTTTCTTACAAATAAAGAAACCACCACAAAAACACAAAATGCTTATCTAATCACAAAAATATAATTTTTACCCACAAGGCTCTCAATAGTAGATATTATCTATAAAACTGAAAATACTTTTCACAATTTTTAATACGACTGCACGTGGCCAAATAGGTAGCACAACTGTAAGAATAAGTTAAGTAGAGGAGAACCGACTGCTGTGCCACCTAGGATAAATTATAATAAAAAAAGTAATAGCAGGCAGATATTCAGTCCGGTACGTAATTATTGCGTAATTAACTTCTAAAATACTATTTACAGATAATACAAAAACGACCAGACTGTAAAAATGTGCTGAGCCACTATATTATAGTGACTATAGGGTAGTTGCGTCGTTACTGAAATACGCGCTATGCTATGTTAGACCTTTTTTCAGATACATAATGACGCAACTGTAGATAGGGTTAAAAATGGGGCGATTAAATTAAGATAATGAAAGTCGAATCCAATATCGATGAAAATAAAAGCCATTGTTGTCAAAAAACAAACGCAATACCGATGCTCCTGGTCGATTACTCTTCATTTAATCCCCATTTCAAATATTTAAAAATCGTTTTTTTGCTCTTCTGAAGAATTTTGCTTTTTGAGGTTGCGTCAGTCTTCTTCTGGACCGGCAAATTTGTCCTCAAACAACTTCTTGGGCCTTTTCTATTAGGGTTCTAAGTTTTGTAGTGGGGAAAAGGGTCAAAAATAGAATAATAATAGCATAGGAATGTTAAAATCATAATTAATTGTATGAATAAAAAAATATATAGATAGAAAAGTAAGCCTAACGTTTTGTTTTTATTGTATCCCTATGATCACTCGAGAATTTGCTCAAGTTTGGAGCGCTGTAAAACCTAGATAAATAAATAAAATTAAACAACTTTATAGGAAATTTGTTCACTGAAAAACTCTCTACAAAATTGGTAAAATGTTACTTTATTGTAAAATGAACTGAAAAAAAGTTATAACCTCGACAACCTCCAAAAGGAAACTTGTTAAAACATTTTTACTTATTTCTATTTATATCTTTTTTGTTGGTCACTTGACGATAAAAAGTAATAGAATCAAAATTGTAGAAAATTTAATTTGCTACATTTTGCGTTTTATTAGATTTTCTGTAGGGTTGGTAGTTTACGAGATATAGCGCGAAACCCCTTTGCATCCCTTTTCCAATATGGCGGCTGGGGGACAAGGGTGGCGGCCCCAAAAACTTGAACTTAAGCTTCTACTGATCCTTCCTACACACTAAAAAAAAATTGACTTCTCTAACAAAGGCAAGCTATGGCATAAAAAATGTAAGATTTCAATGGACTATAATGAAACAATAAATAATAATTAGGGTCTAGACTCTAAACGTACTGATGTTGCAATACAAATAATTCTAAATCCATAAAACAAAAAAAAAATATTCCGAAATCACTTTCTTTCTTGTAAGAGTTTTACAAACAACTGATGCTGGTTTTCTTTTCTGGGTGAATTCTTGGTCTATCATTGATGATGAAGGCAAGGCAAAGACGGATTTGGATTAGGTTATAGATGATTAGAGGGCGTATTGTTAGTCTTAATACGCTGATATGGATCAGATGCCCGCTGGCACTCCGTTTGTACCTGAATGTCAGGCCTCCACTTTTTACTGTCCTTCTACACTACACTTCGAGTCTCTACTCCAGAAGAAAGTACTAACTTATGAAAAAAACTCGAGGTAGAAAGTGCTAAGTTTGGACTCATGGTTAACTACAACAAAACCAAAATCATGGTTATTTATCACCAACAACACTTTCCTGAAACCCGAAATATTGCGAGGGTGAGGTAGTCTCCTTTATTATATATTTATCAACACAGGCAGTTGTGAACCCGAAATTCGAAGACTCATACAACTAACAAGAGCAGCAATGACTGAACTAACCGGGGTATGGAGTGATCGTCACATTACTATGACAAGCAAAAATAGATTCGTTTGAAGTTTTATCTTTTCCATATTTTACTATGCATGCGAGACATGGAGGGTCAAATTAGATAGACGAAGCATAGACGCTTTTGAAATGTGGACATTTCACGGCTGATTCGAACGTCATGACAAGACGGCTGATTCGAATTCCATGGACGGCTCGCCACACGAATGTCTCGGTTCTAGATAAAATTAAATCCAATCAACGTCTGTCTAGTACTGTTTACTCTAGAATTTTTAAATTATTTGGTCATATCCATCGTGCGATCACAAAATGAAGCGGAAGCGATTGGTGGTCCAAGGAAGGCCTCAGACTCAACGCCAACGCAGTAGAATAGAAATCCGCAACGATGGGCAGACATTCCGAAAAAGCTTCTCAACAAACAATATACTGAAGCAGTACATGTACCAGATGACCGCGATGATGAGTAGTTTTAAAATATTTCAAGTTGCTTATTTTGTTAGCATTAAAAAAATTGTTATTACATCTAAAGTGTACGAAAACGCTAAAAAGCTTAACTCATGACCAAGACGTCGGAAGTCGGAACGTCAGAAAAAAAATTATTTTAAGACGGCTGATTCTTTCATATATTGTTCCCTATGCTTCCTCGAACACCGTACCGGCCATCTGGCTACTGATACAGGTTGCGTTCATTACTGCGCAGCACACTTGTACAGGTAAACATATCGAATTTAAAATTATTGTAAGACGAAAAATTATTTTGTCATTACTTTTTAAACATTATTAGAAATATGAACTGTAATTGCCAGACATTTCTGCGGTTTGAAAAGTAATGACAAAAAAATTTTTCGTCCTAAAATAATTTAAATTCAATATACAGGGTGATTGATGAGTGTGATAAAGCTCAGTAGATCCGCTATAGTAATAGATAGCAATAAAAGTTAATAATAAAAATTGTGGCCAACTTTCAGCTTCACATTACAAAATTAGTTAGATTGTTACAAGGTGTTCGATAACATAGTGGCAGACCAAACTTTTTTTTTTAATGGAACACCCTATATTTTATTTTATATTCGAAATCCTCTTAACTTCCCCATCACAAAAATATAAAGGTTTGTTATGCTATGTAGGGCTTTTACAAAGTTATAACCAATTTTTTATGAAAATCGTAACAAGTTCAGTTCAGCTCCTTGTATAAATAAAAAAAAAGCACAACAGCGATGGTTTATTGGCGCCATATTTTTTTGTTGGTTGTGAAAATTTTTAAGAATTGTTGATATTGCTAATTTTTCTTATATCGAATACAGGGTGAGTCAAAACGCAAGTAAATTCTTTTCTCAGAAATTTTAAATGGAACACCCTGTATTTTATATTACTATCGAAAAATATCATTACCGTACTTTAATTTTTGTATAATATTCCCTATGCCTAAATTTGTCAGTTTTCGAGATATTTTTATTTTTCAGAGTAAGTTATTAATTAGGGTGTTCTATTTAAAATTACTGTGAAAATAATGTACTTGCGTTTTGACTCACCCTATATTCGACATAAAGAAAATTAGCAATATCAACCATTTTTATAAATTTTGACAATCAACAAAAAAATATGGCACCAATAAACCATTGCTGTTGAGCTTATTTTTATTTATACAGGGAGCTGAACTTATTACGATTTTCATAGAACATTGGTTCTTCTTCTCCTCTAAGTTCCATCTTCTATCGAAGGTTGGAAATCATCATGGCAATGCGGACCCTGTTGACTGCCGCTCTAAATAGCTCTGCATTACTGCATTCGGACCATTCCCGTAAGTTCTTAATAGCCAGGATGTTCTTCGTCTTCCCACATTTTGCTTTTGTCTTTTGTTTTTTTTTTCGCAAAATCTCGGATTTTGCCTTGCATAATAAGTTGTAATAATGAGTATTTTTGCCCTCTCATCACATATCCCAAGTACTCAAGTTTTCGTCTTTTGATAGTATTATTTCCGGTTGATTTCCTATCCTTCTAGTTACTTAGACGTTCGACATTCTTTGAATCCATGATATTCGTAGGATTCATCTGTAACACCAAAATTCAAAGGCATCCAACTTATTCAAATGAACTTGTTTCAACGTCCACGCTTCCAAGCCATAAAGAAGAGTAGAGAAGAACATTGGTTATAACATTGTAGAGAGAGAACATTGGTTATAACTTTGTAAATACCCTGTATAACATAACAAACCTTTATATTTTTGTGATGGGGAAGTTAAGAAGATTTCGAATATAAAATAAAATATAGGGTGTTACATTTAAAAAAACAAAAGTTTGGTCTGCCACTATGTTATCGAACACCCTGTAACATTCTACCTAATTTTGTAATGTGAAGCGCAAAGTTAGCTACAATTTTTTTATTACCTTTTATTGCTATATATTACTATAGCGGATCTACTAAACTTTTTCACATTAATCAATCACCCTGATTTTGTGTTTACCTGTACAGAGACACAAAGTACAGGTGTGCTGCGCAGTAATGAACGCAACCTATATCAGCAGCCAGATGGCCGGTACGGTGTTCGAGGAAGCATATATGAAAGAATCAGCCGTCTTAAAATGATTTCTCGAAAACGTTGCTAAGACCATAAAGTTTAAGATTACGGAGCTGAGGGAAGCCGGAATTATTGACAACGTCTTATCTTGCCATTGACCAAAACATACGGGAGACTATAATTATTGCAGTGGTATCAAAAACGAGCTCAGTAGGAAAGAAATAGAATGGAATTGTGTTAAATGGTGTCTCGATTTTGTATATAGAGATATTAATGGTGAATTAAACTACTGGTGGCGACATATCGCAGGTTCTAGTTTGACTACTTACGAAATATTTAAAAAGAGTTTGTGGTAAACAGGTATAATTTCACTTGTATCCCTTTGCCTGTAAGGTGTTGGATATTATTTTTGGTGATTTGTTTAGTATCTTTGCAAATCAAGCACTTAAAAAAGCATTCAAAATAAGTGAAATAATAACACAAGATGTACCAAGTAAGTTTTCATAAATAAAAATGTTTAATGTTTACGTATTTTTTTTTATTTTAGTTTGAAAAATTTAAGAAATTCGTAAGGTCCTTAAGTGGGAACGAGAAACAAGTGGAAAATTTGAAGCAGAGGGGTTTTTTCCAAATTTCAAATATTTTGAATGAAAATAAATATTAACTTTACAAAAACATGAAGAGAAGTATCCATATTACTCAAATGTGGTCTCGAGGTAACCAGTTACAAAAATACTCGAAGAGGTACCACAAGGTTATTTATTATTCTTAAAAAACATAAAAGGGCGCGTTTCGGCTTTTACAAGCCATCATCAGCTTAAATACAGGACATAGAAAACAACGGACTGACCTACAATGTAAAAGTATCCAACATTACACATGAGAATAAAGCAAGTGGTGACAACGCCCACCTCAGTTAAGGAACTTACCAGAAAACAGGAAGGAGGAAGAATCAGCTAGTTTACATTATATAGTATAGAGGTATTACAGTATTACAGTATAGTTATAGTGTAGAATAGAGTATTACTCTATACTATATAATGTAAACTAGCTGATTCTTCCTCCTTCCTGTTTTCTGGTAAGTTCCTTAACTGAGGTGGGCGTTGTCACCACTTGCTTTATTCTCATGTGTAATGTTGGATACTTTTACATTGTAGGTCAGTCCGTTGTTTTTTATGTCCTGTATTTAAGCTGACAATGGGACCAGACTCATCACAATATGCGAACAGAACCAGCTCCGTATTACAAATGGATTCTATCAACATCGAGAAGTACATAAATACACCTGGGGACAGAGAACAAGGAATCTAAAATCTATAATAGATTACTTGATTGTACGCCAAAGATCAAATCTTAAAATCTACGACGTAAGAGCTTATAGAGGTGCAGTTTGTGGAAGCGATCACCACTTTTTAAAAGCAAAAATAATGTTTTTAAGAAGATGCCAGAAGGAACAACCAGTAGTTCGCTCAGAGATGGCAGAAGATGTAAGATATAATCTTATAAGCCTCGAACAAGATAGTGTAAAAATATTGTATCAAAACAGACTGAACGAGAAGCTTGAAAACATAAATTTCAATAACATCGAAGACCACTACAATTACATTAAAGAAAGTATTCACTCTGCAGCAAAAGAAGCCCTTGGATATTACGAAAAGAAAAACAAAAATACTCCATACTGGTGGGATGAAGAAATAGACACAGCGATAAAACAAAAGAAACAAAAGTATGAACACTTAAGTGCAAAAACAGATACCAATTGGTCTAATTACAAAAACCATCAAGCAAAGGTAAGATAAATGATAAGACAGAAAAAAAATGAATCCTGGGATCAAAACTGCCAAAAAATAAATACATATATAGGAGGAACCAGAAGTACAGAAAGCTGGAAACTTATTAAATCTCTTAGGACCAACGACAAGAAAAAAGATTTAATCTCACCAATTTCGTTAGAAGCATGGGACATGTACTTCAGTAAACTGTTGCAAGAAGATCGAGGAGAATTCAAAATAAAAGAAAATAACCAAAACATACGCGTCGAAGCATCTCCTATAAGAATCACGAAAAAGGAAGTAAAGGATATCTGTACTTCACTCAAAAACAAAAAAGCACCCGGACCTGGCAATATACCCTCAGAACTAATAAAATATGGAACTGAAAAACTATATGAACACCTGACAATACTCTTTCAAAACTGCATAAACAAAGTAGAGGTTCCAGCTGAATTTAAAACCTCTACCATTTCAACTTTACATAAAAAAGGAAACAAACAAAACTGCGACAATTACCGTGGAATAGCAGTTACTAGTACCATTAGTAAAATCTATGGGAAAATGATCAAAAATAGAATAGAAAGAGAATACACTGATATGGAGGCAGAAGAACAGGCGGGTTTTAGAGCTGGTAGATCGACCATAGACCACCTTTTTTGTATCACTCAACTTATAGAAAAAAAGGTTGCTGTAGATCAAGAAGTCCACTTTTTGTTTGTTGATCTAAAAAAGGCCTACGATAGCATCCCCCAAAACAAGTTATGGAACACTCTAAGACAAACGAACATCAACTCAAATCTCATAAGAGCAGTGGAAAAACTATATGATAACGCCAACGCCAAAGTTAAAATAGGAACGAATGTGTCCAAAGGTTTTGTAGTAGACAAAGGACTGAAGCAGGGATGCTGCCTATCGCCGACACTTTTCAAAATATATCTGGAACAAGCATTAAAACTTTGGAAGCGGAAGTGCAGCGGCATGGGTATACAATTAAATAATAACAACCTGTACACTTTATGTTTTGCTGATGATCAAATTGTGATTGCCAACGATTATGACGATCTGGAATACATGACTCGGAAATTAATCGAAGAGTACAAAAAATGGGGATTAGAAGTTAACATAGAGAAAACAATGTACATGAACATCGGTGGCAACGAACAGAATCTAGTTTTAAACGACGGACAACACATTAAGTACAACAATAAATATTCTTATTTAGGAGTAGAAATCACGGACGACGGCAAATCAGATCAGGCTATAAAAAAACGAAACACTCAAGGTAGAAGGGCCATATCTCAACTAAATAGTATTATTTGGGATCAACATATATCCAAAAAAAATAAACATCGAATATACAACACTATTATAAAGAGCATAGTAATGTATGGAAGTGACGTGTGGCAGTTAAAGACAACTACTGAAAGAACACTACAAGCCACGGAGATGGACTACTGGAGACGTGCCGCAGGAAAATCAAAACTCGAAAGAATTAATAACGAACGTATACGAGAGATTATGGGAGTCACACATACGATTGTCGAAGATATAAGAGTACAACAACTAAAGTGGTATGGACATGTGCAGAGAATGCCAGAACACCGTCTGCCAAAACAGATTCTAGATTGGTCACCACATGGTAAGAGAAAAAGAGGCCGACCCAGAAAGAGCTGGAGAGAAGGAATAGACAGAGAGATCCGAGAGAGAGGTTTAGACGAAGACCTTTGGGAAGATAGAGATGCATGGAGATTGGGCATCGGAAGACGTCGGAGGACGTTTTAAACCGATTATATATAATTTAAGCTGATGATGGCTTTTAAAAGCCGAAATGCGCCCTTTTATGTTTTTTAAGAATAATAAATAACCTTGTGGTACCTCTTCGAGTTTTTTTGTAACTGGTTAACTTTACAAAAGCTTTTACAATTAGATAAATAAAAGGTATAAAACTAATTCAAAATAAGTTCATAAGTGATTAATTTGCTGTAGAATTTACTATGTAAATTTAACTTTGACTTCGTTTTTCTCAATTGAACCATTTTATCACTTGTACCCCTTATAGAATAGAATAGAAATATGCTTTATTGTCACTGAAAATTTTTACAATTTTATGGACAAAGCTTACATACAGTCAAAAGAAAAACATAATATAAATAACAACTACAATTTTTACTAAAATTAGATAAATCGTCAATAATATACAGTATAAGATATAAAAGCAAAGACAAAAACAATTAATTGCAAAATATATATAAATTGCAAATTGAACATACAACAAATAAAATAAAATAGGTACAACATAAGGAATTGACAAGTTTATGCTACTGCGTATGGAACCCAATTTTCTTAGTTATTCATTAAGAAATTCTTCTATTGAATAATATGGTCTTTTGGATAGATAGGCTTTTGTCATTTTACGGAACTTAGGGAAAGATGTTTAAGTTGTAACGGAAGATGATTGTACAGTTTCTTTGCGGAATATAATATAGATTTCTTTACTAACTCAGTGGATGGAATCGGTAAATAAATATCAAAGATTGAATTTCTGGTGGAGTAAAGACGATTGGGCCTTGATGGAAAGACATGAAGGTGTTTACGAATTAAACAAACCGTTTCTAGAATATATAAAGATGGAAGTGTTAAAATTTCGTGATCTCTGAAGTAACTTCTGCAATGTGTAGATCTTCTGAGGCCAAACAAATATCTTATTGCTATTTTTTGCAATCTAAAAATGACATCAAATTGAGCCGCTGTACTAGAACCCCAAAAAGGAAGACCATATCGAAGATGAGACTCGAACAACGAAAAATATGTTATTTTAGAAGATCGTTCCCTTGAGACAGATAGTATTGCATAGCAAGCTGAGGCGAGTTTCTTACTTAACGAATCGATATGAAGGGACCATTTGAGGTTGCTGTCTAAAAAAATACCAAGAAATTTTACAGAATCAACGGTACTGATCTGGCTGTTATCAAGAGGCAAAGGTTGAAGAGCTCCTTTATAGGATAATGCTACTGTTTTATTTACGTTAAAAGAGAGTAAATTAGAATCAGACCAGGTCTTTATCGTCAGTAGATCCGAAGTTATAGTTCCATGGAGAGATGCAATAGTTGAGTTGCTCCAAGTGATACTGGTATCATCAGCAAAAAGAAAAATTTTCCCACCAATTTCTAAATTAGTGATGTCATTTATAAAGATAAGGAACAGTATAGGGCCCAATACTAAACCTTGTGGTACTCCACATACGATGTTTTTGAGACTAGAGTCAGTATCATTTGCTCTAACTAGTTGTTTCCGATTATTCAAGTAGGATTGGAACCAATTCAAAGAAATACCTCGAATTCCATAGAAATTTAGTTTTGTAATCAAGATGTCGTGATTTACACAATCAAAAGCTTTGGCATAGTCGCAGAAAACAGTGGCAGTATAAAGATTATTGTTTAGTGCTTGGTAAACCTCATGTAGTACAGAAAACATGGCATCAGTGGTACATTTATTTGTTTTTTTTATGGCCTTGGCATAGCCAATTAGCCAGTCTAGTTTGGTATTAACGCAATTTCACAAGTTAAATTACAATATATGACACATTTTCATATATCATAATATAATATACAGACACATACACATATATACATTTTTATTTATTTATTATATAATATATATTTTTTTGTTTATTATTATTTTTCTTTATATTTTTTTTTGTTTATTATTATTTTTTTTTTATATTTTTTTTTATTTTTTTTATATCTATAAATATGTTTATACTAAAACTAAAGCAGGAAAATTTTAGGGAAACATAAGGATGAAAACTGGTTAACATAACTTCTCCTCCAGGGGCCCGTCAGGACATTTTTATAGTAGACGTATCAGAATTAGGCCACGGTTAGGGGGTAAGAAAACATTAGGTAAAAAAACAAAGGTTGTTGGGATAATACTAAACATTTATTTGTTAAAAAGCCGAACTGATTTTGTGATGAAATGTTGTTATTAACGATAAAGGACATAAGTCGAGTTTTAATGAGTCTCTCAATAATTTTGGAGAGTACCGGTAGTAAGGCAATAAGTCTATAATTGCAGGCATCAGATTTTTCGCCACCCTTATGAAGAGGAATAATAATGGCTGTCTTTAGGCACTCTGGAAATTTACCTTTTTCGAAGGAATCATTAATTAGCGAGAGGAGGATTTCCAACACATTTTCTGTGAGATTAGAGAAAATTTTTATAGATAGTCCATCAGATCAGTTCAGAGTTATCGACTGGTCGTAAAAAGAATGAATTCGAGACCTGTCTTGAATTAGGAAGATAGGAAATGGGATCTTGTTGCGGCAAAATTGTTGGTGTTATATTTTTACTCACATTAACGAAGTAGTCGTTTAGACTTTCAGGATTTGGAAGGGAAAATGATTGAGCTGTGTGAGTTTTATTTCGAAGATCGTTTATTATAGACCAAGTTTCTTTTGCAACACTTTTAGAGCTTCCCAGACGGTTTTGATAATAGGCTTTTTTAGCTGACCTGACAAGTTTTAGATATGTTGTCCTGTACTTCATGATATATTCAGTGACAGCAACATTGGTAGTAAATTTCTTGATGTATAGTAGTGAACGCATATTCTTAGCTGACATGCGAATACCTTTCGTAACCCAAGGCTTCCGATGTTTTGGTTTAATAGGAATTAAAGGAAATGCCTTATTGAAGATGTGGAGATGCCTTATCTAGAAAAACACTGAAATTATAGTCCACGTCTATAGAAGGAAAGTGCCACTCAGAAGTTAAGCATAAATTTTGGAATTTACGAAAATTCTGGGCGGAAAAAATCCTACCTAAACGTCGGGTTTTTGAGGAGGGTTTGCTGAAGGTGTTACTTCGTATACACTGCTTCATGATCAGATAGTCCCGCATTAATAACTGTAGAGCAGACATCAAGGGGTGAGAAATCTGAGACAATATAATCGATTATGGTAGATGTAGTTTTTGTTATCCTTGTAGGAGAATTAACGTGCATTGAGAGACCATACGATTCAAATATGCTTGCCAGGGACACTTAAGTAGCACTAGCAGCAGCATAATTAATGTTAAAATCACCGCATAGAATTTTTCTGCTTTTATGAGGCAGGTCATCTAACAAATTTAGCAGGTTCTGAAAAAATAGTTCCACGGTAGAATCAGGTGATCTATAAATGCAAATAATGTAAAGATTAAGATTTTTATTATAAACTAAGGAAAACTCAAAGAAGGATTCACTTAACAAAAAGTCATATTTTGTTACCAGAGAAAAATCATTATTTCTAGAGAGAATCAGGGTGCCTCCATGAGCCGAACTTGGACGATCATACCTGGCAATTGTGGTATATTTTTCTACAAAAAAAGGCTCGTTAACTTCAAGCCAGTGCTCTGTAACCGCAACTATCGGAGGAAATCCTAATTCCTCCAGAAACAAAAATAATTCATCAGTTTTATTTCTTATAGAACGAATATTAATCAGAACCATGCCAAAGTTGTCATCACTAAAATAATTTGAGGTTTCTGGTCCCTCAGAACATGTCGTGTTGTTTAAAAATTTCGCTTTGGAGAGCCAGTGGAATAATAACTTCGGTGACATTCCCTTGACTTTTGTAGGAGTATAATTCTTTCCGAAGTGAGATAGGAGCTATAAGCGGCAAGATCAGCTTCCACTTCAGCTGGACCAATTCCATAGGCATGGTTAAATTCTAGAAGAACTTTTCGTAGTTCTTCAGTCTTAGTAGGTAGTCCTTCGGAAGCCAAAAAGAGTTTCACGCTGGTGTTGGTATATCCGTCGTAACATACAGAAGCAAGCTGATCGTGAAGAAAAGCAAGATGTAGTTTAATTCCCTTTAAGATGTCCGGTTCCCTTAATCTTGCAAGAAGATATCGACTGTTCAAGTTATTAGTTATTCTAACTCTTGGTGGTGTTAAAGGATCCAAATTTATGGATGGTTCCAAAGTATCTTTCTTAACAAAATTGATATGGGAACGGAAAGGCTCTTGAGATTTGCAAATTGTGATGGCCTGCTTGTCTGTAAATATATTGGTGTCTTCAACTTCATTTTTGTTGTTGCTTGGAATGGTAATTGAGTTTTCCAAGCTAACCTCGCTTCTAATGTACTTTGGATTCATATTTTCTTCAGATGAAGTCTTTGGTTCAGAGTGTGGTGATTCTATAGACCATTTAATGTTGACACCAGGTGGCCAAATTTCCTTATTAAATAAGAAGTCGATAGATAGTTTGGATTTTATGCCTATTTTGAATGAGGAACCAGTTGCTGTGTTGGCGTCTTTAGGGAGAGCGTAACATCTAATATAATCCTTAATACCTAGCCTCTCTTTAATGTAGTGTACTATTTGTATAGGGGTGTATGCTGGGGTTAAGTTACTGATAACAACAAAATGACATTTATCTTCTGAAACTTTTGACTTTCTTTCTGGACAGGTTTGGAAATGTTGAGGGTCTTCAGTTTGGGTGCTTGAAGTGACATACACTATCTTTTTTTTAGATACCTCTTTTTCAGTTTGTATAGCAGGTAGCGTGCTGGAAAGATTACTTATCTGATTAGATATTTCGCCGATGTTTTCAGATAGCCTTTGTAATCCCAATTTTATCTCGGATGAATTTGAGTCTTCAACTTGAACCTTAGCATCTGATCCACTCAATTTTCATTGTCATTACAATCAACTGTCGCCAAAACCATACAAACACAATATTTAAATAATACAAATTATGATATTATATCTCTGAAAGCGAAACTTTTTACCATTTCCGCAATATTCACATTCATTGTATCGCACATCCGAAAATAATATAAAACCGCCGGAAAAGATTCCAATATAGATGATAATATAAAGAGAAATAAGCAGCTGTTTACTATTATTCCACGTCTAGCAGTCAGGACAATTCATCATCTCGAAA